>NW_011888804.1:6994372-7000189 GCF_000151845.1 Pteropus vampyrus
GGCCTTTTGGTGGCTGATCAGGTCCCTGTCCTGGATCCCAAAACAGGATGCTGGGTCTGGGGCCCCTAAGTGGTGGTAGGGGTCACCAGAGTGGCCCTAGGAGGAGGCAGGACAGCAGGGAGCAGAGTTGTCCAAGAATCTAGAACCTTCAGGAGGGATGGGGATGCCACAGTCCTCGTGATGGCTGGTGACTGGTCAAACACTGCCCCCACCCGCTACAGACATCCGCAGAACTCTGGAAGGGAAGAACAATGGAGAAACCCTTTAAGGCTTAAAGAGGCAGCCTGAGCATAAGAAAGGAGTAGATTTGAAGCTGAAACTTCTGGCTTCCAGACCTGGCTCTGCCACTCACAGGCTGTGTGAGCTTAGGCAAACCCTTTGGCATCTCTGGGTTTCAGAAAGTGATATTAACCCAAGGACGGCCGACTCTCTGGAATTATATGCAAAATCAAGTACAAGTGTTTCCCGGGGGTTAAACATTTGTAGTGCTCAGGGGCTTATTAAAAGGGCCTGAGATCTTGAAGAGGTTAAGAGCAATTGAACCGGATAGTCTCTCAGGGTGCTTTAATGGGCAAAAAGGAAGCAACTTCTTGCCTGAGAAAGAAAGAAACCCCCACTGGCTAGTTTACAGGTGCCTTTTGCTCTCCGCAGCCCGGTCGACTGAGATGCAGTTCCCAGAATGACCGACAGATGGCGCTAAACCTTCACTGTAGTCTTTCTGCTGTTTTTCCGAGGCCCGCCAGGTAAGTCCCAGCTTCTTCTGTTTACTCAGCTTCAGCGACCTCGAGGCCTGGGTCTCCACTCTGCTGAGCTGACTTGAATGGGATGAGAGTGCGGGGCCACCCTGGGGACTGTCTGTATCTTCTTACAGCGCCTGTCTATAGAGGAGGCATCAACGAGGATGTGAGGGTGGGGGCATCAGGGCATGAGAGAAGGGATGGGAGTCAGGAGCACCAACTGAAAAACAGAAAGGAGCCCTATGTTTGCTGTTCATACCGCCCAGTTTACTCCTTTCATTCTCCCCTGCACCCCCATTACAGGGTTCCCTACTTGTGCTTCCCCCATCTCAACTCAAAGCACTTTATCTCAGAATCCTTTAAACCTGGAGTGGCTGATGATCTGTCGCACTGGGGTGTGAAGGGCCAGTCAAAGCTTTTGCATTTTGATGGCGAAGGCAGGGAGAAGCCAGTGCTTCCGGGGAACACAGGAAGTGGGTCTGAGACATTAGGGAGGAGTGGGGCCTGTGGCTAACCAGAGTGCACGTCACTCCTAAAGGCACTCGCATTTGTGTGTGTTCAAAGCAATGTTCCACCCAACTAAACGGCTTTGGCCACCGGTGCGAGAACACTGACCAAGAAAATGGAAGTTCAGCATCTGTGAGGAGCGGCATTTTAGCGCAAGGAGAGTCTCAGTCGGAACACAAAGCAGTGGCCCTTAAACTGCCAGATGCATAAGATGCCTGAGAAGGAGAATACCAGTTCCTGGATGTTGCTTCCAAAGAATTCGAGTCTCGAGTGGGACCCAAGAAGTGGTATTTTTAGCAAGGTACTCAGGGGAAACGAAAGCAGGTGGCCTACTGGTCCCAAGTCAGCTACTCTGGGTCAGTAAAGCACCCCAGTGAGCTGGCTGGGTCCTCATCTCAGCCTGCAGATACTGCAGGAGTTCAATGGTGCAGCATCTCAGCAACGATGACATCACCCTCCCCCATCAAAGCAGAGGCCTCTTACAGATCAGCCCCTCCTCGTCATACCACAGACATGCACAGAAACAATGGTACACCTGGGCTTATGTCTAAGAATTAGGAAAATTCTGAAACCAGTCACTGGAAGAAGGCAATAAGGAGGCGGTAGGGAGAGGAGAAGGTAAAATTCCAGCTCATTATTTTGCAAAGCTACCAAAACCAGGGTCAAGGTATTTGACGTCTCATCCTCCATCCGCTCAGTCCTCCATCCATTCTGTGACATGAGGCAAGGCCTCTCTCTTCTCTGGGTCACTGCTTCCCCATCTATAAAATTAAGGGGGTTTGACTGGAGCATAACTGCCTCCTCTGTCCTAGGACCCCCTTGGGTCCTGCAGCAGTGTCTTGGTAGCTGTGGGTTTTGTAGGTGGAGGGGGAAGGCTGGGGAAGGGTGCTGTGGACACCCCTAGTCACCCCCTGCACTCAGAGTTGACCTGTTTTTAATCTATGTATCTCGTGTCCTCATTTTAGCTTTCATTTGAAAAACCAGCATGAGAACAATTGTTCTGGGAGCTTTCCGTGGCATCTTTTACTGTCCATTTAATCATTCGCCGTCCCGTCTTTTTTGATGAGCCATGTGCCAGGCACTGTGCCAGGGGCTGGGACAACTGAGATTCCCTCTACCCCCTGGCAGGATTTCTTCCCTCTGGAACACTCAGTCCAACGGAGAAGTCAGACAAGCTCACAGTCCATGCACAGTGACAACCCAGTCTGCTAGCGTGCTGACACTTTGCAGTCTATACTGCCCCGAGCCCCGGAAAGAGATCCCGCTGGCCTCGCCCTGACTTGTAAAGCCTTAATGAGAGAACCCACTTTCTTCTCCCCAGCTGACAACCCAGAGCTCTGTTAGTTTCATATGCTTTGGCATTTGATTTATTCAAACTGACATTCGAGCAAACAGTCTCATACTCTTCTCTAATTGTGTGGAAGCGAGGAGCGTGCAAGAATACGGTGTGATTTAGAAGCTTTGAAGTCAGTCCTGGGTTTTGCCACTTCTAGCTGTGTGATCTTAGGCAGGATAATTACCCTTTCTGAGCCTCAGCTTTCTCATCCATCAAAACTGGCGATGATGGTAGTCCCTGTCTCATAGGATTGTGATGATTAAATGAGGTAACACATGTGAAGCCCTTGGCACAGTCCTTGGCACAATCATACCTTTTTCTCCTTTTACTATTAATTCGTGTGGGGTTCTTGTCTCTGTTTGGAGATTAAAAGTTCTTTGAGGGGTATGAGTCATATCTGAACCCATGTTTTATGTTCTCCAATATGCCTAGCAGTTTACTAGCGCATCCTGTGCGCTCAGTAACTGAATTCAGTCGCATGGAGGCATCAGAAGAGTAGTTCTCAAAGTATAGTCGCCAGACTAGCAGCATCAGCATCACCTGGGAACTGCTGAGAAATGCACATGTTCTGGACCTACCCCAAACTACCGAATCAGCAGCTCTGGGGGGTGGGGGGTGGGGTCTGATGCTCTGAGTTTCGACCAGCCACCAGTGATTCTGATGTGCTTTCAATCTTGAGCATCATTTCTCTACACTAGTGATCTTCCAACTTGTTCAAGCTAAAATATTTAGCAATATTTAAAAAAAATCCAAGTGGAATTATATGCAGAAGACAGAATAGGTAAAAGAGGGGGCACCTCTTTTACCTGCCCTGTCCTCCTTCAGGGAGCCCCTAAACCACTCGTGACTTCCAGGGACACAGCTCAAAAACCATTGCTTTGCAGTTTTTAATCCTCCCACCCATCTGTCCATCCACCAATCCATCCATCGAAATCTGTTGCAAGACCAGGTATCTATCTCTGGCATTTCTGCACGTCTTGCCAGGAGAGGCACTGATTGCCTTTTTATTTTTTTCTTCAGACTATCTTTTCAAGATATTTGTAGAACAGGTTTGGAAGAGAGTAATAGTATCTCCCTCCAGAGCAAAGGGCAGGCATGCTTATAGTCCTGTGTAATGAAGACACCGACTGCCTCCAGAGCAAAGGGTGAGTTTGCTCCTTGCCCATTACAAAAGATCCGGGTACCCTAAGTTTGGGATTTCTCTCCTGTAATCTAACCCATGACGCCAAGTCTTCTTTATGTTGCCCTGTGGGAACTGGGGCGTGGGAAACTGGCACAAATGCTTGATAGTCTGGTTAGTTCTCTTACTGTGAGTAATAAAATCCTGGGTCTCTGACCCAGGGACCTTGTGTCATCTGCCAGCATCCATAACTATGGCAGCATTGCGCGTTGGCTACTTCATGGCATGTAAGGACGGAGGGGATGGCAGGGTGGTCAGAGGAGGCCATATCTGAGGGGTCCACCGGGAGGGGTCTGGACTCTGGCCTCCTCACTGGACGTGATATCAGTGTTCTTCTGTCGCGCCCACTGTCCCAGTGCCGATCTGTTTGTTTTGTATTCACTCTCTCTATGGGCTCCACTTCTCCACCTGACCCAGAGCTCTTTGGAGCAGGGACCTTATTTTCTTCATTTTTGGGGCTGCAGCACTCCACTCAGTGTTTGGCACACAGTCAGTAGTTAATAAAGGTTTGCCGACTCACAGGAGGACTTCTAGGTAATATTAAAGATCACGAGAAGTATAATGATAGTAAACCCTTGGATAAACACTTAGCACTTTCTATATATTAACTCTCACCCGCTTGGTAAGTGGCAGAGCCAGGATTTGAACTCAGGAAGACAGGCTCCAGGGTCCATGTAATTAAACACTATGTGATGGTTGCCGATGCTGAGGAGGAAGCGGGTAGAGGAAGCAATTTGGGGCACAGAAATATGGGGTAACGACTGACAAATAAGCTAAGCATCACTTTTTCAAGATCACCATGGTTACCTTTCCTTGAGCACTTACTATGGGCCATGCTAACCTTCCTTAATCGTCACAGCTAGCCTGTAAGTTGGGTGGTATTGGCCTGCTTTGGGGAGAAACTGAGGCACAGAGATGTAAAATTACTTGCTCAAGAACACAAGCTAAGTAAGTAGTACAGCTCTGGAATTTGAATCCAGGTCTGTTGGACTCCAAAGCCTACCAATGTTAAGGCTGAGGTGAAGCTCTGGAGAGCTGGAATGACCTCAGGATCCATTGACTAGACTTTGGGACAAGGTTGGGCTGACCCAGACCTGAAGTCAAATAAAAGACGGAAGGATAAAGAGGATGAATGAAAAAAATAGGGGCCCTTCCTGAGTTTTCCAGCCCCAGGCATCCACGTCACTGTTGTTCCCCATCAGCCGACATTATAAAAGAGAGAGTGGGCACTGAAGCCAGATAAGACTGGGCCAAATCCAGGCTTTGCCTCTTGCTTGCTGTGTGACCTTGGGCAAGTTACTTAACCTTGCTGAGCCCCAGTATCTACCTACCTTTCAAAAGCTTTGAACATCACAGTAATGAATAGCTACAAGGCATCTGGTATATAGTAGACATTCGACCAAAGTCCGTTCATATGTTGATTGGCTCATTCAATAAATATTTACTGTAGTACCCTTCTGGCAGCGCCCCACCCATATCCCCTTGGCACCTGCCATTCCCATACATGCTAATCCAACTTCCAGCTGGCAGCACCTGCAACCCTTTTGCAGAAGAAACGTCAAGGAATTAGCATAGCCCCCTACAGGTCCCTCAACCAATGACTAACAGGAGTGAGGGGATCAGTAGCCTTGAGTGGGATAACTCTGAGGTCTGTGGTCTACACTAGCTCCAAGGTTGCCGATAGTGGTAACTTGCCTGATAACACACCTTTTCCTGGTCCTTCTCTTTCCTGCCTCACCTCCCCACTCTCCTTGTGTTTTCTGAAAACATACCCCAAAGAAATTCCTTGCATACCCACCCCTGTCCCAGGGTCCACTTCTGAGACACCAAAACAAAAACTAAACTAAGACAGTGACTGAACTTCTACTATGTGCCACACACTGTACTCCATCCCGTGCCTAGATTAATGATTAACTGGACGGACATGGTCCCTGCTGTCAGCATATTATCTATAGCCAGGCCATCGGAACAAACAAAACAAAGAAGCCCGTAAAGAATTAACTACAGTCAGTACACGAGGCCCTTTCTCCTTCTCTCTCCTGCTGCTTTCAAAAAAA
>NW_011888804.1:7001604-7020476 GCF_000151845.1 Pteropus vampyrus
GAGGGTATGGGCATCTTCTGGGTGATTATAGGTGATCAACAGCTGTGGTGGGTTAGGGGTAACCACAGCATCTGACAAGTTTGCCAGCACGTGCTGCTGCTGCTGCTGCTGCTGCTGCTACTGCTGGCACCAAGGGCACCTCATCCCCTCACTCAGTTGCTACAGCCCCCCCCCGCCCCACCCAGGCCCACTGATGGGGCTCTGAGCTGTGTTTGGCAGCCTGATTAACTGTCATATGTATATAGTCATAACTCAAAGGTTATGGCTGTGCCCTTAATTCCTAAACTGCTTGACGTAACCCTATCTTTTCTTCTCTCTGACCTCTCTTCAGTCCCCAGCTTCCTCACCTGGAACACTTCATCGGCCCCGACAGCCTTCCCTGCCTCCCTGCAATCCGGCCTCCCCTCCCAACTCAGAGACACCTTTCCAAAATGCAAATCTGACCATGTCACCTCCCTAACTTGAAGCACCACAAAGTCTCCAATGCCCTCTGGATGGAGCCCAAATTCTTCAACATTCCTTGCTTCATTTATCCTTCCAACCCACAAATGTTGATTGAGCACCCATGGATGATCCTTCTGAGGTCTGATGAGCCATTAGCTTTCCGACTGACTTGGTTTAATTTTTTTCTTGGTAGGAGTGAGTCTTGTGAGGACATCTCATTTTTGTAGACCCAGCGTTCACATCCTTCTCTGGCCTCTGCACCTCAGTTTGAGAGTTCCCCTCCCCCTTCACATGCAGTCCTGGGGCTCTGGTTCCTGCCCCTGAGGCTCAGTGGTTCAGGTTTTCCTCGAAATCTTAGAGCTCCCCAGAATCCCTCCAATACATTTCTCATTTTGCTGGAATTTGGCCAGAGTCAATTTATGGCACTTGAAGCCAAAGAAGCCCTGATGGATGGGGCCACCTTCCAGCCTGAAAGGGCTGTGGGCGGGCTACTGTCTGTCTGTCCCTCCATATCCACTCATCCCCGCCCCTAGCTTCTGCACCTCTCTTGGTGCCCTTGGAGGCTGAACCAATCAGCAGAGTCCCTTGCCTCTGGCTTCTGGTTGGAGTCGGCCAATGAAAAGCAGCAGTAGAACAATGCAAGGGTAGGAGGACAGTGAGGTTGGATTTGCTCCCTCCTAGGGGACCACCCTATGAGCTGGAAAAGCAGTGATTATGTTCCTCTTTTAAAGGCAGTCCACACAGCTCACTCCCAGGTTTGGCTAGCTGCTCCCATCTCTTGCTCTTTGAGGCTCCTCATGGTTCTGGGTTCTGCACTACCCCTTGGCGGTTCCCCTTGGCCCTCACCACGCTTTTGTAAAGAGACGCTTCATTAATCTCTCCACCATTACACAGTTTGAATGTGCATCCCTTCTCATCAGAGCCCTCACTGATACAGGGAGGTGTCTACTATGACATGTGCCTGCTCAGGACCGAGAGGAGGTGGGGAGTGCTGGTGAGTCTCCCAGGGTCCTGGGAGGTGGGAGGGAGATAGAATATCTGGAAGAAAAGAGAAATCTCCCAAAGTATCCCCAAACAGGAGTGCTAAGAAGAGACCAAGCTAGAAAGAGTTCTGAGCTGGTCTACCACTTCCTTGCTGCATAACCCTGGAAAAAAACACTTCCTGTCTCTGATTCTCATTGTCTCATCTTTAAAATGGGAATAGCCACATTGGGTTATGCTGGGGGCGGGGTGCTGATGACATAATGTCATTCATTCATTCATTCATTCATTCAGCAAGTATGTACTGAGCCCTTACTCTGTGCTTGGCAATGTGCTAGGTGCTGGGGACACAGCAGTAAAGACCTCTTAGCCTCCGGGAGCTTAGAGCCCATGTGGGGAAAGGGACAACAGCAAGGATCCACACAAATGTCCAGTTATTCACTGTGAAAAGCCTTCCTCCGTAGGGGCCCTATTTGGATTGAAAAGTCCCCTCTGAGGAAATGGCTAGTGTTTGAGCTGAGTCTTGGAGAATGAAGCAGGTCAACCAGGTAGGAAAGGTGACCCAGGTGTAGATAACAGAGGCTGTCAAGGATGGAGGTGGTTGTTGGGGGAAGCAGAAGACAAGGTGGGAGAGGCAGCAGGGACCAGGCTAACCAGTATTCTCTTCTGAGTGTGAGGAGTGACACGGATGATCTTATTCACGGTTGGAAAGATCACTCTGGTTGCTGTGGAAGAACAGACTAGACTAGGGAAGGGTCAGGAATGGAGTCAGGGAGACCGGAAGGGGACTGTTGCAGCCACTCAAGAGAGACATGATGGTGGCCTAGGCTGGAGAAGTGACGGTGAGGACGAGGAAAATGAAATGAAGCAGAGATTGCCGGCTGTCCACCAAAGGTCCACTTCCATAGTGCATAGTTGTGGCTGGGAAACTGCTGCCCAGCCAGAGTCTACATTTCCCAGAGCCCTTTGCCTCTGAATGAGGTCATGTGACTGGTTCTCATCAATGGAACAGGAGAATTGATGGCATCGCTTTTTGTCTTCCCTTCCTTCTCTTTTTCTGTCCATTGGTTGGAAGCAAAGGTCCCTGGGGATGGTGGAGTCATAAGATGAGAGCTCCCTGGATCCCCGCATCACCATCTGGATCCTTAATTAGGCTTTATTTGACCTAAGAATCCCTTTCCAGTCTATTGAATTACTGAGATCATAGGGTCTATCTGTTACAGCAGCTAGAATTACCTTAACTACCAGTGAACAGATCAGTTAGCAGAAAGAATCAGTAGGACTTGGTGATAAATTCGCGGCTGTGGATAAATGAGAAGGAGGTCAAGAATAACTTTTAAGTTATAGCTGAAGCAACTGTGGAGATGAAGTTGATGTTTCCTGAGCTGGGGAAGATGTGAGAGAGTTCTTCTTTTATGGGAGTAAAGATTTGAGTTTAGAACACAATGTTTGCAATGTCTGGGAGACATCTGACTAGAAATGTCAAGTAGAAAGTTAGGTAAAGATTCAAAATAGGTCTGAGCTATTGAAATAGTTTAGGAATTTGTCTTGTAGATGGCATTTGAAGTGCATAGCAGGCACTCAATCAATGTTCTCTGAATCAGAATGTGAATTATTTCTTCTTCACTTCTACTCAGCATTTGGAAGATGGTGGGTACAAATTGTCCAAAAGCAATGAAAGAGCCCTCTGCTTCTAACCAAAGAACCACCTATTCCTTGCTCAGCTCTTGTACGCCTATTGAAGAGGCTCTCCGAGCTCACAGAAGCCTGAAAATCAAGCTATTCAGAGGCTGAATGAAGGTAATTCTGATGACACTTAAAGATACCTTCCTGTCATATTGGGTTAAATACTCATCTTTGATGCAATGAAAACTGCTTGAATCCCTGCCTTTTATTTCTTCAAGAAGCTTCACCTAATGGGCTGGAGTTTGAAAACAGAGTGTGAAAAAGGCAAGGCTGGGTTTCACCTGCCTCTGGATGAAGCCACTTGTTTCTCTCCCACAGGGGTTTTGGAGAGGCTGCTGCAGAGGGAAGGGATTTGGGGCAGCCTGGAGAGGCAGCTTGGCTGGGAAGAGACCCCTTGGCAAAGCAGAGATTTTCACCCAATGACCTCTAATCCCAGGCTAGCAAACTCAAAGCCTGCAGGAGCCAGCCAGTTAATGGCTCAGAAAGATGGGTCACAGGGCGAGGACGGGGAGAGGCTTGAAGAATTGGAGAGCACAGATCCTGTTAAAGGAGAGGATGCAATGGGGCTCCAGCCAATTGTCACCATGTGGAAAGCAAGTCCAGTATCACTAAGTCTTTTGACTTCTCAAGAGAAGCCTCTCGAATTCAGATTTTATACGAAATCTTCTGAGTTTTCATATAAATTACATTTAATAGTGCTTTGTTGGCCAAAGAAAGACCATGTGCAAGGTGCATATGATGCCAACGCTCAAAACCAGCTTAGGAAGTATGGAATCCTTAGGAAGTATGGAATGGACATGTGCCTCCTTCCTAAGAAATTGTCTGAAGGGGAAAATATGTAATCATTTTGGAATTGCTAATGAACCAACACAAGTTCACTGACTCAGCTACATAAATTGTGAACCATAATTTATGTGTGTTTTTTTTTTTTTTTAAATCTCCTCTTTGGTAAGGTAAACCTTTTAAGTTTTTCAACAGGTCTGACAAAATGAAAGATGAATTGTGATCGAGAGTGATCGAGCCTTTGAGCATGAGGGCTGTGTATGTCTTGTTCACTGCTGCATCCTCAGGTCCGAGTAGGTACCCAAAAATATTGTTAAATAAAGTAACAAATTAAAGAGAATGGACAAATAAAAGAAAAAAAAAACAACCACAGAAACAAGTTTGCGAGTTTCTGGGCATGGGAACCCTTGGTAGCCCAGTCACTCCCCAAATCCCACATTTTAGTTTTGCTACATTTAAACTGTTCTCTAAGGAGGATGCTGGTACAATGTATGACAGTCCCCACTGAGGCACATGAACTTAGCATTGATGGGGTCTGTATAGTCGGCCTAGAATTCTCTTTTCATTTCTTTTCTCTCTGCTAGAATGCTCTCAAGACTTTAGGCTGCAGCTCCAGACTTCTCTAAAAACAAAGCTGTCACTGACCCATGGACAATAGTACCCACAATATTCCTACTGAACAAGCAGCTACTACACACCAAACACTGTCCTAGGTGCTTGTAATGGGCTTTGGTCTTTTTTTTTTTTTTTTTTTAGTCATCTTTCCTCTGATAATATATGCTGCTCCCCTAGCTATGGCAGTGGGTATAAGACTAAGACGTGGCCAATTATACCTCCTCAGACCCTTTCTTCAAAGTGACTGGTCTGAAGAGTAAGCATGTGACTCAAGCAGGACCAATCAGGACCCTTCCCGGAAATTGATATACTGTTACTGGGTGAAGGAAGCTCTCTGCTCAGGCTGCTAAGCTGTGCCCGTGAGCAGCGTTGTCTATACTATTTGGAAAAGGCTCATCTATAGGAGGAGAGACTGAGGTTTCAAATGCAGAAGATGAGACAAGCAGAGAACAGAGGGAACCAACGATGCAATACATTCCTTTTTCCTTCTAGAGCTGGGTTTCTGTCACTTACAACCAAAAGAATCCTGACTAATACAGCCCTTTATATATTGTCTCACCTAACTCTCTCAACAACTCGGTGAAGCTGGTAGTAATGACCCCCATTTTATAGATGAGGAAATTGAGACTCAGAGAGGTAAGGTGACTTGCCCAGAGCCACACAGCCAGCAGGAGGCAGTTTTGATGACTTCAGACCTGCCCTATTTGCACCATACTATTCTGCCTGTCCTGAGGAACCAGTACTCTGGGTTGGAGCTTATATAATATTTTGTATTGCTAGTGCAAGCTCCTATAGGGCAAAAACGTCCTCTACTTAGAAATCCATCATTTCAGGACTTAGGAGAAACTTTAGAGGT
Source organism: Pteropus vampyrus (assembly GCF_000151845.1). Lineage (NCBI taxonomy): Eukaryota > Metazoa > Chordata > Mammalia > Chiroptera > Pteropodidae > Pteropus > Pteropus vampyrus. Next base: position 7,006,970 of record NW_011888804.1, read on the forward strand.
CACTGGGGCTCTCTGGAAAGAAGGGCACTTGGAGTCAGAAGTCTCCCAGGGTGAATTCTGTTTCTTACTAGCTGGAAAAGTCACTTAACCTCTGTGAATCTGAATTTCCTCACCTGTGAAAAGGAGATAATCCTCAGGATAATACTCAAGATACAGGGTTGTTATGACAATTAAAGAATATGACACTGTTTTGGAAATGTCAAGTCCTAGACAAAAGTAAGGTACCAATATTGTCATTTACCCACATGATTCTTAATCATATGTCAGTCTGTGCCTCAATACGCCCTAATATAGAGCACTCATAGTCTCTTAAGGCAGTTTTTTCCATCTTTGAGCCATTCTGATCATTACAGAAATTTTTTCACATTTCAGGTTGAAGTGTTTCCTTCTTGAACTTGTGTTCATTGATTCTACGGGTTCCATCCATTCATCCATTTCCTGTCCTTCCTTTTTTCTTTCTCTTCCTCCTCCTTCTCTCTCATCCAGCTACAGTATGTGCTGATGGGGATACATTCTGAGAAATGTGTCACTGCGCAATTTTGTCATTGTGCAAATATCATAAACTATACTTATACAAAGCTAGATGGTACAGCCTACTCCGCACCTAGGCGGTATGGTATAGCCTATTGCTCCAAGGCCACAAGCCTAGATAGTTTGTTGCTATCCCGAATATCAATACTGAATATTGTAGGCAATTATACCACAATGGTATTTGTGTATCCAAACATATTGAAACATAGAAAAGTTACGGTAAAAATACTACCTAAAGCATTAAAAAATGGTATATCTATCTTAGGGCACTTAGCATGAATGAAGCTTGCAGGACCGGAAGTTGCTCTGGGTAAGTCAGTGAGTGAGTGGGGAGTGAACATGAAGGCCTAGGACATGACCGTCCACGACTGTAGGCTTCCTACGCACTGTTCACTTAGGCTACACTAAGTGTATAAAACAACATGAAATTAAATAAAGCATAAGAGAAAATGATGTTGTCAAGAGACGCAGTAAACACAAGATGTATGAAGCTGCTGCCAGTGTAACATGGCACTGTTTTACAGCAAACTTTTTTTATACAATGATGATAAAAAGTATAGTATAGTAAATACATAATAGCAGTAACATAGTTGTTTATTAACAAGTGTTATGTGCTGCCCCTGTTTATACTATGTGTTTATATGACTGACAGTGCAGTAGGTTTATTTACACCAGCATCACCACAAACACGGAGTAATGCATTCACCGTACTAAGAAGTTTCAATGGCTATGATGTTCCTAGGTGATCAAAATTTTCAGCTCTATTACAATCTTATGGGATCATCATTGTATAGGTGGTCTGTTGTTGACCAAAACATTGTTACGTGGCACGTGACTGTTCTGTAATAAATACTGAAGATAATCAGAGAATCAAGAAGACACTGTCCCATGTCTGCAACAGCTTCACCCCATCCATCTGATCCATTCTCCTCATGGCAGTGGGAATAATGTTATTCCAAATACATCAAGCTCATCAATGGCCTTCCACTGCCCTTAAGATAGAATGAGCTCAAGCCCCCTATCTGATCTGGTCCCGGCCCACCTTTCCAACCTCAACTCTCCTCTCTTTCACCCTATGACCCAGACTCTAGCTGAAAACAGTGACTCACAGTTGTTAGCCTGAGCCATTGTCTTCCACCCCCGGCTTTGTACAAGCTTTTTATTATGCCTGAAATACCTTTCCACCCACTTTATCTGGTTAAGGCCTACTTATCCTTCAGATCTCAGCTGAGACGTCACCTCCCCCCAGGAGGCCTCTCCTACCTCCTGAGACTGAGTCAAGTGCCCCCTGTGTTTCCTGTCCCCTCGGCCCACCACCAACCTGGCACAAATCACACTGCTCTTGGCTCCCTGGCTGCTTGTCTGTCTCTGTCATGTTCATGACTGGCTGGCTCTCTAATGCCTAAGAGAGTCGCAATAAAGATCTCTGAATGAATACCATCTCTGATTCTGCCTCTTGCCCTCTGCTGTGGTCCCTCATCACCCTGTGAGTTATAAAGAGAGTTACTGGTTCTCCACATGGTAGGGAGTAAGCGCCTTGGAGAGGCCCCCTGCCCGCCATAGCTCTAACATACCTAAGTGCCAGAAATGCTACCATTAGCAAGTCATTATCTAAGGTGAGCATTGCCCCCTTCTGGGGGATCTTTAGGTAGAGACCCCACAATAAGTATGTGACACTTCTAGTGTCAGAGAAGTGTCCCATGGAACAAGAAACCCAGAAAGGGGTGGGTGTGTGTATGTGTGTGTGTGTGTGTGTGTGTGTGTGTGTGTGTGTGTGTGTGTGTGTGTTCTACACTGCAGTACTTTGCAAGGGTTCCGAACTCAAACTTGCAAACAGCAATGCCACCAGGGGCTGGGGAAGAGGCTATTTCTATGAAGCCGTGTAAGACAGTGGTTAGCTTCTCTGCCCATGGTGTCCAACCTTCTGGTTTAAATCCTGCCCCTGCTGTTTCCTGGGTGCCATTGGCCAAGTCATTTAACTTATCTGTGCCTCAGTTTTCTCCTCTATAAAATAATCTTGCTAAGAAAAGTATTAACTTTGGGGGCTAGGATAGGCATTCAGTGTTACGACGCCAGCGAAGTGTTCAGTGTGGGGCTGGGGTATAGTAAGAGCTTGAGAAACCTCAGTTATTATCATTAGTCTCCTTTAAATTTACTTTGCTTATTCAGAAGACGTGGCTTCTGGTCCCAATTCTGCTGCTGACTCTCCGGGTGGCCCTGAGCAAGTCTCTTTCCTACCCTGGGCCTCCCCAGCTGTCCTCCGATTCTCCCTGGATTGGTGGGCTTCGTCAAACAGCTGGGAAACAGCTGGTGGACCACCTGGCCTCCACCTGCCCTCTGGGAGGAGGGGTTAGGATGGCCAGGTAGGAAGTGAGTCAGAGTCACCCTAGGGCTGATTTGCCTATAGAAGCCTTGGACAGCAGTGGTAAAGAACCAGCAAGCCGAGGGGCCACAGAGAGTGTGACCGCCCGCGATGTTTTTCCTAGGACTGTTCTGTTTTTAGCATCGAGTGGTCCATGTCCTGGGAACCCCCTCAGTCCATTGGTCACTCTAGCACAGCAGACATCCCCTGAGCAGGATCATCACACTGACGGAGATGCCGAGGCTGAGAAGCGAACAGATGTGGCTACTGGAGGCCCTAGGACCGAGGGCACCGCTGGCCTTAGGACAGGAGAGGCAGAGAGGAGGCTGATTCTGTTTCTCTCTCTGTACCTCTCCCCCCCAAATGCTGTGAAATGAAAGTGGGGACTTTTCCAGCCGCAGGGTCTTATACACCTTATACCTTCTGCCTAGACGCCCCTTCCTCCCTCCTTTCCTTAAAAGAAATCCTACTAATGACTCAAGACCCAGCTCAAATGTCAGCCCCTCTTCCTGATCTGCTGGCTGGTCAGATCCCTTACACACTGCTCCAGGAACCTTGGGGAGAGCCCTCCATCACGTGTGCCCACAGGCAAGTTACCGGAATACCTCCATCTCCTTGTCTACACAACAGGGTAATCAGAGAGGGATACACAGAATAATCTTGGGTTATCAGGGCTATCCCATGAGATAACACGAAGAATATTGCCTGGAGCAGAGTGAGTGGCCAATGAATATTAGTGGCCAATAAGAAGAGATGAAATACTGCCATTTGCGACAACATGGATGGACTTCAAGATAACCATGCTAAGTGAAATACACCAGAAAGAAAAAGTTGAAAATCACATGATATCACTTATATGTGGGCTATAAACCTAAAAGCAACAAATGGGCAGGACAAAGAAACAGAGATTCATGGACACGGACTATAGACTAGTGGTTACCAGAGGACTATAGGCTAGTGGTTACTAGTAAGGTGGGGGAGGAGGGGGGAGGTAGACGGGGTAAAGGGGGTCAAATATAGGGAGGATGAAGTGGGTAAAGGGGATCAAATATATGGTAGCTGGACTTTGGGTGGTAAACACACAATAGAATATACAGATGTCAAATGATAATGTAGACCTGAAAATTATATAATTGAATTAACCAATGTTACCCCAATAAACTTAATAAAAGAAAAGTTAGTGACCATAACAAGGACGGTAGCAACAACAGAAAAACAATAAGTAATGGCGATAACCGTGATGATCAGTTTGTGTGTTTCCTTCCCACATCTCTCCTGGTTCCTTTCTCTTACCTACTTAAGAACTGAACCCACACACCAATCCATCCCAGGCTGGCCTATACCTCTCCACATGTTTGATGTATGGATGACTTCAAAGCCTCCTTTCAAAGGCCTCGAAATCTCCTTTGGCAAGACAACGAGAACAGCTAACGTTTGTTCAGCATTTGCCACAAGCCCAGCAATGATCTAAGCACCCCATAGTCCTGTCATTTCTTTGAACAGAAAACAGTGGCTTGTCCGGTGTAGCCTCTGTCTATTAAGTGGTCACCATGTGCCGGGCATAGCACAAAACACTCCACACTGGTGATTTCTTGGCAGGGGCAATATTGACCCGCAGGGGGACACATGGCAATGTCTGGAGACGTTTTTGGTTGTCACAAAAGGGAGTGGGGTACTACTGGTGTCTAGTAGGCTGAGGTCAAGGATGATGCAAAAACAGCCACCAAAGCACCAGGCAGCCCCTCACCACAAAGGATTATCCAGACCAGTATGTCAACAGTGCCAAAGTTAAACGGTGCTGCTCTACGTGTGTTACCTCCTACTTCATCCGCCCAACGGCCGTTGGACATAAAGCTCAGAGAGGAGGAAACAGATGCTCAGAGAGGTCCAGGCAAATATCAAGTAGAGCCAGGACGTGATCTCCGGTCGATCTGATGCCAGACTCTGGGCTCTTTTCACTTCTGCTCTGGGGAGCAGACTCGGAGAGGGGAGAGCAGAGCCAGCTGCTGTGGGCTGGAGGGGAGGACCCTCCTCATTAGCTAAGCATGGCCCTGACTGAGGGTCACCAGAGGGTCGTGTCAGGACAGAGCAGCTTGTCCAGAACCCAGAGCTGGCCCATGGGGAATTCTTCTGGCCAGCCAAAGCAGCCACCAGATGGGAGGCTGAGTAAAATTTAATATCCGACCATCTGCAGCCAGCAGCCCCCCAACTCGGCAGGCGGCCCTCCCAGCAGACGAGAGGGCTCTTCAGCAGCCCTGCAACCCTGTGCGTTCGATTCGCTGCCGGTCCTGGGAGACCTGACTGATGAAGGGAGAGTGTCTCACATGCCATAGACATGTGCACACACGTGTACACACACACACACACGCGGCCTCTGTCCCAGGGTGCCAGGAGCTCTGGTGGGCATTGAAACCATCCATCTCTCTGTCAATGCTTGCTCCTCTCTCTGCCTCTTCTGAAGAAACTGGTGGATATTGAAGCTATGATGGAGGCTCCCTTTGCTCCCCATGCCAAAGCAAAGGGAAAACACCAATACTTCTGTGAGTGGAGGCAAGATGCATCCAGGGAGGACATACAGAGAGGACAAAGGGGAGAGTCTTCTTCACTTGCATCCTGCCTACCCTATCCCTTCAGAAAGACCTGGTCCGCTCTCCTTCATGTGAACTGCCAGCCAAGCCAGTGCCTGCTTCTCTTTAATCTGCTTTCAGAGAAAAACAACCAGCCTTACTCCTTGGGGCCTGAGAAGGTCCTTAGTTGCTGCAGAATAATTGCAAAGAAGTGTATCTCTCAATTGCAATGGGAGGTACCGGTAACTGAGGATTTATATCAGGCACCGGGTACTGCGATTCATGTGTCATCTTCAAGTCATTATGACAGCTCTGTAAATGCTGATATGCACCCTATTTTCTGAAGCTCAGAGAGGTTACATCTTTCTCCCAAGGTCACAGGGCACGTACACTAGTTCAGGATTTTCTAGTAAATCGAGAATTGACACAGATCTTGCAAAAGGGTCCAGCATAGAGCTGGCATATGGCAGGCACCCCAGATTAATCCTGGTCTCTGTGGGGTCTTAGTGAGTCCTCTTCAGTGAGAGGCAAGTGTTGCTCCTAACTAATCTCATGCCTGGCTACCTCTCAGGTGTTGGGGGCCCACTGTTCTTTTGGGGCGGTTGAAACAGAGCCGATCGCCAGGCAGTGAGTTAACGTCGCCGGCTCATTTGGCCAAAGCTTTCCTTAGAAACGCCACGACCCACTGCACAACGACTCCGCATCTGAGAATGGTTCTGCCTCCTGAATCTGCATCTTCCAAGCCTTCACCCTGTTTAGGAGATGCAGTCTTCCTTGATCCTCTAACTGACTAGCCAAATGCGTGATGAAGAGCCGAGTGTGTGCCAGGCACGAGGAAGACAGCATGACAGTGTCGTAACCGCCTGGCATTTCCCAGCACACCAGAAATAGCCCCTGTTGGCTCAGCACCTACTCTGTACAGGGTGCTGTGCATGCCCCGCGTCTTCGCATCTTCACAGTGGTCCTGCGAGGCTGCATTATCATCACTTCCATTTCGTAAGTCTGGAAACTTGGGCTTAAGAGGGGTTTGTGGCTTGTTCGGGGTCCTACCATCAGAGAGTGGCAGAGGTGGGACAAGGAGCCAGGTCTGGTGGGGACATAAGTCCCCCTCCCTTCTGGGCATGAGCTCTGCCCACATCGGGAAGGCTGCTCTACCCTGGGCTTGTTGGGATTCGGAAGGGACAGGCCCAGTCCTTTTGCCTCCTGGGTTTTGCCACTGTGCTCTGTCACCTTTGGGGGTTCAAGGAAAGGATCCCCAGTGGAATCAGATCTGCTCTCTCGACTTGAACCTGAGCAGACAGTGCTGGCTGGCTATAATTCTCCAGTAACTTCCAAGTCTCCAATGAGACCAAGCCAGACAGGCTAAGGAGTTTGCTCCCACTGGCCCGGAAAATCACATTACCAAATTACGGTTTGTTTGCAAGGTTCCCCTGACCAGCCCGGAGGCTGGCTTCCTGGACCTGTTAATCAGATGTTCAACTTCCCAAGTTCAGGACAGCCCAGACAGTCTGTGGCTGAATCCCAAAGGATAGTGGCCTGACCTTTGTGGAATGAGATGCCAACGATGAAAACATGGTTCAAATTCCAGCAGCTCCTCCTGATTCCTGAGCGAGTGACCTAACTTCTCAGAGCCTCAACTTCTCACCTATAAAGTAGGAATAGTAACAGTTTTTGGCAGACTTTTTTTTTTTTTTTGCCTCTTAGTATCCATTTTCCTTTCCTGCCAACACTCCCATTTTTTAAGGAGGCAATGTGTCTCTTTGTTGGATAATCATTTGTTCTGCTTGTCCCTAGACAAGGGGTGGGGGTAAGGGGGTAATACTTACCCACAGGGCCATAGTGGGGGTTAAATAGGATGATGCCAGCAAAGCATTCAACCCAGTGGCTGGCATTCAGTAAGGACCTGAACTGTCCCCTTGGGGCAGGCAGTCCCCACAGTGCCCCCAGATGATCCTTGCCTCCTGGGAGTCATGCCTACATCCCTCCAATCCCTCCCGCTCTGAGTGTGGCTGGGACCTAATGACTTGCTTCTAATGAAGAGAATACAGCTAAAGTGATGGAATGTCACTTCTGAGATCAGGTCCCAAAAAGACAGAGGCTTCTGTCTTCTTGCCTTCCCCTGCCCTTGCCTTAGTGAGGATTAAATAAGACGATGCAAAGCGTTTAACCCAGTTTCTCAGAGCCCTCACCCTGGTGAAAGCTGGGGAGGAAGCTGTGAGCTGCCCAAGGGACGGGCCCATCTAGTGAGGAGTTGAGCTGATGGCAGCAGCAGCTAGTGGGCCCCGAGCCCTGCTACGAGCCACGTGAGGAGACTTTCCTGGCCTTTAGGAGGATCCATGGGGACTGTGGTGTTAAAGCATCCTATAAGCTCCGAAGCCCTCTAAGGCAGCAGTCCCCAACCTTTTTGGCACCAGGGACCGATGCTCTTATGAGAATCTAATACCTGATGATCTGAGGTGGAGCTGAGGCAGTGATGCTAGCGCTGGGGAGCGGCTGCAAATACAGATGAAGCTTTGCTCATTCGCCTGCCGCTCACCTGCTGTGTGGCCAGGTTCCTGAGAGGCCACGGGCTGGTCCCTGTCCACGGCCCAGGGGTTGGAGACCCCTGCTCTAAGGTACAGTAGTCCCCCCTTATCCGAGAGGCCTATGTTCTAAGACCTCCAGTGGATGCCTGAAATCATGGATAGTACTGAACCCTACACATACTATATTTTTCCGACACATACATACCTACGATAAAGTTTAATTTATAAATTAGGCGTAGTAAGAGAATGAACAACAACGACTAATAATAAAACAGATCAATTATAAAAATATACTGTGAGAAAAGTTGTGCGAATATGTTCTCTCACTCTCTCCTTCACTATACCCACCTTTTCATGTGAAAGGAGCGCTTTACGGCTTCTCTCTGGCATAGCCGACTTGCCAGCACCTCTTCTCTCGTACTTTGGGGCCATTATTAAGTTAAATAAGGGTGACTTGAACTTAAGCACCGTGATCCCGCGACGGTGGACCTGATAACCAAGAAGGCGGTGAAGTGACTCACGGGCGTGGAGAGCGTGGGCAGCGTGGAGACGCTGGACAGAGGCATGAAACAACGCCAGATTTCGCCACGCGACTCAGGACGGCACACAGTTGAACACTTATGAATTATTTCTGGAATTTTCTATTAAATATTTTCAGACTGTGATAACTCCAACCGAGGCAAGCGAAAGAGCAGATAAGGAGGGACTCTGCTGTATCTACTATTTTTTCTGTTAACTAGGACGTGGGCAACTGCCAAGAGCAACCCCCACTGACCTGTATACTCTCTAGGCGCCAGGCGCTGTGTTAAGTCCATTTATCTACTTGTGTTTTTTAAATCCCCATTTTATGGATGTGAAAACTGAGACTTGGAGAGTTGAGACTTGTACATGGTCACACAGCCGGTACATGGGCCACCCGGACTCAGACCGGAGTCGGCTTGGCCACTGAGTGTTTGTTTCCCAATAGATTTAGGTTGGGCCTGCTGGAAAATGTGCCCTGAGGAATCCTTTGCTTGCTCCAGGAAGTGCTCTTAGCCTGTGCCAGGATTAGTGAATGGCATCAGTATTGTTCTGCCTCAAGGGTCACCCAAATCTGAGGCTGGTCCCAAGAGACCCAGAGATCAGTGGGTTTGTGGCATCTTCTTCTCCCAGTTGAAGCGAGTGCTGGGGCAGCCTTTGTGGAGGGAGGCGGAGGGATGACTGAGGTGACCTGTGTGAGCTCTGGATGACTACGGTTCCTCCGACACCCTTTTGGACCTGAGCTCAGAGGCCCCGGCCTTGGGCTTCTGCCTATGGGTCCCTGGAGGCCCCTGGTGCAGTGTGGCCCCTAGCTGTGTGATTGAAGAGTGAAGGACCCCACCACCGTCAGCTCGTTTTCTGGGGAATCTCATCTGAACCAACGGTTTAGGGGTGCCATGACCTCATCCCTGCTTTCCTGTGATTTATGTTCAAGTCCACATTAAGTGATGTTACAGAGGCCGTGAACTGGGCTAATTGTTTGCAAATAGCGAATTGTGTGGCTTCTTGGCTTATTATGGGGCATTAGCGCGGGAAACGGCAAGGTTCTGCTGTATGGTAATTAATGAAGGACCCAGGAGACACCATCTGCCCGGATAGGATTCAGAAGTCTCTGCATGGCCTAGTCACCCAACAGCCTTAGACACCCTCCAACCCCAGAGCACAGGAAGGGCATGTTTCCTGGATGGAGCAGGAAGAATTCTCCTCTGTGGAGGTTCCCTCAACATCTGCCAGTTTCATGTGGTGACTTTCAGGCCACAGAGGAAGCGGAGCCTAATAACATGGACTCGCCAGACCATAATGAGAGTTATTCTCACAGTCATTATAATAGTCCTCTGTGTCAGGGACTGGGCCAAGGGTTTCCATAGATCTAATATTTAATTAACGCTTCGGCCCTGGGAGGAAGGCACTCTGTCCACTCCCATTTTACAGATGAGAAAACTGACACGGAGATGCGGGGGGAGGGTGATGTCACACGGCCAGGAGGAGGCAGAGCTGAGCTTGAAGCCCACGAATCTGGCTCCAAAACTCCTGCTCCTAATCACCACTCCCAACAGCCTCTCCAGCAGGCGGTGTGCCAGCTGGACAATCTTGTATCTCTAGGTCTGGAAGCTTTGGGGTTGGATTTTTAAAAAAATTCCCATTGCTTTCCAATCGTTCCAATTTCAGTTCACTTCCAGGTCACACCCCTGGGAAGTAATCTTAGGCACTTGTGACATAGCAACTCCCAAGACCAGCAAGACAGCTGCACTGAGGAACTTCACTTCATTCATTCAGTCAGCAAACATGAGTGGCATGTCTACCAGGTCGCAAGGCTCCATTGGGAAAGAGGCAGGCTCTAGACGAAAACTGCCTGAGGCTGCTTCTTACAGGCTGTGAGATTTGAGGCAAATGTCTTAACCTCTCCGAACCTTGGTTTTCTCATCTGTAAAATGGCAGGAATATCAATACCTTCCTGACAGGGCTTTTCTGAGAAATGAAACAGATGATGTGGAAACCCTCATCCAGCTGAGGGCAACAAGAAGTCAGAGGACCTTGAGGAAAATGCACCATACACAGAGCAAGGGGCACAGGAAAGAGCGAGTGTCGATGGATACGGTCACTCGGGCTTTCTGGACTGAGTTTTTTGGAGTGAAAAATAAACTGGCCAATATCAAGAAGGGGACCATAACACAAAGAGAATACACCATGCGATTCTACCTTTTGAAGTTCAAGAGGAAGGACACCCCTGATGGCGGCAGAAGTCAAAATAGTGGTTACTTCTAGGGGCGGGTGATTAAGTAGGAGCATACATGAGGGAGATTGCAAGGTGCATTGGAAATGTTTTGCATCTTGATCCAGATGGTGGATACACGGGTGTATATTCATGTAAAAATCCACCATGCATGTCCCTTTATGATGAATGCACTTTACTGGGTGCATCTTATACCTTAACTCAAAAAGAGAGCAATAAATAAATAGGGGGTCTAGGAGAGTTTGCAGAAAGGGCTAGGCAAGGAGGAAAGGAGGGATAAAAACTCAGGGACCAGACCGAGCACCTTGAACCCCAGCCATGCTAATATTCCATCCTCTTAAGAAAGCCACCCCTCTAACATGTGGCTCTCAGACTGCTGTCTGTAGACCAGCGCATGGGTGTCAAGTGGGAACTTGTTAGAGGTGCAAATGACTGGGTTCCACCCTAGACGTGACTCAGGGTCTCGGGAGAGATCAGAACCTGTGGCTTTTGAGGTGCCTTGTAGATAATCCAAGTGGAGACGTTACTGACAATGTGTTATAGGAATGGGTGAGGGAGGGGGTGAGGAGGGCATGAATGGCGAGGCAGAGTGACCCGGCTGCTGGTTAATGGGCCCCAGGGGCCTTGAGAGAAGCTGCACTGAGCTAGGTTGGCTCAGAGTGAAGCCTGCTCTGCTCCCTCACCACTGCAATGTCAATGCTTTGCCTAATGGGCATCACAGACTCCTCTGAGAACCTGGGGGGACCCATGGAATTCCTCCCCAAGGCACATAGCTTCGCCGATAAGTTCGGTTGTGGGCGGAGGGATGACACTGGAATCTCATCCAGGGGCCCCTGGTCAAGAACCCCAACCTGCAGGACATAATGTGAGTTCAGGGACCTGAGCCTTTTCCTTGTTCCCTCCACTGTCCACAATATTCAGGGAGTTGAGCCCATGCTCAGGGCTTTGCTATTCATTTCCATGAAGTGAGCACTGTCTGACCCACAGGTCAAGAGGGGGTGAAGTGAAATTCTGAGAAGGATGTTATGCTTCAGGCCAATCCTTCTTATAAAGAAAACCCATGTCTGCCCACTCTGTCCAGTTATTTCCTTCTTCCCTCCATCCATTAATTCTTATAAAGAAAACCCATGTCTGCCCACTCTGTCCAGTTATTTCCTTCTTCCCTCCATCCATTAATTCATCTCTTCATCCTTCCATCCACCACCCATCCAACCATCCAACCATCCATCCATCCATCCATCCATCCATCCATCCATCCATCCATCCATCCATCCATATAGGGACTTCAGTATAACTGCTCTTCCTTTTTCTCAAAACCTGGAAGTACCTCAGTCCCAGCAGTAAAACAGGCCCTGGGCCATGATTAAACACCTGCAGTACACTTAGTTATGTGTGCCATTTAGACTTAATAAGAGGGTTCCTGAATTGTCTAATAAAATACAAGGAGCATGTTATCAGGTGAGGTATGATCTGGATTTAATTCGATGCCAGCCTCATATGGCTTCAGGGAATGGAAAAAGGACTTCTGGGCTGGATGACTTTTGAAGCGGGGGGGACTATGTTCCTCCCCAAGATATCTGCTGAAATTACCAATGGAATATAAAAAGCAGGGAAAAGGCTTTATGGGGGCTAAGAACTAGGAAGCTTGGTATCTACATTGCCGAAAACATCAGATAATTTATGCAAAATAGAGTGTAGATGGAATTAGATTGGAGGAAGGTCTGAGCAGATCCATGGAAGGTCATGGGTGAAGCTATAAATCACTGTCATGTTAGGGGAAGAGACCCCAGAGCATACTACTGTCAGGAATGGGGAGTAATAAACGGGTTCAGTGAAATACAACTGGTGCCTCTGGGAAGGGTGTCGTATGGGCCCCCATGTTGTGGGGAATCTCAAGTGGATGCTGATCATCTGAAGGCGTGGCCACGGCTGCTGCCAGTGAGGGAAACCGGGCTTGGCGAGCAGTTAAGAGCATTGCCTTACCTATTTCCCTGCTTTTGCAATCATTAGAGAAAAGACACTATTTGACTCAAAGCTGAGCTTCCTGATGAGCCTGCCCATGGTACAAGTCTCTACCCTGCCCTCGCAGGTGGCTGGAATCCCAAACCAGAAATGTCCCACTGTAACGACCTCAATTTTCTCCTCCTCACTTACACTGGGCCTGAAAGGATCAACAGGATGTATAATCTTAGAAAAATCCAACTCAGTTCCCTACACTGTATCAGCAGAGAGCTCCCTTGGGAAAAATGTACAAACAGAGGAAAATTATTAAACATGAGAAAAGATGGTACATCCAAGAGAATGAGACAATGCATCCCTACGGGATGGAGGGATTAAAAGAGATCAGAAAACTTTGTCAGATTTCTACTTCATGTTTTTGATACAATTCTAAGGGATGCTACATCTAAGGAAATGTAGGAAGGAATCATGAAAGAGGCAGGTTCGATGAGGGAAGACTGTGAAGATATAAAAACATAGTAGCTGAATTAAAAACTACAATAAAAGTGGGGAACAGAAGACTAAGTAAGTATTGCAGAAGAGTTCATCAGAGAATGAAAGCAAATTTTGAGGAATTCATTCAGTACTCAGAAGCTGAGATTCTCAAACCTGTAGAGAATTTTTTTTTATGAGTTTATTTGAGCCAAACTGATGACAATTGCCACTGTGTATCATCAAAAAAAAAAAAAAAGTACTGAAATATAAGGCCCAGTTGACCAATGATAAATCAAAATAAATAATCCAAGAAAGGGGAAGATAGACTGTGGTTTTT
>NW_011888804.1:7022307-7028011 GCF_000151845.1 Pteropus vampyrus
GAGGATTTGTGCACATAAAATGGTTAGCCTGTGCTTAGCATGTGGCGAGAAGTCAAAATAGTAACTGCAGTAATGATAACCATCGTAATTATTATGAATGATGATTAAATCTGCCTGGGTTTGAACCTCAGTAACACCACTCACATTTGGATGACTTTGGAAAGTTACAGGATCTTCCTAGTGTTATTGTGAGGCTTGAATGAAGTAATACAGGGAAAGCACACGGAAAAGTGCCTGATACAAGTAAGTAATAAGTGTGAAATCGGCACAAAAAGGCCACATTGGTCCCCGTTGCTACATGCCACATTAGCACTAGGAGAAGGGCAGGGAGCATTTGAGTTGGAGGATGCTAGAGAAAAGAAGGGTTTGCCCCCTTTCCCCTCCTACAGGAAGATTACCCTTTCTGGTCATCTGTCCACTTGACACATTTTTGTTGGAACCCCTCCTGTACCCCTCCCCCAAGCCTAGACTGTTATAGAGCCAGCAGAGTTGAAGGGGGCACAGTGTAGCTGTGAGAGTATGAACTTCAGAGCCAGACAGACCCAGAGTGAGTCTCGGCTCTGCCACCTCCCAGCTGTGTGACTTGGACAAATCCTTACCCTCTTGTGGACCCCGACCCCAGTTTCCTAGGACAGAAAATGAGGATGGTAATGATGGTACCTGCATGAGTGGGTTGTTCAGGGATTCAATGAGATCTTTCCACACCACCCCACATCTCCAGACTGCACCCCCATTCACTGTTGCATAGGGTTGCAACAGTGAATGGGTCAGGAATGGTCCCCAGCCTTGACCAGGGGACAATGTCACAAGTCAGCATTCAATAACTGGGATTGATCAGTCATAATAATTAAATGACAGTGTTCATTCCCTCTCCTCTGCCCCAGACAACCCAATGACCCATTATCCCACCTGAGACAATCATGTTCTTAACGCCTCTGGCCTCAGTTTCCCCAGGCTTGTGGGAAGCTTGCTGGCTGATCTCTGAGGTCCCTGGAAGGAGGGCCACCATGCACCATACCAGCCTCAGACTATTCCACAGACCTGGCCCCATCTGGGAGGACACAGTGCTTTCCTGCTCTCTCAGAACCTATGGCTTATGAGATGTCTCAGAGCACAGAGGCTGTGTCTACTGCATGAAGATGAGGCTTTGCCTGTGAGAGCGACTGATTGAGACCAGTTCAGGCCAAGGAATCTCACCGTTTGCTTAAAGAGCAAATAAAAAAAAAATCACAAAGAGGGTTCTTAGTCAATGCTTAATATTTGATCTTGAGTGGGAAAAGGTCCTGAAAGTTTCTGGCAAATCTACTTGGGTTTTCCCTGGGAAAACAGACAGGATTGATGGAGAATCACTGAGAGATTGTCAGGCTCTGCTACTGATGAATTACAGGGGACCCAGTGCAGGGGGAGAGAGGCACGTGCCCATTGTAAACAGCCGGGCCTCCCTCTGTTTCAAGGACAGATAATAGCATAATAGCTCCTCTTCCTCCACTATCTTATTTGAGATTTATGAAACCTGGGAGGTGGGCAGAATGGATATATTTTGCCTATAATATCAATGAGAAAATTGAGGCCCAGAGAAGTTAAATAACTGCCCAAAGCCACATAGCTAAGTAATTGATAGTTCCTGCGAGCCAGATTAAGTGCTGGTGCCATCAACCATGGGGACTCTGCATGAACAGCTGACCTTGACCTAGATGGAAAGTGCTATTGCCCTAGATTGCTAAAATGGCAATAATACTTTGGGTGGGTGGCATCTATTTCTCCACCCTTGGATCTGGGCTGATCATATGACTTGCTTTGACCAAGAGAATGCAGTGTAGGCTTCAGGAGTCCTTCTAGCTTCTCTTATGCACTTAAAATCCTGCCATTGCCACATGTACAAGCTCGGAATAGCTTGCTGGAGGGTGAGAGGACCAGGTGGAGCAGAGACGGGTCATCCAAGCTAAAGTCCTTCCAGATCAGCCGGCCCCCAGCTGACCTGGTAGCTGAACACAAATCCAAACTGCCAACTTGCAGAATTAGAAACTTAAATAGGGATTTAAAACAACAAGCATTTACATTTTCGAGTGGATCGTTACACAGCATAAGCTGACTGATACATCATAAGGAGAGACAGTTTCAAAGGCTATCATTGACCTGACATTTGTTGGACTTGGAACATCCATAGAAATAGGACCTTACTCCCTCATAAGGCTAGAGCCTTGATCTGTGCTGTCTCACGGTCAGTCCTTTTGGGGACCCACACAATCTACTTCCAAAGTTGAGGCCACAGATGCCTCTTGCACAATGAACAGATGTATTGGCATCTCATCTGAAGTAGCCATTTTATAAGCCATTACTTAGCTGACCAAATCTAGCATAGTGTTTAAGAGAATGGGCTTTGGAGACCGATGGAAAGGTCCAGGCACAACTGTGATACTCAACAATCACTCTACTGCTCCAAGCCTCAGCTTCTTTACCTGCAAAATGAGAAATATTGAGAACACCCCCCTCATAGGATTGCTGTGAGGCAGAAATTAACTAATAATATAAACTGCTTGGTACAGGCCTAGCACAAAGTAAATGTCAACACGTGTTAGGCATAATCACCTCTGGGCCTCTCTCTCACTGAAAGCTCCGAACAGCAGGCCACATAGCATTTTGACTGCTCTCCTTGTATTTACAAGAGGAGGATGTGACATCCTCATACTGAAGTGGAGAAACACATAGCCCAGGGTTCTCAACCTCAGCGCTCTTGACATTTGGAGCCAGATAATTCTCTATGGTGATGGTGAGGGGGGCCTGTCT
Source organism: Pteropus vampyrus (assembly GCF_000151845.1). NCBI lineage: Eukaryota > Metazoa > Chordata > Mammalia > Chiroptera > Pteropodidae > Pteropus > Pteropus vampyrus. The sequence continues at coordinate 7,025,095 of NW_011888804.1, forward strand.
TGTGCATTGTAGGATGTTGAGCAGCATCCCTGGGCTCTACCCACTAGATGCCAGTGCTCTACCCACTCTCCTCCCCACTTGTGACAGGCATTGCCCAACGTCTCCAGTTGAAAACTACTGACAGAGCCACCTCCTGATGCCCAAGACACAGGGCGGAACTTCCTCCATCGTGGAGGACAGCGAAGGTGGAAAGAGGCAGCTAAAAATAACAGCTTCCCAACCAAGGATCATAAATCACTGCAAAGGGAGCTCTCTCGCCCAGATGATTCCACCTGCTTCCAAGGTAGGGAGGAGGGATGGCGAGAGCAAGGGAGCAATGGAACCAGGTGGGGAGGGAGGGAGGTTTGGAAGGCTGAGATGAAAAGAGAGAGGGTCTCTGATCACTATGCTGTACAACTGAAACTGGTATATGATTGTATGCCAACTATAACTGAAAAAAAACTCATCGAACTGTGCAATGTAAATATGAGCAACTCATTGTCTCTTATGTTTCAATAAAGCTGGAAAAAAAAAAAAAACCCAATTAAAACTATATCTTTAAAAAGAGAGAGAGAGAGAGATACTGCCTTTGGTTGGGTTCCCCAGAAGCAGACCCTGAGATGAGGATTCATGTGGTGATGATTTATCGGGAAATGTCTCCAGAAAAAAATGGTGAGGCAGCCGGGAAGGGAAGGTAATGGAGCAAGGACATGTCATCAGGAGAGTCCCCGGAGGCTCAGTCCTGCAGGGAAGCAGACAGTACCCAGGAGCCGTCCCCAGGAGGACATGAGGGAGCTGTACCCCTCAGTCCCCGGTTAGGGGTCACCCCCAGAATGTACATTCCCAGGCATTTGGATTCTGGCTGTCGGGCGTGAATGCACATGGAAGGCTGATATGCACAAACATGGTGAGGAATCTTAATAAATATGCACAGAGCAGTGATGTGTCTCTATGGACACTAGATTAAAGAAATAAAAATACGCACGAAGTGCCCGGTACTGTGCCTACCACCTAATGTATATAACCCCATCCCACCCCCACGGTAACCCTATGAGGTGGGCGTCATTATTCCTGCTTAAGCGGAAGTGACTGCCCGAGTCACACTGCTGGTAAGCGCCAGACCAGAATGTGAACTCAGCTCTTCCCGGCACCAAATTCTGAGTTGTGACTGCTACACTACGAGAAGGTAAGGAGAGGGACAGCGATGAGCGAAGTGGAGAGAAACGTCTTGGATGAGGCCAAAAGGAAGGTTGGGGCTTCGCCTTCCATCTCCCTCATTCTCCTTTCCTTGCTTCCTTCTGGCCGAATTAGAACCCATCTCAGCCAGCCCGGCCCACAGAGAGCAGCCAGGCCAGCCCCTCTAGGTGTGGGGGTGAGAAGGGGTGGCTGAGGGGTTAGGACCCTCCTCCGTACAACCACCTTGGATGCCCTATTGCACCAAAGGGGAAGCATTGGGGGTGGCAGGAAATAGGGTGACTTGTGGTGTATGTTAGAACGCTGACATGGAGGGTCCCAAGGCAGAGACCCCAGTCCCCAGTACCTCTCGGGGCCAGGGGGAGCTCCCTCACCCCTGAACAGCCCCAATCCACTTCTCTGCAATCAAATGAGGAGTCCACGGCCCCGCCCGGCTATTGGAGTGCCCAACACTCCCCTCAGCTCTGACTGATTGCTCCAGGTGGGGATATGGAGCCTCAGGGTGGCCAGAGTATCTGATCTTTCGCAAGAAGCTGGAAATCTGGAGTATTTTTTTTTAAAATGTCAAATCTCTTGAATTTTAAATCTGGCAACCAATCTCAAAAAGCAAACCCAATAAGATATAACACTGCAGTCTAAATGGAACATGCCCACCTGTGAGCTGCTCGTGTGTGACAATTTCAGATAACGTATATGACGTCTCTTGTGCGTACAGTCCGATGCCTGGCACCCAGCCATTTGGCTCTTCATTAATGGCCGCCACCATTTTTAACATTAAAATTTGGGGTGAGAAAGAGAAAGCCACAGGCCCATCCTTGCATTTCTCAATTGCTGGGCTCTTTCACACTCCTGGTGACAAACCCCCCTGACCATTTTGTTTTTTCCGCACTTTCCAATTTGCGTACAAAGAACGCAGATGTATGCAGTTTTTAAAAACCACACTGACAATATCTGCAAGTAAAGGAAGTCCTGTTGAACTGACTTTAGGAATTCAAGTTCCTGAATACACCTGACTGGCCTTCCTTCTCTGCACCTGCCTGCTCACCTTTCCACCCTCAGTTCTCAGTTCCTGCTGGTCCTTCCTCCTGGAACCCCTCTTGACTTTCCTCACCTGGCTCATGATTATTCATCCTTTAGGCCCCAGGTTAGAGCCACCTCCTCCAGGGAGGCCTCCCCCACCCCTTCCCCAGGTTTGTCTGTTTATTTGTTATTGTCAACCACATGTCCTAGGTCACCCCACCAGCATTCCCACATGTCTCCCTAATGACCTGCTCACAGGCCTTGCTCTGCAGAAAACAGGAGCCCCAAACCCTGACATCTGACGTTATCTCTGAATATGGTTCAGAGACACAGTGATAGGCTCTCAAGCAAATGACATTCATCGAACAACTTTTAGCTTCTGCTATGCCACCTGTGATGAGCTATGAATCGATATTTAAAACGCATCCTATCATTTTCTTAGGACTAGCGTACTTCTATTGCCCTGTTGTGGGTGGCTATTAAATGTAGTCTCATTAGTTTATCGCAAGCATCAAAATATAGCAGTTGGTTTGTTTTTTTTAAACTGTTTTGAAATTTCCTCATTTTTCCATGAGCCTCAGGAAATGAGGGTAGTCTGCAGCTCTCTCAAGCACTGAGCTGCCCTGTTCTTGGCTCCTGCTGTTCCTGTCGTTAGAAATGCCTCTTTAATCCTCTCTGCCCATTCAAACCTGCCCTGCCCCCTCCAGTGCCTACAATGGGCGAT
>NW_011888804.1:7029981-7037700 GCF_000151845.1 Pteropus vampyrus
TGGCTTGATGGCTCGTTTCTTTTAGTGCTGAATAATATTCCATCATGTGGCTGAACCACAGCTCATTTCTCTATCCACCTACTGAAGGGCATCTTGCTTGCTTCCAAATTTTGGTAATCATAAATAAAGCTGCTATAAATGTCTGTCTGCAGGTTTTTGTATGGGTGTAGCTTTTGAACTCGTTTGAGTAAATACCAGAGAGTGTGACTGCTGGATTGTATGGTATGTTAAACATAAAATATATGTTTAGGCATATATGTTTTAAATGATGGTATTATTATATAAATACACTGTCCCACTAAAAACATGGCTGACATTTGTTGAGCACCCAGCGATATGCCAGGAGGCATTTCAATGCTTTATATACAACGATCTCATGTCATTCTCCTATGACATAGGCATTATTATAAGCCCCATGTTATAGACAAGGAAACTGAGCCTGGGAAAAATTAAGTAACTTGCTCAGTAACACAGCCTTGGAGCCCGATTTGAACCCAGGCAGTGTGACTTCAGAGCTCATGCTCTTAGCAACTATGCTGGAAAATATTAGACCATTAATGGTAAAGCTAAAGTCTGCTTTGACCCCAGCCCTGAGTCTGGTCCCTACCAGCCTTTCCTAACAATGGGACACCAAGGGTGTGGCTGAGGGGGTGGCCCACCCTGAAAGCAGGCAGTAATGAGCTAAGTTGTCTGCAGAAAAATTTACAATATAATAAAACTGACTAAAGTCGGCCTGCATTTTATTATCACCATGCACTGTTTATTCTAACCAAAGTCAGTGATTAAATAATTCTTCCTGAGAAAGTATTTTGTTTGTCTAAGTTCTAAACCATTACTGCATTACTGTTAAGTTTTCATAAGCTTCAAATTAGCCTACTTTTATTATTTATTCTTTCATGAACGTAGTATTCTACCTGGAAGCAAATTCAAAGATCCCCCTCCTCTCCAGTTATACACTGGCCTCTGAAACAAGTGGACTCAGCTCCCCTGACTTTCAAAAGTTCAAAAGCGCATAAAGGTTTGGAATTGTTAAAAGTTACTTCAGGCTCAGTTTGTCTCTCCAACCTCTGGGATAATATATATTCTCATGTTTAAACAGTAGATTCAAAGAAACAGCACTCGAGTTACTTCTATCATTCTTTGCTGCCACTTGGAATGGCGTTTAAAATTTATTTATATTTAAAAGTGTGAAATGGAGTGCCAATCATGAGGAAAATATTTTTTTTTTGTTTTTTGTTAAGCACAAATTTTTAGTTCATTCATGGCCTATTTTACTGAATTCGAATATACCTTTCAAATAGAAATTTATTCTTTTAAAATTATTGGTTTAAAACCAAAGAACATGCAAATAATACTATTATTATTACTGACAATAATTTTGTCCTATAGAGGAGGGCAGTGTTAAAAAAAAATGATCTGTTCTAGGTATCAAATACACTGTGTAACCTTACTGCTTCCCACAGGTACTCTATGCTGTGAGTTTCCTATGTATCTTTTCATCCTTGCTTTTTATTGATATATGTATCGATGAAGTACATATCCATGAATAGTATTACTTTTTCTATCTTATTCTGTAACCTTTTCTCATTCTACGGGATGTATTTCAGACCTTGTCATGTGACTGCTTTTGGACTAATTCTTTGTTTTAAATTGCTGTATCCATTAAAGAGACTGCATTTTACTTATTTACTTCTGTCCTGATGGGTGTTTAGGCTGTTTCCAGTTTTTGCTATTATAGACAACGTGCCCTGAGCTGAAGTTTCTGTCGACGTGGCAAGGTCAGAGGCAGGCAGAATTTTCGGTTTAATAAATCCATCATGTGCCCTCCTGAAGCCTGTCCAGTCTGCAGCTTCTGAAAGTCCAAGGTTATTTTCACCCTTGCCCTTTTGCTGGGTGGCTCAGGGCCAGGTGAGGCCCTGGATGCTTTTCTCATCTCAGGTGGTGCCTCCCGCATGGATCCCGTGACCCTGTGGCCATCACAAACTCAGTATCATAAGCCTTGTGATCTGGGCTATTTAGGCAACCTCTCCTACCAGCCCCCCCCCACCCCGCCAACACACACACACTCACTCACTCACACCCAGCCCTTGGTCTCTCCATGCCAAGGAGAGATTTCCAAGCCTGATCACATCACTCTGCTCCGTGTTCCCAGGCTGGCAGCTGGGCCCGGGGTTCCCAGGGCAGTTCTTATTGTCTGTCCTCTCCCTCAAATATCCCCCTGGCCGTTGTCCATGCCTGTGAGGAACACCAGGCACAGCTGACTCTTCTCTTTCCTTTATATATGTGTCTGCCTTCCTCACTAGCTTGTGAGATCCTTGACGGTAGGAACAGCATCTTGCTCACTGGGTCCCCAGAATGTGCCACAAAGTAGGTGTTGGGTCATTGGAGAATTAACGATTGATAAATGAAATAATGACAGCTTCTCTGTGTTGGGTCCTTACTCCATTGGGCACCATTCTTTACGTGAATTTTCTCATTTAATACCCACACAGCCACATGTGTAGACGCTGTTGTTTTTTTTCCCTGTGAGACAGGTGATTTTCCTTATTTTATGGTTGGGGAAACCAAGGCTCAGAGAACTTAAGCATGTCACCCAAGGCCACACAGCAAGTTCCTCCATGGCAAGGATTTGAACTAGGGTGTGCCTGACCTCTGCTGGTGAATCACCCTAGCCCCTGACGTCTGACTAGGTCAAGTTTGGGAGTTCAGAGGTGAGACAGGTGCCACTTTTCTCCTCGATTCCTTAGCTATATTAGAAAGCCTGAGACCACCACCATCTCAGGCCAGGATGACTGTGCGTGCCTCCTGCCTTGTCTCTGGCCCGCTCTTCCCTCTAGCCTTATGCTCTTTACAACATATAAATCGGAATTTATCTCCCTTCTTCCCTTACTCAAATCCTTTCCTCAACTCCCCATAGCCCAACCTCCTCAAGGCGTCCGACAGTCCCTCCCTGACCCAGACTTGCCTTTGTGTGTAGGCTCATCTCTCTCTGCCACCCCCACACCCACCCCCAGTCCCTGGTGGATCCGATCTATGTTGAAATTTAAGATCTGTAGCTCTAAGGAAACTAATGTTTGTACGTGTGCGTGCGTGTGCATGCATGTGTGTGTGTGTGTGTGTGTCTGTAGGAAAGCAGTTTCTGAACTCTCTCATTAAAAAAAAAAAAAACCATGGAACACTGTTTCTTTTCCATCCTCCCAATACTTCCCCTTGCCTGCCTATCCCTGGCCCCCCAATTCCCTTGTCTGTAGGGGTGTCTTCTTTCATATAAAGGAATCATCCTCAAAATGCCCAAGTACCTCACTCTTCACTGATTTGAAGCGGGAAGAAGAGAGGAAGGAGGAAAAAGGGGAGAGGAAAGGAAGGAGGGGAGGGGGAGAGGAGAGGGGGGCATCCTACAACCGAGTTCTGCTGACGGGCCTTGTGTCCCTTACGCTCCGATTCCGAACACTCACCCATAACCCCATTCTCTCTCCCCCTCGTCCTCTCTTCTTGCCTAGTTATCTGTCTGTTGACTACTTATAGAAGGGACAACAGATTCTAAGCCATTCTTACACTTTCCTCAGTTGCTATGAAGTCCCCTCTTGCTGTGGGTTGAACTGTGTACCCGCTACCCCATCTCCAATTCTTGTATTGAAGTCCCAACCCCGAGACCTCAGAATGGGACTTTCTTTGGAAGCATGGTTGCAGCAGGTGTAATCAGTTAAGATGAGGTCATGCTGGAGTGTGTGGGGGTGGGGCGGGGGGAGGGGAACTTGATATGACTGATGTCTTTATAAAAAGAACACCACGTGAAGAGCCAGACATGCAGAGAGGGAAGACGATGTGAAGACAGGGAGAATGCCACTTATAAGTCAAGGAGACCCCGGGGGAGCCAGAGCTCAGAGAGCCACTCAGCAGATTCTCCCCCACGGCCCTCAGAAGGAACTACCATTGCTGACAATGTGATCCTGGACTTCCGGCCTCCACAACTGTGAGAAGTTACATTTCTATTGTTTAAGCCACCCAGTTTGTGGGTGTTTGCTATGGCACCCCTACCAAACTAACACATCTCTTACTCAAGATGGCTTAGACCTCACACCCCCAGGGCAAAGGAGATGCTTATTGTGCCTCGCATGTCAGAAGTGGGGCTATTGCGCCCAGAGAGGCCAGTAACTTCTGGGCCTGAGTGGGGGCTGGACTTGGAACACTTCCAGGCTACCTATTCCCTCCTTTCTACTTCAATGCATCTGTCACATTCCGTGGGTGGAGATGACAGAGGGAGACAAAGTGTCCACTGGCAAGGGCTCGAATTGGCATAAGCTGGTCATTCAGGCGAATCTCTATGGATGGCAGTCAAGCCCCCAGGAGGGGCCAGGGACTGAATCCACCCACTTCAGTGTCCTTGTGTGTGGGAGGACATCACCATCAGGCTGTCAGCCCGGTGCCTCTCTGCCTATATCATAGTCATGGTGGAGACAACCCACGATCACATTCCTTCTAGGAGACAAAGCCACTGGGCAACCAATTTCTGATGACTTCAAGGCCCACTGGTTTCTCATAATTAGTCTCAGAATTCTAGGAATAAGACCAACCATCCAATTAAAGGATGCCCATGTGCTGTCATTAATGGGGTGTCTTGCTGTTCTCTACCACGGTGAGAAGAGCAGCCCACATACTGCCAATCAGAAATATCCTGCCCTGGAAACCATGAAGGGCTTTGGGACTGATGGGCTTGGGGAGGTTCAGCTCAGCACGCAGCCCACACAGTGCATCCCAAGGCTGGCAGCAGAGCACACCTCAGTCAGGTATTACTGGAGGTGGGGGTGTCCTACTGCATCTACTTTGCTTCTGATCCAGCCCTGTGAGCTCTTGTCTAACCAAGACACCATCTTACTATCTTTATCTTTGGGGTATAAGCACAACTGGCCCTAAGTCAAAATAATCCTCCCACGTTAGGAACACAACAGTTAGAATTAAATGGACCCAGATTCACATTCTGGCTCTGCCACTTACTGAATGATCCTGGGTGAGTAACTTCACCGCTCTGAGCCTCGGTGTCTTCATCTGTAAAATGGAGATTAGAGGTGGGATTGCTTTGTTTGTTCACAAATGCTGATGCATGTAAGAGGCTTCGTGTAATGCTCAGAACACTGGATATGTCTAAATACGATGGTGGTGGTAGTTGCTTTTATCAATTCACAGACGTTTTAGAGCATTTTCTTGTTTGTCCATAGAGAGACTTTGAAACTTGATCATCTCTGGTCCCTCAGGTTTCTGAAATTCAAGATCACTAAAATGCTAATGCGGGCAACTGTACAACTTACACTTTGGCCCTGAGATCAGGGGGCTGAGCCTGGACCCACAGTGGTGTGCATACTTCCTGGGATGACACATACAATTCAGAGTACAGGTGCATCTTTCTTCAGAGAGAGGTTCCAGTTGTTACCAGATTCTCAAAGGGGTTCCCTGTCCACAAAGGGATCATCTCCGAGAATGGTCTGAGCAGGTTGCTTGGGCCCAAGGACCAGGAGAAGGATCCCGCCATTTACTAAGCCCAGACTGATACACACTATAACTATACTCGCGATTGAGCAAAGTAGGCACCATCACTCCCATTTTCCAGATGAGAAAACAGAGGCTCCGAGAACTCAAACTGGGAGACAGACACGGGACTCAGTCACTTGCCTGTCTCGTGGCTGCCACAGGCCTGGAATCTCAGCTCAGGCCTGTCTGATCCCAAGCTGTTCCGTCCTTGGCACTGTGCTGCCTCTGGGCAACCAAATGGGTGACCTAGCTGGGAAATGCATGCCCTGCCCTTGGTCAGAGTCTCAGCTCAAGCCAAGCACCATGGAGCTCACCAGCATTGAGGTATCCGAGACCACGGGATACTCCCTCTCCAGTTGTGAATGATTACCCTCAAGTCCACAGAGAACCAACTTCCTGGTAGAGTCCGTACCTCTCCTCCAGAAAGGGGTCATTGCCCTCTCTGCCATGGACCCCTGGTACCTGATTCAGTCCACTCTTGTTCTCTCTCTCTCTCTCTCGTGGTCTGCTTCACGCTACGCCAGGGGCCATGCAGTTGTTGAAAGCCTAGGTCTTAGAGGCAGGGAGAATTCTGGCTCTGCCACTCATCAGCTGTGTGACCTTGAATGATTCAGCTGACCCCTCTGGGCCTCACTTTCGGCATTTGTACGATGAAGCTCATAGCGCCTACCTCGCATGATAGGGCATCATCGTTTTTCTGGACGCTCTCCTATTGAGACATCCTCTCTTCCTTTCCCATCTATGTCCTATTCTCCTATTACTGAGAACGCAATAAAAGGCAGCGATGTTGATTGCTGTTGTTGTCGTTGTGTTATCATTAGCCAAGTGCTCGTTATTATCCACCACCTTCCCTACCTTAAGCTCCGGGAAAGCAGTATTTGTTCATCTCCACATCTGTAGCACCTACTATAGTTAGAGGCACAATATATCCTTAGGAAATGTTACTGAACAACAACTCAAAGAAAGTCCAGCTTACACCTGCTCTAAAATTCAGAGCCCAAAGGCACTCCATAAAAGTATAGAATCCAGGAAGGTTCAGATAGTTTTGAGTGAAGTATCTCCCATGGGTTCCAGAGAGCTGGGGAAAGTTGGAACATGAACTTAGCCTCAGGGCCACATGCAATGGGGCCATCAAGTCATCGCATGACACCTGTTTTGATGCCTCCGTCAGTGCTGGAGTTTTAGGATGAACAAAGTGCAAAGTTCATTCCCTGTAGTATTTCTTATTACTTACACATTTATCAGGGACCAAAAGGTTATCTATCTTCCATCCTTCCAACCATTAACCTTTTCCCTCACCTATGTTTCTACCCCATTCTTCATAATCCATCCATCCAACCATCCATCCATCCGTCCATCCGTCCATCCGTCCATCCGTCCATCCATCCATCCATCCATCCATCCATCCATCCATCCATCCATCCAATCATTCATCTATTTGTCCATCTATCTATCCATCCATCCAAATATCCACCCAAACATCCATTTACCTATCCACCTTTCTATCCATCCAATCTATTTATCCATCCATTAGTACATCTATCCACCTATCCACTCATCATGAACATATTCGATTGAACGCTTTCTAGCTTCTAGACACTGTGCTAGACACTGCTGTGATCTAACACTAGATGACACACGGATCCCATCTTCAAGGAATTCACATTCTAGAGAGGGAAACAAACAAATAGATAATCTCAATCCAGTAGGATGTGGGTTATGATAGGAATGGGTAAAAGAGGCTGTGGGAAGATACAAGACCTAAGAGGGTCAGGCAAGATATTCTAGCAGAAGTGCTATCTAAGCTGAAGCAGAAAGGACCAGTAGGGGATGCTGTATGAGAAGAAGGGCCTTCCAGGGAGAAGGAGCAGCATCGCAAAGGCAAGGCCAAGAGGAAGAATGCTGAGCTGCGGGAATCGTGAGGCGTTCTTTCTGGCTGGATTATGGGAAGTGAAGCTGGAAGGAAAGCGAGAGTTGGCTAGAGTTTAGGGCCTCGGGTAGACTTTGAGTTTGACTTTGTCCCAAGGGACTAGGAAGCCTTGGCTGGATGTTAAAAAGAGTTGAGTGAAGACAGCAGGCTTTGGAAAGATCTTTCCTACAGCAGACCTCTCTCACAGAAAATGGATTCCTTTTCTGAACAGGAATAGCACGTAGGAGGCAAGTCATCAAACTCAGAAATGATATGAAAAACCG
>NW_011888804.1:7038640-7041840 GCF_000151845.1 Pteropus vampyrus
AAGATACAAGACCTAAGAGGGTCAGGCAAGATATTCTAGCAGAAGTGCTATCTAAGCTGAAGCAGAAAGGACCAGTAGGGGATGCTGTGTGGGAAGAAGGGCCTTCCAGGGAGAAGGAGCAGTATCGCAAAGGCAAGGCCAAGAGGAAGAATGCTGAGCTGCGGGAATCGGGAGGCGTTCTTTCTGGCTGGATTATGGGAAGTGAAGCTGGAAGGAAAGCGAGAGTTGGCTAGAGTTCAGGGCCTTGGGTAGACTTTGAGTTTGACTTTGTCCCAAGGGACTGGGAAGCCTTGGCTGGATGTTAAAGAGAGTTGAGTGAAGACAGCAGGCTTTGGAAAGATCTTTCCTGCAGCAGACCTCTCTCACAGAAAATGGATTCCTTTTCTGAACAGGAATAGCACGTAGGAGGCAAGTCATCAAACTCAGAAATGATATGAAAAACCGTCTTCCTTCTGAAATTTTGTCTTGCTGTCTCCTTTCCCAGAACCATTTCATGCCTGGCTGAAACGCTAGTGATGCTGGAGAGAGGGAAGCTAATGACTCGGACAGTCGTAAATATTGTCCCTGAAGAAGCTTCCTTGAAGTTCTAATGGGGAATTCAGACCCAAGTCCAGGAGAGAATTCTAACAGTGCAAAATTACGGGCAATGATGTCCTTTGGCCGGAGGTAGGGATGGATTTGCCTTGCATCAGTTTCTTTCCCTCCTCCGGTCATGGAGGTGGCTGGGGGCTCCTTGCTTCGATAGGCAGCCAGGGAAGGGGGTACACACTATAACCGAGGGGCAGAGCACAGGACATAGACTTACTACCACCGACTATGTGCCAGGCACTGACCTAAATAGTGAGTTATCGACGTTGACAATACAGGGAACTGGGGAGAGGAAAGGATGGTGGGGGCCCAACATCTCATCTGAAACTCTGTGGAGTCCAAGTACAACTCTGTGGAGTCCAAGTACACCAGTCCAGTAGCGGATGGAATGAGAAATAAAAGAGTAAAGGCATTTTTAAAGTTGCCAAGGTAACAAGTATGGAACTAAAAATAGTGATAGACCTAAACTGGGAGGACGGGGCAGGAAATGTCAATAGATAAGGTCCAGGGTCTGTAAATCAAGAGGTATCAGCCGGAAGCATGGATTTTAGAGGTTTAGAGATAATGACAGGGGAAACATCTAGAAGATGGAAGAATAGGAGCCCCTGGGAAGTAGCCAACGGTAGGGAGGGGTGGGGAGGGGACCTGCTTACCAAGGCAAGGTTTTCTGTCTTGATTATTTTTAACCATTTATATTTTCTTAGATAGAAGATTTTGAACATTCATACTGAGATAAACCTTGGCTTAATTGAGTCAGTGGCGAGAGGCAACTGTGTGGCACAGGATTTGGAGCAAGTGGTCTATAGGTATGATTCAGAGGGCCATGAACTTGGACAAAAAAAAAACGATTACGTCTTTATTTTGCTGATCTCTCACTGAAATTGAGCATTGGCTTTTCTTAAGAAATAGACAAAAAGCCACGTTGGTATAATCCAACCTGTGAATTTATCACCTATAGAAACCCTAAGTATTTCCATTTCACTTTACAATTATTTCAAATATCTCGAAATATCTTTGCTCGCCACGACCTCAAAAATAGAGTTTTGGTTAGTCTCCTAGCTGCTCTGGTTAGTTAATCCATTAATAAAGAAACACACGTAATTCCCCATCACATTTGTTTCTTTAAACGACATTTTTGGTAGAGACATTTCAACATAATTGGTTCCTTTGCAATCCTGTGTGTTATTTTTTTATGCACTGGAAAACCTTCTTCTGAGAAGGATTTTCACCAGACTGCCAAGGAAGGTATGGCATGGACCTGGCTGAGAATCAGCTTTAGAGAAAGAAGAGCAGCTGGAGGTTAAGGCACTCGATGAAGTCTTCGCAGGCAGCAGGCGCCACAGGTAGAAGGCATCCAGAACCCAGCCTGATAGAGCAGTAGATGGGGGAGCTGAGGAGGGAACGCTGCTGTTGGGACAAAGGCACGACCCCAGGAAACACCAGCAGCAGCTGCAAATTACTGAGCTCCCAAGATTCTAGACGCCGTCCCAAGCCCTTTGCAAACATGATTGCATTTCAACCTTGACAATAATCGTAGGAAGGTACTAATGCTATTTGCCCTTCATAGCCTAGGAAACACAGCCCCAGACGTGTTTAGGGGCTAGTCTGAGGTCCCGTAGGGGCTAAGTCATAGAGCTAGGATTCAGACCATGGTTGGCTGGACACCCTGGCTTGTACCCTTACTCAGTCGTCTATACTGCCAAGTTTGGTGGGAAGTCTTATTCTCATGTAACTGATAAAAAGACCAAGGATCAGACAAATCAGTCGAAGCCAAGCCCAGGATCAGAGCATGCTTGGGAAAACACAGCTGAGGTCTTATCCTTGCCCAGCTGCCTGCTGATTCCTCATCCCCAGTGGCACCTGGGGCTCTGGGAAGCTCAAGGAACCCTGTGCCAGATGCTGGGCATCCCCATCGAGGCTCAAATCCTGCCTCATCTTCCTCCAGCACATCATTCAGCTCTTCCTTTCCATTCTCAGCCTTCAGAGTACCACTGGCATCGAACCTTAATGCCACCATCACCTCCTAACTGAGCTCCCTGACTTTAAGGCATGATCTCCAGAAACCGCTAGAGGCACATGAACGTGAGTTCCTGACATTGGGGTCCCTAGAGGTTTATAAAACGCTGTGACATGAGGTAAGTGTTATCATTGTGTTTTTACTCGTAGGACATGACCATCAGCCCTTTCCTGGGGTCGCCGATGACTCTCTTTTCACTAAGAATGGCCGGATGATTCCGGCGACTGTTCTGTTCTGATAGCCACTGGGCTGAGCTGTTCTTCTTTAATTACAGCACGGTAACAAGAAAAGGCCGGGGATTAGTATGGAAATGAGCTTCTTGGTGCCTGGCGAGGGCCAAAGGCTGGGATGCCGTGCTGTACGGACAGGATTCAAGCAGCAGCATGAGGAGGGTAGAGCCATGGAGAATCAAGTCGTCAGAGGACCCTCTGTGGGCAGAGGCTGGAGGAAAACCAAAGCACCCCCCGAGCAGTGCATCCTATGCTCACGTTGTGAGCAAAATATCACTCGGTCCATTGCAGACATGTTTCGAATTTGAATTTGATTTGTTTTGCAGTTGCGATTGTATTTCATTTGTGGATTTGTTTTGGCTTTA
>NW_011888804.1:7043620-7064109 GCF_000151845.1 Pteropus vampyrus
TGAAAACACGATTTTTTAAAATGCATTTGGCAGAGGGGGCCAAGGGATGTGTGAAAGTTATAGTCTCATTTATTCCTAATGAAGTGGAAAGGAAGTGGAACCCAGGCGAGAAATAGAATGAAAAAGAGAAAGTAACAGAATCAAAGGACAAAAGAAATAATATAGTGAATGCGTGTGGGTGTTGAATAGGCACCTTATGACGGAATTTAGGGGAAAAATTACATGGCGCACACATACGCTCACGAGTACATTCACACGCACACGTGTTCACAGGTGCAGCTGTGCAATCTCACACACAATTAGACATGCACACATCCCCTTCCCACGACCCTTCACATACTCTCTGACACGTTCATTCCCACATGCCCTCACTTGAACACACAGGTATGCCACGCACGTGCGAGCTCATTCATACACATCCTTACGCATTTGTATACACCATTAAACACACGCGTTCTCACACACGTGACCCCCCACAACTCCTCACCCACACCCCCTCGTGGATGCTGCCTCACACACATGCACGCTCATACCCACAGTCTCGATACACTTTCTCACACACACACACACACACACACACACACCCTGGAGCACATCCTTGCACACATACAAAACTGTCATACACGCATACACCCTCACACACACATTTCTGCACGTAGCTCCCCACAAGCCTCACACACACAGACCCTCAGAACCCTCATATCCACCCCACACCCTCACTCATGTTCCCCCAACACACACTCACATCCACACGTCCACCTTCGCCACCACGATCCTCCATACACAGCCTGACACACGCATCCTCACACACTGTGTTCTTCCAATTGGACGGTCGCTCTGGAGATCCATGCCCTCCCCTCCTTCCCAGCTGGACTCCAGCTGGAAGCACAGCCTCTGTCCTGTCCACCTCCCAGACAAGCCCACGTCCTCACTGCCCTGCCACCTGGCTTCTGCCCGCGATGCCCCAGACTGCTCGATGTGTTCATTTTCCTGACACCTTGGTGATGTCGTTCTCTTTGTCCCCTGTCCTTGGCGTTTGATGGCCCCGCTGTGAACTTTGAGTCCTTTCTGTCTCATTCACAAACGCATCCTTCTCGCATGGTGCATAGTTGGTGTTCAGGAAATATTTGTTGAATGAGAAAGAGGATGTGAGACCTGGAGGAGATCGTCTCTGGGCTCTGGGTGTGAGGCCTGGGGAGAGGGCGGGGGGCCTGCCCCCTTTCACTCGGTTCTGGCACCCAGCCTCTCCTATCTCTTAGCTATGCCTCAAGCCCTTCCTGAGCAACTCTGCCTAATCCACACACATCCCATCATTGCCTCCTCCTGAAGGACCCAAAGGGCTGGTAGTATTCGGGACCTGACACTGGCAGCTATTTCTGGTTCACCTCGTGGGGCCTTCCAGGTCCCTGTGGAGTTTGGACTGCCTCAGGAACGCAGGTGCTTTACAATCTGACCCAGCTCCATACACAGACACTGACATCTGCATCATTCCAGCAGTAACCATGTGCCAGGAACTAGGCTGCACTATTTGCACATCAATCCTACACACCAGTCTAGAAGGGAGGCCCAAGTAACATCTACGTCCTAGAGCAGAGCAAACAGAGAAGTAATTGGCTCAAAGTCAACACCTGGCAAGGGGCAGCACTAGGATTTGAAACCAAGACGCAAACTCTTCGATTCCATGTTTCCTTGACTTGCCACACTGGGACGGGCACTCCCTTCTGGCTACCTCAGCCCTGTGCTTCTCCAGTGGGGCAATTCACCCTCACATACCTACCGCCTCTCCCTGCACCGGACTGGGAACTACTCAGGAGCAGTGTGGGAGATGATTTTGGTGCCTTTCCCAGGCACCCATTCCCAGCTCCTGATCTTTTTTTCCGGAGAACTGTCTTACATAAGGAAGCTGGCTTGCCGGGAAAATTATGACATCCCTTGCCCCAACTGGGGACAGCCTGAGCCAGTGGCTGGCCGACATGAAAATACCAAAGGCCCTCTCCCGCATAACAGGTGGGATCGACCCTGTCACGTGAGTCACACTCCAGAGCTCCTCGAGCATTCAGGCTGAGGTGCCTCCAGCTGAGACCCAGCCTTGCTAAGCCCCTTCGGCTGCCCTTTTCCAGAAAGCGCTCTCTCCAGACACATGCACAGAATGTCACGTCTCAGGCTCTGCCTCTGGAGAACTTGACCTAACCTGCTAATCGTTGTGACCCAGGCCAAGTGGCCAGTAGGAGCTCCACATGCATTTGTTGAAGGAACAGTCATTTCTTCTGCCCTCCGTCAAAGCCTCTGCTCCGATCCCACGGGCCTCAGAGCATCAGTTCTCGGCCAAGGGGAGGAGCCTGGTTTTCTGTAGTCAAGTGCCTAGACCAATGTCCAGCTCACGGTAGGAGCTTGGTGAATACTTGTTGAATAAATGAATGCCTCGTCCTCTCCCTACTCACATGTCTGCGTTTCTCAGTTCCTAACCAGTTCCTCTAAACCTTCAAGGCCAATTCAGCCATCACCTCCCTGAGATCCTCACCTGTCATGTTCACCCTGGCCAGCTCTGGCTTCACACCAAAATGCTTTGCCAGCTGCCCTCACATCTCAGGGGTTCACCGAGGGACCTCAGGGGCCCTTCAAGGGCAGGGGATCAGAGGGAGACCCCCACCCTCGTTTCGCCCAGAACCTCTGATCTATGTCCATGAGATTTTGTTTGCATTTTCTATCGGCCCCACCCACCCCTTGGACGTGAGCACATCCTCCCTCATGCTTCTCTGTCCAAATTTTGTGTGTAGATGTCCCGTTTATGTCCCCATCTAATCAGGAACTCCTTGAGGTCTCTAGCCTAGAGGGTAAAGGAACAGGCTTTGGCATCGGAAAGGCCTGGGCAAGTTGCTTAGTCTCTCTTAGCCTCAGTTTCTGTAGCTGCGAGTCGGGCAAACGTTCCATAAGATGAATCATGTAATGTCCTGAGCACGGTACCTGGCTCCTGGCAAATGATAAATGGCACCTTCTAGTCTTTATTAATTACCCAAGCAAGTGGTTTGGGCATACTTGATAATTAGTCATCAAAGTTATCATAATGTCCTTTGGAAAAGGGAGTTAAACCACGGATGTGTGCAAAGCTCATCTTGTTTTGGTGTGAATATTTCCCAAAGAGGGTACATCATAGTCGTGATTGCTGGGCTCCAGTGAAAGCGACTAATTCCAGGTGGATGGGCTACCAGGTGGCTAAATAGGAACCTCAACCCGTGGTGCAAAGGGACCAGAGAAGGGACCCCAATGTCCTTCTGCATCTTAAGCATCTGCCTGTCTTCTAGATCCAGGCTTCTTGTGTATAGCCAGCAGGAAAAGTTGAAAAAGAAAGTTGCTTCTCATTTTCCAGATTTGCTGGTGTATCTGCAGCCTGCACAGAGTTGGCTTCCTTGACTTCATGGATACAGAGTGGGTGCTTGATAAATAGTGTGACGTGAAGGAAGAAATGGATTTGAGATCCACCATAAAATTTCAGCACCTAAGTGTTTCTCCATAAATGTTTTTGAGTGAATGAATGAATTCTAGGCTCACTGTCATGTTGCCAATTCTGAACCCAAGCCCTAGCCAGGATGAGGCCTGCAATGAATATGGAGGACATGAACTAGATCCAGTATTTCCCAGAGAGCAGCCAAGCTCCAGCTCTGGTTGACCCCTGACCGCCCACTCACCCCCCGATCGCCCACTCGCCCCAGACTCACAGACATGGGGCCCAGGGACTAAGTCCTCGAGTCCAGTCACCAGTCTGCATGGGCCTCGGCCAGGTGTCGATGGGGTTTGAGAAATAGGGTGAGCTCCCCGAGGTGCACAATGGGGAGACCATGTGGCTGGCCCACCAGGGAGCTCACGGGAGCTGCCTCCGGAAATGCTCACCCCCCCGCCCCCGCCCCAGATGGACCACACTTGACAAAGCAGACCACAGTGACCCAGGGGGGCTGCCCAAAACCCTTGTCGGCACAGCACTGGCATCAATAAAACCACACACGCACATACATATATGACACACAGATGGGGACACTGGTTTTCTCTGCCCGTGACCTATCCTTTCTCCCCAGTCCGCACGTTGAGGCCACTCTCTGAATGAACGGGCTCCAGAGATCCACATAGATGATCTTGCTTAGCGCCCAAATGCACCCCAGGTGGCACAAATATGTGGCTACGCACCCAGCATTGCTCCATCTCCCCAGGCCCCATCATCTCCTCCTGAACACACCTTGCTTCTGCCCCAAGCAGACGGTGGCCACAGACCACCCTGTGGTACTACCAAGAGATAACACCATCTGTCACAAGGGACCTCTTTCATGAATAATGGCAGTCCTAAGAGCCAGGAGCTGAGGCTCAGAGTTCATAGTGCAAGCCTAGAGACAAGTCACACGTCACCTCGCTGCTTGGAGGTACTAGAGCTGCTCCCCTCTGACACTGCCCCCCCGACCCTGGTCTCTGCCATGGGCAGACAGCTGCCCCCTCCTTTGCCACTGCTGGGACTGACCCCCTACTGGAAACCAGGAGGCGGCTCAGACCCTGCAGAGTTGCCTAGCCTGCAGGCTGGACCAGTGTCCCCAGAAGCATCTGTGGGTCTTGGGCCAAGGCCCTACTTGGCCTCAGCCATGCTCCAGGACATGCGGCACCCCCATGCCTGCTTCCCGCATGGGTCTCATGCCAGCCCAGCGAATAGCACCCCAGAGCATGAGCTGGCAGTTGGAGGGATGCAGCCTTAGATGCCCAGAGAGGCCGGCACAAGGAACCAGCCCCGCTGGGGGCAACGAAGAGAGAGTCGGGACCCTACAGCCTCAATCTGGGCCGACTGGTCCTTCATTCACTCATCAGGTCCCTTCAGCCATGGTCTAGGGGTGGCCTCTGCAGCTATATAACCCGGGGAGAAGGACACTGGGCTGGCATTTGGTCTCCTCGGGTACCGTTCAAGTAAGGCCAACGCGAAGGGGGTCAGAGATGGTGGAAGGCCCCATAACAAATCACATGATAAGCCCCCTCCCGATGATGCCCATGCTGGGCTCACCAGGCCCCCCTGTCAGGGGAGCTGAGCCCCCACCCAAGGACCAGTCGGGACCCTACAGCCTCAATCTGGGCCGACTGGTCCTTCATTCACTCATCAGGTCCCTTCAGCCATGGTCTAGGGGTGGCCTCTGCAGCTGTATAACCCGGGGAGAAGGACACCGGGCTGGCATTTGGTCTCCTCGGGTACCGTTCAAGTAAGGCCGACGCGAAGGGGGTCAGAGATGGTGGAAGGCCCCATAACAAATCACATGATAAGCCCCCTCCCGATGATGCCCATGCTGGGCTCACTAGGCCCCCCTGTCAGGGGAGCTGAGCCCCCACCCGGGTACTCACTGGCTCCGGCGAGACCTCACCCTCGCGTGGTAGCAGCCGCCCCCTCTCAAGCAGTGCTCCCCATCTGGAGAGGCCAGCGGCACTAATCAGCTGCCTGGTGTGGTGTGGCCGCGTGGCTGGGGTTTAATTGACACCAGGTGGCCCCTCCCCAGAGGCAGGCTGGGAGGCGGCTCTGCAGGGTGGGAGGCCAAGCCTTGGGTGCACCCAGGCCTGGCAGGTTCAGGCCTCCTGGGCCGAGATGACGGCGGGTCAGGCAGCAGCCAGCCAGCCCCCTCCACCCTCCTGCTGCCACCTCCATCGCACACCCAGCCCTGCTTCCCCGGGCTCTGACCTTTCTTTCATTTCAGAGGCAGCAGTGGCAACGACAGCGTCTGCCCAGGAGGAGGTGGCTCAGGTTTCCCCCAGCTGGCTGGGGACAGCCAGGAGTGTGTGCGCTGCAGTGGCCAGGCTGGGCCCACGAGATCCTGAGGCGGGTCGCCCCGTGTGGTCGCAAAGGATCCCCCGGACCATCTTTTATTGAACACGTACGACACGCCAGGGCCTGCATGGTGCCCACGCTGTCTCCCACGAAACCTCTCGTGCCCCGAGAGGTGGATGTTTATTAAACCCACTTTGCAGATGAAGACACTGAGGCTCAGAGAAGCTAATCTTTAAGCTCACACACAAGGAGAGACACCAAGTCGGGGATTTTAACTACCAGCTGCCAGCATTTAACAGTCATCACTTCCTAGATAAGGAGATTGAGGCTCAGAGAGAGGAAGCCAGTTCCCAAGGCCATGCAGCAAAGTGTGGAATTCGGATTTGCCACCAGATGTTTTGGGCCAGCCTGCCCAGAAAAACAAAGTCCACTGCTGAAACACCGGCCTTCTCTTCTGACCCACATGTGTCCCTACTTATGTTAGGGCTCTGAGTCTGAACCATAGCTGGGATTTAGGGGAAAACAATATTGGACGTGGAGTCTTCTGACTTGCTGTGTGACCTTGAGCGAGTTACTCTACCTCTCTGGGCTTTGCTGCAGCTGCAGTGAACACCAAATGGGATGCCATGTTGACAAAGCTTTGTGACTGGGACTCACCGGGCGGGACTGGGGAGTGCCAAAGTGGTCCCTCTCCTGCCCCAGTAGCCCTTCTCAGAGGCCCCCATCCCTGCCCTCTCCCCTTTCTGCCAGAGGCAGCAGGACCCAGCAGTTCAGAGCACACACAGACTCTGCAATAACAGACCTGAGTTCGAATCCTGCCTCGGCCTCACCAACTCCATGACTTTCAGAGATCACTTCGCTTCTCCAGGTCTCAGTTTCCTGCCTCCAAATGTGCTGAAGAGCACTGCCTCTCTGTCTGGGCCACGTGAGGATAAATGGGAAAACACCCGGCGCTCACTTCCTTACTCAGTAACATTTACTGAGCACCTACGTTGTGCGGGTCACCATGCTGGGGTATAACGCTAGACAAAATAGTCTGTGCCCCCGTGGTAAACAGACAATAAGTGAAAAAACACACTCATAAATATGCAATTCTTTAGACTGAGTCCTCGACGAGAAATAGCTATTGTTGGTGCACTTACTCAACAAAAGATCGTTGGGAACCTACTATGTGCCTGTGGACAGTGTGGACAGGTCCCTGTGCACAGGAAGCTGGCATGTTCTAACGATTAACCCTGATAATATGCAGCGATAATTATTAAATTACCATTCTCAGGCAGAACAGTTCCCCATGCATATTGTGTGCCTCAGTTTCCTCGCTGGTAAAATAACACGCCTATCTGCTGGGTCTGCCCCTTGGGGAGCTCCAAGGAGGAGTGTAGGATTCCAGAACATTCTTAGGTCTAATCCTCAGCGAGGCTCATGGTCTCCTTTTGGTCTGACTTATGGTCATCCTGGCAGGCAGCTCATCTCCCTGGCCTAGACCCAGACCCCACGTGGGCTGAGAGAAGCTGAGCCCGTGACTCAGCCAGCCTGGCTTGTCAAACTGAGAAGGGAGTGGGCAGCTGGCTGGGCTGTAAGCCAGGGGGCCATTCTCAGCTAGATGAGGGACAGGTGACTAGGGTACAGGCTGGGGCTTCCGGATGACCAGGGATAGGCTCGGAGCTCAGGTGACTGCACCTTTAGCCTCTGGTAGTGAGTGTCATTAGTAAAGAGAATGTTCTCATAAGAAGCAGTGACAAATCACAGAGTGGGCCACCTTGGGAAGGAGTGACCTCCTCTCAAAGGGTTCCAATCAGGATGCTATAAAGGAGACCCCAGAAATTGGGAAAGTGCTGGAAAAACTAGTTGCTTTCTACTCCTCCTCTATGCCTAATTTTGGAAATCATGGTCTCCTGGAAGTTTTTTTCTGCGTCCACCTCCCACCCCAGGCAGGTGGCATCCCAGAGCTCTCCGGCCACCAAAACTTACTTCAGGCACCAGAACTGCCTGTTCACTTGTCCAATTGACCCGTAAGACCGAGCTCCACTTCTCAGCCTCATCCACACGATTACACCCCCGGTGCCAAAGCACAGAGCGTGCCACAGAGTAGGTGCTCAGCAAATGTTTCTTGTATGAATAAATTTGCGGACTGGGATGACGATCTGGAATCTTTCTAACTGGGAGTGTTTGAGACTTTGACAACAAGGAGCCCTGCCATTGTATTCACTCATTCTTCATTCAGCAAATATTTCCTGGGCATTGATTATGTCCCGGGCACTGTTCTAGGCACTGGGGCCATAGCAGAGATCGAGACTGACGAAGATCCCTGCCTTCATGGAGTTTGCCACCTCCTGACTGTACTTTTAACTAGGCAATTTTCACAAGTGTTAAGATGAATAACAGCCATTGCCAGGCATCAGGGTTTCTTAACTTCAATGTTGTTGGATAATTCTTTGTGGTGGAGGCTGTCCTGTGCATTGTAGGATGTCTAGCATATCTCTGGTCTTCACTCATTAAATGCCAGTAGCATCTCCCCACCCCTCTAGTTGTGACACCCCCAATGTTTCCAGACATTGCTGAATGCCATGCGGGGCCAACGCCACCCCTGGTTGAAAACCACAGTCATATATTAGGCACCTACCATGGGACAGGCACTGTGCATTCAGTCAGTTACTTAATTTAACCTCTAAGGTTAAATTAACTCCAGGAGGCAGGGACAATTATTTCCATTTTACAGATGAGGAAACAGAGAAAATAAATTGTTTGTTTAAGGCCCCAAATCTGTGCACCTAGCTCTCTGGTGTGCAGCTTTCCAGCACTCTGGGTAGAAGGCAGGGCTGCTGGATGCTCGCAGCCTGTGTGCCAGCTGGGGACACCAACCTCAGAGCAGCATAGCATGTCCCTTGTCTGGGCTGTCACGGCTAGATGCCGTCAGCTGGGAGTCAAACCCTCCTAGTGCCACTCTGTGGCCACTTGCAGAGTGCAGGGACTGGCACACAGTAGGCCCTATTGAGTGGCGTCAACCAGTAGAAATACACCGTGAGCCACAGACCTAACTGTAAACTTCCTGGTAGCCACATTAAAAGAAACAAGTGAAATTCTAGCAGTGTACTTTAACCCCAAATAGTTGAAAATGATCACGTCAATACGTAATCGTTATGAACATTTCTTGAGATAGCTTACATTCTGGTTCTTTTTTTTTTTTTTTTTTTTTGACCATCTTAGAAACCTAGTGTGTATATTTCACACTTACATCTCACTTCATCATATTTCCAGGGCTCAGTGGACACATGTGGCCTGTGGCTTCTGTTTTGGGCTGTGCAGTTCTGGAAAGTTTTGTTAAGGGAATGAAGACAGGAGGTAAGATTTTCTCAGCTCAATGGGTAAGTTGTCCCCGAGCCCACAGATCTGGCGGGTTGCCATGCAGTACTGTCTTTTTTTTTTTTTTAACTAGTCGTCACTCTGTCCTTTGAGTTCATCAGTTTTTCTGTCCTCAGAGCCCAGCCCAGTGCTGGGCATTTAAAAAAGCAGTATAGTCTGGTGGTTTGGAAAATGTGTCCTGAGTGCCAATCCTGGCGGCTCAATCGCACATCTGCGTGACGCTGAGACTCAGTTTCCTCATCCGTAAAGTGGGGTGATGATGGTTTCATCCGATGCAACACTGCACAGTAGAATTTTTGCCACGATGGACATATGAACACTAAGGTGTTGGCCTCTGCCCGTGTGTGGGAGCTGGTATGATGGAGGAACTGATTGTCAAATTTTCTTTAATTTTCATTAATTTAATAACTACACATGGCCAGTGGCTACCGTGTCAGACAGCACAGCTTTTGAGAGCATTATTGGGGGATTAAATATAAAGCCCCTAGCACAGAGCAGGGGCCTTCACTACCCAGTGCCTAGTGTACCAGGGTGGAGAGTCTATAAAAATCCCTTCATGGAGCTTCTTCTTGAGTCATTATCAGAGTACTGATAGTGAATGTGAGGAAACTGCCCAAGGCTGGGGAAGGAAGCTTCTGAAGGGATTAGCTTGGGGGCCACTTGAAATGCCAGCGTCCTGACAACATTTACTGGGATGAAGAAGGGACTAGAAGCCTCGACTCTCAGAAAAGCTGGCTCTTTCTGAGGTGCTGGGAGGCCGCAAGCTCATTCCAGCAAAAGCCTGGAATCTTGAAAGTCAACCTTTGGTGGGAAGATGAAAAAAAAAAGGGAAAGAAGGAGAGAACCAGGCAGCCCCCAGACTTGGAGTCAGGGGGAGGTGGAAGCCACCAGATTGTTTAAACTGTGAGGAATGGGGACGGAAGGGTGCTTTCTACCTTGAAGTAACATTGAACTTTCTCTGGGCAACCTATCATAAAACTGCTGACAGTAGCTATCAATTATTGAGGGCTTACTCTGTGCCTGGCACTATGCTAAATAACTGACCTGTGTTACATCATTAAATCTTCACAATAACCCTACAGCACAGAGACTAGTATATCACCATTATAAGAATGGTGAAACTCAAGCTCAGAGAGGTTGAGCAAGTTGCCCGAGGTCATACGACGGAACTAGGATTTGAATGCAAGTCTGGCTGACTGTGAAGCCCTTGCTCTTATCTCTACGGTGATACTATTCCCCTGTGCAACCTCTTCTATGTGTCTATAGCTTTTCAGTAATTTTGCATCAATCTTAACATCAGTCCTATAAATCATGTCATATCTCCATTTGGCGATGATGAAAAAACGGGGCCACCCATAGGTTCAACAACTTACCTAATAAAATACTAGTGTAAAGACACTCTTAATGAAGTGGACTCTGAAACTGGTTTGTACAATGGTTTCATATTTAAAAAGTAAAACCTCGATCACCTTTTGTTCTGCTCAGAACTTTCAAATTTGCACACAGGGTCGGTGTCTTCATCTTCGTAGCTCTGGATGATGAGCAGAGACCTAGGCTAGAGACCAGGTCACTCAGGCTTGTTGGTTTGCAAGGGACAGAGATGATTCTGAGATTTTCGGAGAAAAGAAGAGAAAGGGGAGGATGGATTGGGATACAGAACATCTGGAGAATCCAAGGCATCTGAAGAAATGCTGAAACGGAATCTGCTCTGGAGATCCCTAGACCTTCTTTGAGCCATAGATTTAGCTCCTAATACTACCCAACCCCGCCCTGCAAGCCCCAGTTCAGAATTCTAAATTCCCAAGAAAAAAATCCGATTGGTCTAGCCTGGGTCAGCTGTCTATCCCTAAACCAATCAGCTCTGGTGGGTGGGGCAGAATAATGCAGTCCTAAAGTGGAAAGGGCTACTGGGGATGTGTACATCTACAAGGAGGAGAAAGGACAGGTAGCCAGGCTGATCTGAGAGCAAAAGAGAGACCCTTATGTCTGGGAAAGAACTTCTCCCCAAAGCCAGTGCAATGTGGCTCCATGTCCTTTTACTGTTCCTCCCCGAATAGACCTGCCTCCTCCTTCTTTAGAGAGTTTTGACAATTCTGTCATGCAAGGGTCAGCAAACAATTTCCGTAAAGGGCCAGATAGTAAATATTGTTGGTTTCACCGACGATACCATGGGCATGGCTATGTTTTAATAAAACATTATTTATGTACACGGAAATATGAATTCTATATAATTTTCATATGTCCTGCAATATTCTTCTTTTTTTCAGTAATCATTTAAAATATGAGTCATTTTTATCTCACGTGCTGTACAAAAGTAGGCACGGGTCATATGGACCTTGGGGACTATAGTTTGTGACCCCCTCCTGTAATGAAAAGTAACATTAAATTCTTCGAGTAATCTTAATTTTTACTGCAAGACAGAGAAATCAGCAGCGGATCTGATTTCATCATTTCAAATATGTCACAAGTGAAAACCAAATCAGCTCTAAGAGGACTTAATTTAACATGGGATAAAGCAACTGCGAATCTGAGCATCAGTGAACGGTACCAGTCAATCCCACTGTTCCCCCAGTCCAGTGTCCAGGGGATATCGCTCAGGTCTGATTCCTACCTGCTTCCTGGTCAAGGTGCTATTAGCAATGTTTTGTTTCTTCTAGAACTCCTAGCTCCTGTTCTTTAAGTGGGATCTGATTTTCCTTAAAAAAAAAAAAAAATCTCATTGAGATTGGAAAATATCACATAGAATAAAGAATCAGGATGGCCCCAGACTAGAATATAGCGGAACTGCTGTCCATCTATATCACCTCCCAGCCTAACCCTACAGTAAGGTTGCTGGTATGGACTCAGATGTTAATAAAAAGGGAAGAACAATCAAATAAATCAAAATCCTCAGAGGTTTTGCCGGAAGCATCCGAAGCTCTGTTCTTACTAGACGAAAAGGCAGAGGGGAAGGAGCCCAGATTTAGGGCTTTATGTCTCTCTGGCCTCAAGTGCTAGAGCGAACTTGAGGCCAGAGAGACAAGCTCCAACCCCCATCTTGGGAGCCTGCCCAGTCCTGGTAGGGAGTGGGTGGGCGAGGGAGATGCTGGATCTACAGCTTCCAGGCGAGGTGATCACAAGTGCACTATGGCTCCATAGTCAGTCTTTCTTGTATGAAACCCATCTCTCAGGTTCGTGAACCCCAAAGACACATAGGTTCCAATAACAATCTAATAATGAGCTAGGCCCCATGCTATATGGTTCACATCCATCATCTCCCTAACGTCTTCACTTTTAGCTAAGAAGGTGGGTGTGAGTATCATCTCTCCATGACACCTGAGGAAACTGAGGCTCAGAGAATTGCATAAAGTGACTGTCTTAGTTTGGGTTCTCCCAGGAGCAGACCCCAGATGAGAAGCCATGTTTAAGATACTTATTAAGGAAGCAGTCCCAGGGGAGATGGGTAAGGAATGGGGAGAAGGCGGCGGGCAAGGTCACAGCCCTGCAAAGGGCTCTGGAGCATGAGGTCCACTTGGAGGTCATTCTCCTTCAAGGTGAGAGGTGCCAGGCTTACCACTTCTCTACCAGACAGTCATGGTTAAGGGCTGCCCTGGGGCAAATACCAACACAGCTCCAGCAGCCACAGTCCTTCTAAGGGATCACAGGAGCGGCTGTCGGAAGCCAAAGTGCACAGCGGAGGGGGTGGGGCACCCAGCATGGCAACCTCTCAGGGCACAGGGTCAATGAGTGGAAGAGCTGGAGTCCGAAGCCCTGGCATCACACTCTAGAGCCTGGGACTTTAGCGCCAAGCTGGTGGCCCCCAAACACTTGCAATATGAACTCATACCGGTCCATGTCAAAGTGTTCGCTGGGCTTTGAAGAAATGAGAAAAACATAAGGGTATTTTATTTTTTTATTCCTCAAAATACGGACACCCTCTTTTTTTGAGCAGGGGTGGGGGGGTTGACTAGCTAACCTTTCTTTTATAAAGCAATGATGACAGTAAGCTGGAGAGATCTTGTTTGGGTTTTGCTTTGTTTTTTTTGATGTCTTTACTGGGCAAAATAAAAAGCCAAGAAAGTATAGCAGTTTCCCTAATATATTTTTTTCTTTCATTTATTGGTCCAGGAAACATGGCCCAACAGGCAACATAGTCTGTAAAGGGTCCAAGAATATATTTTGAGCCTTTCCCATGGCTGAGAGCAGGGCTTCTCAAAGAATTCCATAGAGCATTAATTCTCTAAGATACAGTGAACAAAGGGGCCAAAAAGTTGGGAAACATATACTCCAGCCCACTCTGGGAGAGTTTATAAGGTTCATGAGTGTATTAAAGGCTCTGATAAGTCCTGCAGCAAAGAAACAGAACTTAGTTTCCCTCCGTGCCCTTTCGCTTTTTGCCCACACTCACTAGTCTGCCATGAACATACTTTGGGAAAACTCTGGGCACTGGCCGAAGCCACCGTTCTCAGGGCCTAAGAATGTGTTTTCCCTTATTTGGTTTGTTAGTGGCTGAGATGTTATTTCACATGTGAATAAATCCCCCATGGGAGAACTTCCTGAGTTATAAATGGCACAGGGCAAACAATGAACCAATTGTCAAGCGCCATGGTAATTTAGAGCCCTTGGAAGGGCAGGGACTCGTGTTTAAGTTATTGGGAAGAGCAGGGGTCCCATCTGGTCCACCTGCTGCCCCAGAAGCAGCAACCCACCCCCAGGAGCAATAGTCTTGGATTGTCCAGTGACCACAGGGCATGTTTTAGAAACACAAATGCAAATGTCAAATGAGGACTGCAGGTGCCCAGCCCCAACCAGAAGGAAGGGGAAGGGTTAGTTAGAAAGGAGGGTGAGCCAGAGTGTGGGGACCAGGGTTTGTATAAGAGTGTGGGGCGGGCAGCGAGAATTTGAGCGTTTTGGAAGTGGGTGAGTGTGAATGTGTGTGTGTATAGGTGACAGAGTGTGTATCTGTGTGTATGCATGTGAGCACATGAAGGTCAGCTCCTGGAATGTCAGGTGGGGGCTTGAGGGTGAGATCACCTCCGGAACAGGAAGGCCTGTGAGAAGAGTGACCGAGCCAGGGGCCAGAGTCTCCCCTTTCCTCTACCCCACCGCTACCTGGAGCTCAAGCCACCTGCACAGGCCATACCTGCTTTACCCTCAGCATGGCTGTGCCTGGGCCTCCCAGAGCCTCTTTGAAGACGTAGGAAAGACCCAAGAAGCAAGCTTACCACAGGGCTCATTTCAGGGGAAGGAGAAACAGACCTCAGTGCAGTGTGGGATCCACGTGTCTGACCACTTCACATCAACTGACAGGTGACCTCTGGACTCCCACCGCCTGTCAGGTTGGGCCCCCAAAACCTTATCCCGGCATTCAAGCCCCTCAACAAATATTCCCCATTGAAGCCCCAACCATATCTCCCAGATGTCCCAAACTAAAACATACACAGAGGGCTTACTCTCTGCTAAACACTTAAATTATGTCATTGAGTATGCATCCCAAGTTCATGAAAGAGATACTAGCATGATCTTCATTTTACAGATGAGCAGATAAGGCAAAGTGACTTACCCAAGGTCACACTGCTGCTCAGTGGTTTATGGCCAGGACTCACACTTGAATCCGGTGGTAATCCACCTGCCTATGTTTATAAGATGCTCCTGGCTGAGGCAGAACTGTGTCGGGGTGGCAGACTCCCTGAGGTTAGTGTCTTGAGTTAGTTGTTCTCAAACTGTAGCTGAGCAAATGATTGGCGAACCAGGTGCCAATCTCAGCGGCGCCCCTTCTGGCTGTGTAACTTTGAGCATGTATCGCCAGAGCCTCAGCTTCTGCGACTACAAAATGAGCATCATAATTTCCACCTCCAAGGGCTGTGATGTAAGCAAGGCGAGGCGTAAGCGTACGACTGTCAAATGTGTGAACTGGTGCCGTTGCTGGCCCTGTGCCTGCCACATAGGTGTTTAGTCACTATTACTCGTGTCTGAGTCCAGGCCTTTGACACTCACAGAATTTCTCTTGCCACATCTGTAAAATGAAAGTAGATGAACTGCCTGCTCCTTCCAGGAAAGCTTCCCTAATTGCTCCCCCTGTAAACTCAGCCGGCACTTCCCTTCCCGCCCTGCATTTAGCAACTTTCACAGCACGGTTTCTTAACCACTACTGACGTTTGGGTTGGATAATTCTTTGTTGGGGGAGTCTGTCTGTCCTGTGCATTGTGGGATACTGAGCAGCATCCCTGGCCTCTAGTCATTAGACACTGATAGCATTCTCCAGTGGGACATTGCCAAATATCCCCAGGGGAAGACATCACCCCTGACTGAGAACCATTGATTCATTGCAATCGCTTGAATCCATTGCAATCCATCTTCGCTGGAGGATGTCCAGCCTTGCCTTTTAGAGCATGGAGCCCAGATTCTAGTCATCTGAGTTTAGCACATTTACCACTGTGTAACTCTGGGCAAGTTACTCAACCTCTCTGAGCCTTAGTTGTTTTATCTGCATAAGGTATACAATGGAGTATTTGCTTTCCCAGGACTATAGTGAGAATTAAATGCTTAGCATTGTGCCTGGGAATAGGCCGACAGGAGATGGGAGATGAGGGTGGGCTCTGGCGGGTCTTAATCTGGGCAAAGGTGAGGAGGAACCCAGGGGCCAGAAAGGTCTGAGAGGCTGTGTTTCTGCCACCCTGGCAGCTGGGTGGCCTCATCCACATCTTGTTTCTGGCTCCCCTGCAGTCTGTGCGTGGAGGTTAATGAGCTGTTCAGTTCCGATGACTTGCAAGGCCTCCCTCCCCCAGCTCAACACCTGCTGTGCCTGATTGATGTTGGCCCTGCGGCCAGAGAGGACCACAAGCCAGAACCGGGTCAATCAATTAGTTCCAGGCCCCAGGGAAAACTCTGTCCCTTTATTTTCTGCTTGAAATACCAGAGATGGGGATGGAAGGTTCTGGTCTTGCCTCACACCTCCTCCCCACATCGACACTGTCTCGGAGCTAAATATCAGATCTGAGCTTGAAATAGCTAATGTTTATTGGTTATTTATGCCAAAGATTATGTTTTTTTACCTGTTTCTAATCCTGACCACAGTTCTCTAAAGTGAGAGCAATTATCATCTCTATTTTACAGTTAAGGAAACTGAGGCTTCAAGAAGTTAACATTATGGCCCACCTGGGTCACACAGCTGGGTGAGTGGTATTGCCCAGGACTGAAATTCAGAAGCTGCAGGACACGTCTACTTCTTGGAACCTCAGTTCTTCCATCTGCAAAATGGGGCAACTCATACCACCCACCTCATTTGGTTGTGGTGAGTGGGAAAGAAGCATGCTTATCAATGGAGTCCACACACTTTGAGTGTTAAGGACCAGTTGCTACTGGGAGAGAGACTGGGGGTGAGCCAGGGCTTGGGCCAACTCTCAGCCACGGTGGAGCACTCTGGGAGACAGAAACTCAAAGTTAAGTTTGCTCTTTAGTTACTAAAGGCCCTGTGCCATAGTCACACCAGTAATAAAGATCAACACTAGCACTAAACATCTACAGAGCTTACTAGGGGCAGCACTGCCCCAAGTACTGATGCGAATTCATGTAAGCCTCACAACACTGGGAGGCAGATGTTACAGGTACAATAATTATACCAATTTTACAGATGAGGGAATGAAGCTAAGCAACCTGCCTGAGACCACGCGCCTTGAACATGGTAGAGCTAGAATCTGACTCCAGGCCTGTCGATGTGCTCTTGCTCCTGGAGGATGTGCAGGGAAGAACTTGCTGGGACAGATGAAGCCAGCTCTTCTATCTCCCTGCAGCTCGGTCTCCAGGAAGAGAACTGAGAGTTTGAGTCAGGGTTATGTGATAACTTGCTTTCTCAGGTCGCAGTTCATTCTGCTTTGAATGGTCCCTCGCTCACTGGCTGGTTTTCCAGATCAGAAGAGATCTTGTTGCATAAAAGCACTTTGTAAGGGGAACTTCAGAAATTCAAGGTACTTACGAGCCCCTCATGCTGTTGGTGGACCCAAAAGAGCATGAGGTTTGGGTTCTCGCCTTGGGTTGGGTCAGATACGTCATCTCTCTGCATTGGCTTCTTCATCTGTCAGATGAAATTGGGTGGTTCTGGGGATTAACAAGATAATGCTAAGAAATTTCTGGGCCAGGCACACAGCAGGTGCTCCACATACCGAGTCATATTTGTGTGTGCACGTGTGTGTGTGTGCACATGCACATACGTGTATTCATGCATTCATACCACATTCGTCCCTAGGGAGAAAACTCATCTGTGACTGGCCAGATGGAAGAATACTCGGCCAGGCTATAATTTGCATTCCTCTTCAGCAAATATTCACTTCCCTCTTCCTCCCATTCTGAGTGGAGTTTACAGGCCCCTCCCATTGAAAGGGTAGGTCGTATGACTTGCTTGGGCCACAGGAATGTTAGTGGATGTGGTTTGAGAAGATGCCCTGAGTGTGTTTGTACAGTTTGGCTTGGCTCTTCTATTCTGATCTGCCATAGGAAGAGCATGCCCCCCCGGGAGTTTCTCCTTCATTCTGAGTCCTAAAACAGGGAGACATAGCGGGCAGACTTGAACCTGACCTGAAGTTGAAAGGGAAGGCTTAGTTAAGCTCAGCCCAGACCTACAGACCCAGGAGCATGAGAATTAATGCTAGTTCTCGTAAGCCATGGAGTTCTGGGAGGTTTGTTACACAGTATTATTGTGGCAATAGCTGACTGATACACCGGCCGGTGTCACATCTCAAGATTCTTCTGTGCGACAGACAACAACAGAATTCAGACCTGTTTTGGCGGCAGTGTGATGCAGTAATTCTCAAATTCTTTATTGGCATAAATAATTCAGACATTGGATTCTCACTAAACATTGCACTAAACACAAGAAACGATGGGCTTGTAGGCACGGAGGCTCACTACCTGTCCAACAGCCCGAGTTAGAAATACTTTTTGAGAAGTGTAGAAAACTTTATAAATGATTCTGTACAAATATATACAGTGGACCCTCCATCCATCTGGCCTTCCTTTCTCAGATGGTATTTGAACCTCTTGTTCTTTCCTACCAAAGAGACGTTGGCAATGAGCAAGAGAGAGACAGCGACCAAGACAGACAGAGAGAGACAGGGGAAGGAAAGAAGCGGCCCCCAAAGGAAACATGAAACCTTCTTCTTATACTAACTCGTACTGTGACAGTTAGCACAATCGTGGAGAAAACAATATGGGCCATTGGTCCATGTTGGTCTGTACAAGAAATAAGTCTTTATGTATATATATATATGTATATATAATATATATGTATAATATTTATAGGTATATATGCTTTGCGTATAGAAAAGGTAACAGCATAATTTACATAGAGAGAAAGCCTTTTTACAATTACAGATTTTCCTAAGGTCAAAACGTGGACAGTAACCAACTGACTGAACCCTGTGGTATGTGCAGTGGACCCCGGAGTGAGACCAAAGCTCAGGGAGAGAGAGAGACTAGGGGCCTGGGGTGGGAACCGACTGCCCAAGGTCGGGATGTCCTCAGCCTGGCCCAGCGTGGGCAAGGGCATTCACCCTGTGTGACCAGGTCATCTGACCCAGGTGAGTCCCTTCGGCCCCCACCTCAGGGCCTTGGAGGGGACTGGTCTGGCCAGAGGCTTCCTAGCTCCCTGAGATTAAACCTGTCCTATGGATGGTGACCCCCACATGAACTGGGGTATCTATAAGACTTGGGCATCTTTCTCCACATCCACCAGGGCACAAGCATCTAAGAAAATGGGTGACGCCGACCACCTCTCTATTCTGGTCTCCTTTTTGTTTCAGGAACACCTCGCAAGAGGTGGAATTCCTGGGGGCATTTCAGTTGAGCTACTGGTAAGAGAAACCACACTTACCGAGCACCCACCGTGTGCCAGGTATTGCGGGATGCTATCGACGTTCATTACCTCACTACTCCAGCAACCTCGATGGTTAGGGATACACTAAGTGCTATGGATAGCACAAAGCCAAGAAAATCCAAGGACTGCTTTGGGGAAACCGCTGGCGCTGAGAAACCGATGTTGAGGTCGTTATCTGCGCTAGAGAATGGCTCCGGAAATGCACGTTGAGTTGAGTGGAAGCAGGTAACAAGCCCTGTTTACTTTATAGCAAACACACGCACCCCCTGGGGGTCTGATGGACAGCGAAGATACTATGTCTTCTATCTTTCAAGCCCAGACGTACGTCTCTAGGGACAGTGAGACACACCATCCCACTGACATGGTTGGCACATTCTCTCCTGCATTTGAGGCTGTATTGCAAACTTGGCCTGTGGCCCACTATGATCTCTAGGTCTTCTTCAGCCACTCTGTAACAAACCAGTATTTTGCCCATCGCACCTGTAATGTTTAGTTGGAGACCCTTAAGAGTAAGGTCTTTCCATCAATAAATTTCCATGTTCATGCATGTCCTTGACCTCAATGCTCTGGGGACCTATGCGCAGAGTGACATAAACCCTCCAGGAAAGAGGCCATGGTGAGACAGCTAAGGCTGGCTTTCTGGTGTGGCGAGACAGATCTATGGGCTTCAGGGAGCTCAGGGATGTGAGTCACAGAGGATGCAGACGGGAAGTGAAGCAGAAGCAAATTCAAGGAAGAGATGCTTTAGAGGGAAGGGCTGATGGTCCATCCATCTACAGCAGTGATGTTGACTGACCGAAGAGTCTGATGGAGGGGGACTGAGGAACGGAGCTTGTGAGGAGGCAGGAAGCAACAGAGATGGAGGCCCACAGGGCCGAAGGGAGAGGAGAGAGAGTCTGAGCAGCATAACTACTGGCCTGACTCCAGCAAGCACAAAACCCTCCTGGGACATCTTCTGCAGGACACCAAGGCCAAGAGCAGGGACCAGGGCATGGATGGGGGGAGGCGTCAAGGTCTCTGAGTCTGAGCCAGGGCACCTTCTGTTCAGGGTTGGAGTCTCCCAGGGCCTAGCACCAGACCTGGGGGGAAACAGGGCAGGGTGGGGGGCAAGTGTCCAGGGGCAGGCTTTTAATAAATCACGATCTTGCCTCTGGGCCTGCACCCAGGCTGTTCTTTCTACTGGCACACTGTTCCCTCCCTCCTATTCCCATTCTACTCAAAGCTCCAGGCCAGGTTCAGAAGCACCCCACTCTGAGCACCCTTCCTTGAGAGGCCTCGCTGGGGTGTGGGGGCTTCAGGACCCCATCAGAATGTCTCTCTCTCCTCCATCTGGCTCAGGTTCCCTATGGGAAGGGGCTGCTTCTCTTCCCTTTTATTCCAGAGGCACAGGAGGCACTTTCTAAATAGTCACTGAACGAGTATATGAAATGAAGTTTTGGGGAATGAAGGGGTAGGGTTGCTTGATGCTGCGCTCAGCTGAGGGTGTAGTAAGTG
>NW_011888804.1:7065289-7065989 GCF_000151845.1 Pteropus vampyrus
TCCTCCATCTGGCTCAGGTTCCCTATGGGAAGGGGCTGCTTCTCTTCCCTTTTATTCCAGAGGCACAGGAGGCACTTTCTAAATAGTCACTGAACAAGTATATGAAATGAAGTTTTGGGGAATGAAGGGATAGGGTTGCTTGATGCTGGGCTCAGCTGAGGGTGTAGTAAGTGTGGCTGGGGAAATGAGCTTTTAAAATATGAGAAAAATTTCTAAAGATTCTTTCAGCGGCTCAATTGGAGGCATTTAAAATCCACCCATGAGCCGAAAAGTAGGAGCTAGGGTGGTGCTAGGGGCCCAAGGTGCAGAAGCAATGCCTTGTGGAATGTGGGGTTGATACAGGAGCCATGGGGGAACAAAGGCTCAGAAGTGGGGGGCAGAGAAGCTCAGGTGACAGTATGCCTGAAGTCACAATTTGGGATCTCAGCCTTGGAGCTTTCTGAGGATTTATTCCTGACAGCAAGGTCAGGGTGAGTAAGCATTCCCCGGGGGTGGGGAGCACAGGGGCCTCAGCAGAGGAAAGACTGCTGAAAAGGAGGAAGAAGGGGTGGTTCACGACGGTGCTCCCGCCTGGCCAAAGCCAGCCCACGCTTGCTGTGCCTCCTCCCTCAATGCCCCGGTCCAGCCGGGCACTGCCCAGCTGTGCAGGATCTGCAAGGGGCTACACAGCACTCCGCAGGAGGCTGGTTGGGAGGGCAGG
>NW_011888804.1:7066707-7069179 GCF_000151845.1 Pteropus vampyrus
CTCCCAAGCCTGGGGCACCTCCTCCTGCAGCCCCCAGCCCAGCTCACCCACTGTCCACCCCACCCACTGTCCACCCAGCCCATCCACTCTGGCCTCTGTGCTGTCCCTTGGGCTGCTTCTTCTGCCTAGGATGGTGGTTCTCAACTTGAGTGGGTGTGTGTAGGGGGATTCTACCCCCCCAGGGAACAGCTGGCAATGTCTGGACACATCTCTGGTTGTCATGACTCAGGGCAGCAGGAAAGAGACCTAGTGAGTGGAGGCTAGGGATGCCGCTCAACATCTTACAATGCGCAGGACAGTCCCCATCACATGGATGATCTGGTTCCAAATATCACCAGTGCTGAGGCTGAGAGACCCTGCCCCAGAATGATCGTCCCTTTTTCTGGATCTCAACTTACATGTCACCTCCTTCAAAAGTCCTTTGCCAACTGCTCCCTCCCCTTGTCCCCATCTCATGTTACTGGCCATTGGTTTTCCTTCCATAGGCCTAGTGAGTTGTAATTTACATACTGTCATTGGCTGGCTTCTTGTCTATCTCCCCACGGGGCTCTAAGCTTCAGAATGGGGGAGAAGACTGTTTCACTCATCACCGAATGCCCAGGGTCTCAGATACAGCAGACTCTCAATAAATAACCATCAGATACACGGCTGATGAAGAAATAAGCCCGCAGAATTCCAAACCGACCCACCCATCACATCTGTGTGAGGATACAAAGACCCCCCCTCCCCCACCTTGATTAGCCCACTCACTCACCCCTCCAAAAAGGCTTTTCTGCCTATTGTCTGCCTGTATTTCTTTCTGCTATCCTGGCACCAGTCTTTCCAAAATTCTCACTCTAGAGCTGCAGGTCAGAGTATTTTTAAATGAAAAGAACTAGCCAAGCTGGTATTTTTTTTTTTTTTTTAAGTGATGGAAAAGAAAAACTAAGATTCGTCTCTAATCATTCGACTTTCAGATCTAAGAAGGCACGATGCAAATAGCACGTTGGCATAAACAATTGCTGCCCGCTCAGTGGCGGAATGGAGCCATTCTTCTGAGCTAATTTAAGCTAAATACATGGCAGCTATTTTTCGTCTCTACCATTGTGTAACTTTCTCCTCAGCTCATGGTCCGGGGAGATGTTATCTGGCAGGAGGTGGCAGAGAAGAAGGGGAGGAAGGAAATGAAGAGGCAGCAGACGGAAAGTACTCTGAGCCACCAAGCTGGTTCTTAGAGGCGTTTCAAGAGCTCGGGAGGAGAGCTGGCGGTCCACTAGGACCCCAGGGGCTTTTATCTGGGTGAAAACTTGATTTTGAGCCTTCCACGCCAGGAAGACACTGAAAAGCAACCGGTGTCAGGTTCCTTTTCTTCCCCTCCACGAACAAGATTCCATAACTTCACAGATGTCCAGATGGACAACGGAAACGTGTACAAACCACCTCCAGTAAGGAACACCCTTGCTGCTCCCTGCCCATGAGCGCACGCACACATGCCATCTTTCCTTAAGGTCCCCAGGGCTTCCAGCCCAGCTGTTGCATGGCTGCGGGAGCATTCGGGCTTTGGGGAGAAGCCCTTCCTTGGAAGATAAATGATCTCTCTCCGAGCAGGCAGATTACCAAATAGGATCATACACGGGATCTTAAGGACAAAGTCTCTCTGCATTTTCCAAGTTCCCTGATTGAACGTAAACTTTCACAGAGCCCTCAGAGACTCTCCACCAGCGACAGCCAAGGTGTCACATGACTGAACTTCTGGAAGTTCCCGAGGCCTTAGTTCTAAACCGACCTCCGCTTCTAAGAAGGGGCGTAATTTGGGAGAGTTTATCTTCCCTCTCCGGGCCTGAGTTTTTTTCTTCTGGGAAAGGAGTGAAGGTAGGAGGTCAGAGATGGTCACTCAGGTCCATCTCGAGTGGCAAGTTGGCTGCCCTGAGGCTGCATCTGTGGTCAGGAGGAAGGCGTGCTATGATTGATTAGTGATGTCTGCCAAGACTACAGGAGGTGGGCAAT
Organism: Pteropus vampyrus; assembly: GCF_000151845.1. NCBI lineage: Eukaryota > Metazoa > Chordata > Mammalia > Chiroptera > Pteropodidae > Pteropus > Pteropus vampyrus. Next base: position 7,068,694 of record NW_011888804.1, read on the forward strand.
GGTGGCAGAAATGTCACGAATCTGCCTGCCCTGGACTAGATCACCCTTCTAGATCTCCCAGATATAGATCATTCTAGATCTTCATCTCAATAACTTGGTTGAAGATAAAAATTCAGGTCAAGACATAGCTGACCTCTCGAGAACATGACATCCTTTAGTATTTCCTCACATGGTACGGCAGAGAAGTCACCCACACACAGCAAATCCGACCCCTCTGCTGGAAGATCAGCCAGAGTTTTCTTGTATGGCATCCTTGTGCAGAGTACCACTGTCACTTGAACGGAACTGGGGTCTACCATCATCAGGTAGGGAATGGGAAGTAGCAGGGGCACAGTTTAAGCTTTCTGGGGCTCAGCTTTTCCTACCAGCATTAAATGGAAAAGCAGGAACAGCTGGTGACCAGCAGCCACCGCAGCCTGATCTCTCTGCCTGGATGTACCTCACTCAGCTTCTAGGTTCATCATTCAGAGTTCCAGCCTCTGGGGG
>NW_011888804.1:7069229-7076180 GCF_000151845.1 Pteropus vampyrus
ACATGACATCCTTTAGTATTTCCTCACATGGTACGGCAGAGAAGTCACCCACACACAGCAAATCCGACCCCTCTGCTGGAAGATCAGCCAGAGTTTTCTTGTATGGCATCCTTGTGCAGAGTACCACTGTCACTTGAACGGAACTGGGGTCTACCATCATCAGGCAGGGAATGGGAAGTAGCAGGGGCACAGTTTAAGCTTTCTGGGGCTCAGCTTTTCCTACCAGCATTAAATGGAAAAGCAGGAACAGCTGGTGACCAGCAGCCACCGCAGCCTGATCTCTCTGCCTGGATGTACCTCACTCAGCTTCTAGGTTCATCATTCAGAGTTCCAGCCTCTGGGGGACTTAGGGCTGCATGGGGCCAATCAGTCTTTTCCATTTCCTAGAAAGTAGTCTGTAAATGCTGCTGTTCTCTGTCGGCCAGCACATTTGGGGGCCTTTGCTCTTAGAGTACCAAGCAAGATATCAAGAGGAATTCACAGAGGTTAACCTTACTAGGGATTCAGAAACCAGACTAGGAAAGTTTGGGAAGAGTAGCTGCTAATGGCCTTTTAGAGATTTAATTATATAATAGTGTCTTAAACGCTCTAATAAACTCCTGCAACCAAGAAACAAGTTTAATCTTGTTTTGCCTAAGCATTTTCAATGCACCTTTGTCCCAGAACCCTTCCAATAATATCCATCCATCTCATATTCATCCATCTAGTCCACCACAGAATTAAGGTCTGTGGAACATGCTTGGTAAACTGAGTCTAACCTGGATCACGCACGCTCCAAAGCCTATTTCCTCCAACTCAGTCCTCAACGGAGGAATAGCAACCACCTCCACCCCACGGAGATGAACCCTTCCTACCCTTGGTGTGTAAAGGAAATGGGCTATGTGAGCCCAAAGAGCAGGAAGGAAGGGCCCCTTCCCACCCTGGGACGGGGGAGCGCTCACTGGCGAGCCTCTTGGGATAGCAGACCAGTTAAATTCCCAGTGTGAGAGAGGAGGAGAGAGAGAGGGACAGGGTCAAACCGACTGTGCAGGCTGCTTGGAGCAGGGGTGCTGGAGGAACCCGGGCGTCGCTCGGCCGACCCAGACGGACGCCTCCTGGAAATCCAGCAGCCGCTGGCAGCCTGTGGGTCTGGGAGTATGAGCTCGAGCGTCCACGTACACGCCCCACACTCCCCTGCACCCTTTCGGTGACTTCCTGTCTTTCCCTCTCCAGAGAACGTCAGAGGCTGGGGCTGTAACATCCCGACAGCTAGCGGGGCATAAACCACTCAGAGTGGCAGTGAGTTCCTGGGGACAGACAAGTCCAAAGACTCGTATTTAAAATGTTGGCTCCACTACTTAGTAGGCTGGTGGACATCTATTTCTCGTAGTTTCTTGGCTTGTGAAATGGAGATCATGACACCTACCTCCCAAGACCGTCCCATCGTGGGGATTCAGTTGGCCTGGCACATAATCAATGCTCAGTGAACAGTGGCTGTTAGAGATTAATCGTCATTCCGCTTCCCAGGGCCCGGAAGCCTGGGGACCCCTGACCCACGGGTCTCTCGCTCTGAGTCACATCCATTGAACTTGGCGGATTCGTTTGGGACCCACAACCCAGGGCCTGGCTGTGGGGTTCCCGTTACTGCCCGGCCCTGCCAGGGGGGCCTCTCTGGCTGGCAGGGGAGGCTGTCTGGCCCCCTGGGACAGACAGTGCCTTCCTCTTCCCCAGCAACCCTCCCCTCTCTGCATTCTGTAAACGTTCACTGAGCACCTGCTCCGTGCCAGGCGCTATGCTAAATGGCAGCACACAGACCAGTTGAGGAGGTTGGGGGGCTGAAGCTCCCCCACCAACTCTCTGGCCCAGCGGGTTAGAGAATGAGCATGGGCTGTGCCTTGAGACAAGAGTCGGGCATTCAGAATTAGGAATGAGGCCCACGGTGGCATGACCTGGGGAGCGTCAGCAAGAACGAGGACCTTGGAGACACTGCATTGCCATGTTCTGGGGCCCAGACTGACACCTGCTGCATTCTCACTCCGCTTCCAGGTAGGCGTGTGTAGGTGAAGGCTGGGGTGGGGATGAGGTGAGGCTGGCCGCCTGGGAGAGTGTCCGCCTGAGCCTGCTCGGGCACTTCCTCACTTCACGGGCAAAACCGGAAAGGATACAGCAAGCTCACCTCTCACCGAGGTCCGTTCCTTTGCCACTGAGTGACAGTATAAATCAAAGCAAACGTCGTGCCACCCGCCCCAACAGACTGGGTTGAAACACATTCATTCAATGGTCAAGTGATGGCCACACTATAGACAGGCTGCCCACCCTCAACCACGAAGCCCAGGGCTGTTGGCCACCAGTGAGGAAGGTGTCAGTCAGGGGCAGGGTTAATAAAAGTGAGAGCAATGTTCTGACTCTTGTGGCCCAGGGGTTCTGGGAACCTAGCTTCCAGGGCGTCTGCCATGGAAGGACCAAGGTGGCCTGTCAAAGCACAAGAGAGAGTTCTGTAGAGGGTGTTATGGGTTGAACTGCCTCCTACCAAAAAAACCCCAACCAACCAACCAACAAACAAACACAAAAATACACTAAGTCCTAACAGCCGGAACTTCAGAATGTGACTTTATCTGGAAAGAGGGTCATCACAATGTAATTAGTTAAGATGAAAATCAAACTTGAGTGGGGCGGGCCTCTAATCTCACATGACTGGTGTCCTAAGAAGAGAGAAATTCGGACACAGAGACAGAAACACACAAGGAGGCCACGTGGCCATGGCGGGATGCAGCTCCAAGCAGAGGAATGCCAAAGACTGCCAGGAAACCCCCACGAGAAGAGGAGGTAAGGAGCATCCCTTACGAGGGTGGCAGAGGGAGGGCAGTTCCACGCACGCCTGGGTTTTAGACGTCCAGCCTTTGGAACTGTGAGAGAATCGATTTCTGTTGTTTTAAGCCACCCAGTTTGTGGCGCTTTGTTAGGACAGCTCTGGCCAGCGAACAGACAGCGGGAAGGAGGCTTTAGGTGGTGGAACGTTTGGAACGAGGCCAGTCCTGGGGAGATGAGTGGGCGGAGCGAAGGCTGGCAGGGGATGAGGATAGGGAAGACGAACATGGAGACTCCGGGTCGGAAACAAGTGTAGGAAAGGAAGCCAGGGATGGGAGTGTTGCCCAAAAGGCCCCTAAAATCACAGAGTTGTAGAAATATCAAGAGTCTTTGTTAGGGACTGAATTGTACCCCAACCCCCTGAGGCCCCAAATTCATATGCTGAAGTCCTAACCGCCAATGTGATTTTATGTAGAGATAGGGCCTTTAAAGAGGTAATTAAGATTAAATTAGGTCCTAAGGGTGGGGCCCTAATGCAATAGGACTCGTGTCCTTAAAGAAAGAGAGAGACACCATGGATGTGCATCCAGAAAGGACCATATGAGCACGCAGCAAGAAGTGGACTGTCTGAAAGCCAAGGACAGGGCCTTAAGCGAAAGCAATCCTGCCCACACCTTGATCTTGAACTTCCGGCCACCAAAACTGTGAGAAATAAATTTCACTTGTTGAAGCCAACCAGCCTGTGGCAATTCCGTTATGGCTGCCTGAACTAACACAGCCTTAAAGTCCAGATAGGCCTTGTCTTCCAATGCCAAAATTCCCTTCAAATCATATGCTCCAAGTGGTCTCAACATTTGTTCCCACCTCTCGGGGACAGGGGGCTTTCCACCTCTGGGACAATCCTCTGCACCTTGGGACAAGCTGTTAGAAGACGCCTCCCTTGCTGGAATAAGTTCTCTGGCCCTGTGCCTCTCACCCCTGGCTCCTGTTCCTCCCTTGGGGGCCACACACAAGTTGGTTTCTTCTTCAACCAGACAGTTCTCTAGATCAGAGGTTGACCAGCATTTTCTGTAAAAAGCAAGACAGTAGTATTTTTCAGCTTCATGGGCCACACTGTCTCTGTTGCAAATAGTTAACTCTGGTAGCACAACAGAAAGCATGGTCCCAAATTTTTGTTTGACATTTTAATTTCATAGAGTTTTCACATATCATAAAACCTTCTTCTGTATTTTTCCCCCCAATGAGAGAATGCAAAAACCATTCAGAGGGCTGGATATGGCCCACGGGCCATAATTTGCCAACCCCAGCTCTAGATTTCTCAAGATGGTGATTAGCACCGGGCTAAGTGTAAACCACTTTCTTCATGCTCCTTAGATGATCAGCCATAGGTGGGGACAAGAATTGCAGAAGGTGAGGGAGGGATGGAGGTGGGATGTGTGCACCTGGGGTGGGAGCTGGGTGAGTGGCAGAACGAGGTTTCCTGAACGCAAGAGTCTAGTCCCCAAAGATCAATCCAGGGACTAAGAATCCAAGATATAAGTGGAGAGCAAGGTGGGGATGGGGGGTGGGGGCTCCATGGCAAGAGGAGATGCTTCTCTTTGACCAGTAAAAGAAAAACCAGGACAAGACAGCAGTAAGTGGTGACTTTGAGTCTCTAGCTTCCTTCTGGGGATGATGACACGTAGGGACATCCCCATACAAGGCCAAGGGGGTGTTCCCTGGCAGAGGAGTCCATGTTTTGTGAAACACCTGTGGCCTGGAAGAGTTGGGTTCAAATTCAGTGTGCAAATCCACACGCCCTTCAAAGAAGGCAAGGTCAAGGCTTCCTGGCGAATCTTCACTCTGTGGACTGGTCCCCTTGGAAGCCCAGGTAGAAGCAGGTTTGCTGAAGAGAGGCACAGACAGAAAATACTTGCTGTTGGGCGCCGGGCGCCTGCATGTGGCTGTGATGGGACAAGTATGCGCACATGTGCACCATCTTTGTGATGTGGATTTTACAGAAGGAGTCACAGGCGAGGCTGGCTGATCATGATGAAAAATACAAATACCCCCTTTTCCTTTCTTTGCAAGATTAATGAACATGACCTCCTCCGAACACTTTGCTAGTGAATAGAGATCGGAGGTCACAGAGAAAGCGGTGGTTTGGTTCTTCCTGGACTGAAATATCTAAACCTTCAAGCTGGCCTCCAAACAATTCAGGGTGGTGTAGGCAGCAGGAGAGTGGCAGGGAGGGGCTGGAATCCTGGTGCGGGCCAGCGACAACAGAGACTGAGGAAGCTGGGGACAAAGTAAGGACGTGCCGAAGAGGGAGGTCAGGAGCAAGTGACACGGGACCTAAGGATAGACCCAAGGAACCCTTTCCGGCAAAGCAGAGAAGCTTCAAAGGCACAGGAGTTGCCAGAGTGTCTTCCTGGGTCCCTCGGGCCCTGTCCTCAACCTCGGGCTGGTGCAAGTGAACAGAGAGAAAAAGCAGCCTCTGGAGACCCTTCTGGGCCTGGCCCAAGGCGCTGGGCAACCACGGCAGTTAGTTCTGGAAACGAGAGAGGCCAGAGGGCGCAGGCTGCTGCTCTGGTGAGCGTTTCGGCCTCGGGGCAGCTGCCCGCTGCCTGCTGCTCCCTTTCTCATTTCTTGTTGCAGCACAAAGGTCCATGACAAAGGCTGGAGTCCAGGGACCTGAGAAGTCTGGGCTGGATTTCAGGCCTTCAGGAGGCCGCTGGGAAGAGTCCATGCCCAGGCCCAGGCCTGGTCCCCCTGGTGACTGTTTGGACAGGAGGTAGCCTCTGACAAGAGCTGCCCCCCACTCCCCCACCCCCCAGCGACATGAGAGCGGCTAGGGCTTGTGCAAATGTGTGTAAAATGCCTCCGAGACACACAAATGTTGAGCCAAGAGCCACAGAGTTACACGAGTCCCCCGAAGGGGCACGTCCACCTGAAAATGGCCCACGTGGGGACCTGTAGTCTGCTCCCATTCAGAGGGGAGCACTGGGAAGGCCTTCGAGAAGGTCTGGCGAGGCACGGGGGGGGGCTTCCCTTGCCCAGGGTCTTGGGAAGCATGGCTGATCTCATTATTTTTCCCAGTTAGAAGCAGGCTTGGCCCCCAGAACACAAACCTGTCTGGGGGCCACCCAAGATGGGGAAGACCCTTCCCCCACCGCCTGGTTGGATGTCGAGTCTGAGCTCAGGTAGGGTTTCTAAAGTCTTAGTTGCCCTCGTCTGGGAGGGAGATGTCTGGATAAGGAAGCAACCAGAAGGAATCAAGCATGGGCAACGTCCAGGAAGTAGAGGCTGGAGGCCGACCCTGGGTGTGCTGCCTGCTGCCCTCTGCCCTGCTATTGCTCTACTGGGGGACAGACTGCCCTTTGGTGCCAGGTCAGATGAAAGAGGTCTAGGGCTTTGGGAATGTAAGACCTACCCTTACAAGGTATGGAACATAAGGAACGTAAGACAGAGGCTCCTGCCATCATCCTGCACCACTGACCAGCTCTCAGCATCCTTCCTGAGGAGCACTTGATCCCGAGGTGGTGGAGGAAAGACGCCAGCCCACATGGGGAGCGACGGGGAGAGACGGAACGCAGGGGCACTGAGCACGACAGACCTCTAACGGGGAAGCTGCTCTGGGCCTCGGCACCAGGCTGGAGTTGAGATGCAGAGCCTCTCCAGACAGCTGCCCTCCCTGCCTGCTCAACAGGACGGTTTAAGAGTGACGGGGAGGGGAAATCCTTTGCTAACAGGATGCTCTGTGTACACATGTAACCCAACACACACGGATCCCAGGAATCCACATCTGTCATTGTGGAGGAGAATCTCAGCTGGTGTAAGTGCCGAAGCGGAGGGAGGGGAAAAGAATGTCCTAGAACCCCATCCCCGGAACCCCTGTTTTCAGGCCCCAGACTTCGGGGGGTGTCATGGATGAAGGTGAGCTGTCAAGAGCCCCCAGAAGTCATCCCGGCTAGGGAACCACTGTGCTTTGTAAATGGCAGGGACAGGGTGGGGCAAAAAGGGACGATGCTCTCACAAAACAGGAGAAGGCGGCAGCGTTGGGGAACCGGACCCCAGAAAGACTCGATTCAAAAGACATGCAAGTCCGTTTAGCTGTACTTCGAAGCTATATGCAAACGTACCACAGACCATGACAGGCTTGGGCTGGGGCCTCTGAGAACAGAT
>NW_011888804.1:7077350-7084902 GCF_000151845.1 Pteropus vampyrus
ACACCACAGACTCCTGCTATGAGTAGAGGCTTTGCTGACTTCTGTTGAGCCAAGATCTGGGTGATCGAGGCAGAATTCTGTGCCCGATCTCCCAGGATGGCTCTGGAAAGAGACCCAGAAGGCGCACAGGTAATCTTTGCCTAGAAGGTGGCAGAGTGGAGTGAACGAGATCATGGATTTAGGGTCTAGACCAACCTGGGTTCCAATACTTGCTCTGCTCCTTACGAGCTGCGTGCTCTGTGGGAAGGCACTTAAAACCTCTCTGTGCCTTGGTTTTCTCATCAGTAAAACAGTGACAACGAGAGAGCCTACCTCTTTGGGGGCTCTTAGGATTCAGTGAGATAATGCAGATAGAACGCTTGACACGGCACCTGTCACACATGTTTAATAACTGATACCCAGATGATGGATGTTGTGCTGGTGATGGTAACAATCTAGACCAATGCCATGCAGCAGACATACAAGGCAACTCAAAAGAATTGGAAGCAGGAACTCGAACAGATACTTATACACCACTATTCACTGCAGCATCATTCACGACAGCCAGAAGGTGCAAACAAAACCAAGTGTCCATCAACACATGCATGGACAAACAAGATGTGGTAGATGTGTACGTGTGTATATGTAAATTTGTAAATACATCCAATGGAATAGTATATGCATATACATACATACACACAATGGAACATTACACAGCCATAAAAAGGAATGGTATTCTAATACATGCTACGATGTCAACGAACCTTGAAAATACCATGCTAAGTAAAAGAAACCAGACACAAAAAGACAAATACTGTAAGCTTCCACTCATATAAAATATGTAGATTAGGACAATTCATAGAGACGATGTAGATGAGAGGTTACTAAGGACTAGGGGGAAAAGAGACTGGGGAGTTATTGTTTTATGGTTACAGAGTTTCTGTTTGGGGTGACAAAAAAATTTTGGAAAAGTGGTGATAATTGTGAATGTAACTAAAACACTTACAAATGGCTAAAATGGCAAATTTTATGTTATATATATTTTACCACAATTAAAAAATTAATAATGTAATATACCCAAACTCACTTAGTTGTACATTTTAAATAGGAGATTTATATGACATGTGAACTGTATGTCACACATCCTTTAAAACAAGGAATACCATGCAAGTCATCTACGTCACTATAAATCCTCTAGTCATATTTTAAAAAGTTAAAAAGTGAAATTAATTTTAATAGTATATTTTATTTAACCCAATATATCCAAAACATTGTAATTTCAATATGTAACCAATATTGAAATATGTATATGTATCATAACAAATTATGTTACATCCTTTTCTTTATGCTACTTCTAAAATTTTGTGTGGATTTTACCCTTACAGCCCATCTCAATTTAGACTCGCCACGTTTTGAGTGTTCAATAGGCAAATGTGGCAAGTGGCTGTTGATGGACAGCAAGGTCCAGATCCTCATGACTCAAAGGGTGTGGTCCATGGACCAGCAGCCACAGCATCACCTTGGAGTTTGTCGGAAATGCAAGATCTGCGGCCCTACCTCAGACCTACAAGAATGAGAATCTGCATTAAAAAAATTCCTTAGATGATGTGCACGCATAATAAATTTTGAGGTACGCTATTCTGGAAAACAGGCTTGCCCCAGCCTTGCCTCCAATTTACCATGCGCTAAGCCATTCTGGGATTCGAGAAATCACAGCTCCTCAGATGTGACTCAATGGAGAGGCAAACCTAAGATCCCAGTGATGAGTTTTGAGTTATCCGCCCACATCCTTGGAATATGTCAGCTGTAGCTAAGATGTCTTGGTGGGTCCCCTCCACAGACTACAAAGCCCTAGACAGGACCTGCATCCTGGGCCTACTCTAACTAAGCCTTCCCCCAAACCCCTGCCGACCTGCCCAGGCAGCTTCTGGAAAGACTCCAGCTTTGACCCTCACCACTGAGTGACCTTCTCAGAGCCAGATGAGTGTGACAGAGGAAACTATAGGGACTGATGTTGTGGGGAAAGTGAACTCCAGACTAAGTTGTTGAAGCCTGACCTGTGTTCCCAACTTTGTCATCGACATGCCATGTGGATGTGGTTGAGTTTCTGAATGTCTCTGGGCCACAGTTCCTCCACGTGTAAAAAAAAAGGAGATTGAGTAAATCTGGAATGGTCAGTGAGGGCATCTTATGCACTCACTGATCCTGAGTAACTGCTGGTGGCTACCAGAAATGCTGAGTGATGGCGAATGTGCTGTGATAGATTAGTCATGTCTGCCACGGGTGCAGGATGAAGGCGCAGACTGTACACACTTGTCATTCATGAAATAGGTAATCCCCAGGACTCTCCCACGTTGACACCGAGAAGCAAAGATGGCTTCTGTTCCTTTGAGGCTTTAATCCTTTCATACTTCCTCTCTCTGAGGTAGGGGTTATGATGTAAAAGAGAGAACTGCCACTCCGGGCAATGAACAGGGCTCACAGTGACAACGTGGGAAGGGACAGAGGTGGAAGCCGCCTTCAGATCTCTGCATGCCGAACCCAACCCCAGGTGCTCCACAAAGGAAAAGCCCTCCACAGACCCAGCGTCCTGGTCCCCAAAGCCTGCAGGGTGGGAAGCAGGGCTGGGACCACATAGTTTCTTGGGCGCCTTCTAGTTCTGGGAAAGCTTCTGGAAAGTTTGTCATCCTTTGAATTCACCTTGCTTCCTACCCTGGCCTGAAAGACCATGCTGACCTGGCCTCTGACAACCTTCTGCCTCTCTCTCTCCTGTTCACCGTGGTCCTGTTCTTCCTGCCCCCTACCTGTCCTCCCACCTCTGCAGCTCACCCCCACCTGGAGGGCTCGCATTTCTGATGTGGGGGACTGGACTCTTCTCCAGGGCTTCGTTTTAATGTTACCTCTTCAGAGGCGCTTTCCCTGACCCCCTGCCTCCATCTAAAGTGCCCACCATCACTATCACGCAGTAGTTTTTACTGTCTTCAACACTATCTGACATGATCCTTTAAACCATGTTTACCTGCTTATTGTGCCTGCTCTAGAATGTAAGCCCTATGAGGTCAAGAACTTAATTAATTTTGTTCACCTCTGTATTCTCATTCGTAGAACAGTGTCTGGCACATAGCAGATATTCAATATACAAAGACTGGATGAAAAAAAAAAACGGCATAAATTGGAGGCATGAATGAATGACTGACCTTAAAGTCCCTTCATGGAAAACCACAGTTTCTTGTCCTCTGTTTCCTCAGCTCAACTCTACCGAAAACTATAGAAAGGCCTCCTTGTGCCCCCTCTAACCACTGAGCTTCAAGCCGCTCTGTTCAGTTGAACTCCCAGCTTCTCCTCCCTGACCCCGAGGAGAGCAGAGGCCACGGGGTGATGGCCTCAGTGACATGTGAGTTTTGAAACACCAGGCATTCCTGGGACCTGCCCAGAGCTCTGACACCAAATCTTTAGCTTGCCCAGGAGGGAGGTCCCCAGAGAAATGACATATGTAGTCGTCTCAGACTGAGCCACTGATCTCTAGGCAGGAATAAGGGGAGGGGAGTGGCATGTAGCCTCTTAAGGAGGAAGCCAGAGAGACACTCATGGCAAGGAGTAGCTGAGTACCTTTCCTGCCTTGTCTTTGTGCAACAGAGAATGCCGGAAGCTGAGGGCTGCCGTGATGGGGACAGGCTGCTGATCCAGGGCGAAGATTTCCCGAAAGCTAGGCCTTGTGGCGGGTATGCTGAATACCTGACACGAGGTTTGGTGGGTCCAGGGCACTCCCTGACTACAGGACGCTCTGACTCACTGGGCATCAACCTTCATCAGGAAGAATTAGGTAACGAGGTAGCCATGATAGCCACGGAGACCAAGGCCCTGCATGGCAGCCTCCAGCTCCTAAACCCCAGTGCAAACTCCCCTGAACAGAAATCTGATAGGAGAGCATGGTGGCTGGGGGAGGGAGCAGGTACACGCGAAGGAGAAAGGTGGCAGAGGGGTCGGGAGGGAAGCACAAAGGTGACAAAGGCCAGAGGACAAGAGCAGCGGGGAGAGAGGCTAAAGAACACCTACTCTGCAGACTTCCAGAAATGTCCGGGGTGCGACAGGCGGCGGTTTCGCTTTGGCAGTTTCTCCAGCATGTCCATGAGCTTGGTGAAGGTGGGCCTCTCTTCTTGTTCAAAGGCCCAGCAGAAGAGAAGAATGTCCTAAAGAAACCACCATGAGGCGATTTAGCATAAACGGTGACCTCGATTACTTCTTGGCTCCTCACTGGCTCTGTCCATTTGTCTATCCATTTCCCCCCACTTCCATATTCCTCCACCGCCCATCCATCCGTCATGCATCTACCTATCTATACATCTCAATTCATGCATTTATCTGCCATCCTTCCAACCAACCATCCACTCATCCAGTTTCTGAGCCCATCCAGTGTACCCCACCACAAGCCCATAGAGGTAAGCCCTATTCGAGAAGGTCTGGGATACACTGAGATAAATCAAGTTCTTTTCAAGGAGTTTCTAGGCATTTTTCTCAACACGGAGAAAGAAAAGGGAATCCTGAGGTCTCTCTCCATGTCCCAATATTATAAGTGTCCTTCAAAGCCACAAAGGGGAAAATTATTTTTAGTAAATCTCCTCACCTGAGAAAGAAAACCTAGAGGCAGGTAATCCTTAAAAACATACCAGATATTTCCTCCCTCCCTGACTCATCTGTCCTCTGAAGGAAAGAGGGGCTTCTTCCTGCTGTGTTTTTAGAGGACGATTATAAATTTATACTCAGGCTTCTCTGTTTCTGTATATCTTGTTCAGAGTCGGATATTGCCTTGAAATTTTTTATGAAGATGCAAATAAAATTAGAATCATTAAATGGGTGATATTAATGAACACCTTTTTAAGCTGATGGAAAAAGAGAGATTCACTGGTTCTATGAGCAAGCAATCCATTGCTAGCCAACACCTGGCCAAGTGCTACTGCGCCCCTGGTGGCCAGAACCTGATTTGCAGGCATAGGTCAGAGGTTTTGCCCAATCATTGCGGGACAACCATGCTTTAGGAAAGCATCTGTAACGTTAACATGCAGGAGAAAGCAGACCCAGAGCAGAGTCTACATCTCCCCTCGTCCTCCAGACCTGGCATTATCCTGAACTTACCGAGATTTCTTTTCCCATGCCGATCTGGCTGAGGTTGGGCTTCAGGCCGGTGCCCATTTGCCAGATTATTGCCTCTGCTGGTTGCGTCTTGAAAGGCCACTCCCTGGCGTGGAGTTCATACCAGATTGTTCTGTCGGCAGACATTGTTAAAGGGCAATTGGTGTGATATGTCGCTCATGTCCCCATAACCAACCTAGGACCGACCACTCGGCCGGGCTGCGGGCTGACCACCCTGTTCTCTAGTTTCTTCTGCACGGGGTTGGTGTTTTTCTACCTGGGCAGTACCTAAAGCTTTCTTGATGTCTTAGAAGTCAAGCTCATCTCAGGATACCTTCTCTGGTGCCGATTAACATGGATCGAAACCTAGAACTTGAACAGCTGAAAATAATGTAGCTAAAATCCCTGTAATTCTAGAAAACCACTTCAAGGGAATAAGTAGGGATGCAACAATCACTTATAAGGATGTTCTCTACAGCATGATATATAGTACTGAAAAAGGTAGAGGGAATGCAATTATTCGATAAAAGAAGCAGGTTGCATGTATTACAGTAAATCCATAAAATGAAATGGAACACTGTATACTGTATTATTAAAACACTTCAAAAAGTTTTGCTGACACGACAAAAATTCTTAATATCTAATTTTAAAATGAAAAAAAGCCGGGCACAAGATTGTATGTAAAGGTATGATGGTCTTCATGTAAAAAAACCATTATGTATGTATGGACAAGAGAATAGAGAGAAACACAGCAAAATGTTAACAATGGCTAATTGTGGGGAATAGAATAAGATTTTTTTTTCCTCTTTCATATTTTTGTTTACTAAGTATGAAATATCCCAGAAAATAGCGGAAAGGGAAAACAAAGAAAAATCTCAGGGTCAGATTGCCTTGGGTTCACGTTCTGATTTCATTCCATACTGGTAGTATGATGCTGGGTAGCTCGTGTCACTTCTCTGAGTCTAGATTTTCTTACCTGCCAAGTTAGAATAATGATAAAACTGCAGTGGAAGAATATTTATCTGGAATGCTGAGTGCCAGAATAATTCAACGCCAGAATTATTCTAAAATGATTGTATTATCATTGTTTCATAGATCACAACACTGTAATGACTGAAGGACGGGCTGCTCCAGTGAGCAGCAGCTGGGGATAGGCCGGGCTGGGCTAGACAGTGTTTAAGCGATGCTGGCAGGTGTGGGTGGCAGTGAGGACCACAGGGTACTCACAGGATGCTGGGGTGTTGCTGACCTGTACCACGAAGATAGGTCTCAGCTCACTGAGAACAAGAGTACTCAATTCGGGAACTAGCTGAAACGATCCTAGGATTCTTCTACTCTAACTGACATAAATGTGCTTTAAAGAACATGGAGCACCCTGTTATCCTCTTTACGGATCAGAGGACTGTGTCAAATCAACTATGTCTACTTTCTGCCGGGTTCCACGTCCTGGGAAGCATCTCCTCTCCCCTGCCAACCTCATCCTGCTAGGGATGGGTGGTGATGCTCAGGAATTGGGATGTTGATGGTCAGGAAGTTCTCGAGTGAAGGTGCTGGGGGATGAGTGTTATTCTCATCAGAGACAACAACACTAAATGAGGCTTTACTCTGGTGGTGTGCCATGCCCCTTCCTGTTGGGAACTGTGAAGAACAAACTATCTTTTCGACGGCAGTCACTTCCCGATCTATTGGCCTCATCGTACCTGAATAACAATAAAACCTCCATCTTAAAACAGATCCCCATTTTACAGGTGAGGAAACTGAGACTCACGAAGGGTGTGTATCTTGCCCAGGGTTACACAGCAAATAAGAGGCTGAATCCAGTTCGTCTGATTAGAGAATTGTACCTCTGGCCATTATGCTGTACTGGAAAACCTCCACTCCAACCTAGTCGAGAGTCCTTATTAACCGGGGGGCAGGAACAGTTTGAGAGGGGGACCCCGTAGTTGCTGGGTGGGGCATTAGTGGAGAAAGCACTGACGGACAGACTGCAGGCTCCGCCCCTGGGAAAGCGGGAAGGGAGGCTATTGGGCGCCTCTCAGGTATTTTCCCACTCAATCCCACTCAACTCCTCAATGGGGTTTCCCATCTTCAAGTTAGGGTTGAGGGGAGTAGGATTTCGAGTGGTGAAATGACTCTCGCGTCTCTGTGGGGAAAAGCACTGACTCTGGAGTTAGGACATTCCCAAGCCTGAGCCCCAGCTCCTCCGCCGATTACCATCAGGCAGACTGCGGAGCCACCTGGAGCCTCAGTTTCCTCGCCGGGCAGTTGGGGACAGCGACACCTGCTTCGACGGGCACTCGTGAAGATGCCATGAGACGGCACCATGAAAACCTTCATGCGGCGCTCAACACACTTTTAAAAGTCCATTTTGTTCTAAGTCACGCCCGAGCATGACGTCCCCAAGCAACAAGGCGCACCTAATTGGCAGGAAACCAGAAGCGCC
>NW_011888804.1:7084952-7086541 GCF_000151845.1 Pteropus vampyrus
AGCACTGACGGACAGACTGCAGGCTCCGCCCCTGGGAAAGCGGGAAGGGAGGCTATTGGGCGCCTCTCAGGTATTTTCCCACTCAATCCCACTCAACTCCTCAATGGGGTTTCCCATCTTCAAGTTAGGGTTGAGGGGAGTAGGGTTTCGAGTGGTGAAATGACTCTCGCGTCTCTGTGGGGAAAAGCACTGACTCTGGAGTTAGGACATCCCAAGCCTGACCCCCAGCTCCTCCGCTGATTACTATCAGGCAGATTGCGGAGCCACCTGGAGCCTCAGTTTCCTCGCCGGGCAGTTGGGGACAGCGGCACCTGCTTCGACGGGCACTCGTGAAGATGCCATGAGACGGCACCATGAAAACCTTCATGCGGCGCTCAGCACACTTTTAAAAGTCCATTTTGTTCTAAGTCACGCCCGAGCATGACGTCCCCAAGCAACAAGGCGCACCTAATTGGCAGGAAACCAGAAGCGCCAGGTCCTTCAGAATTCAGCGGCGTCAGGAATAAAAGCCTCATTAGAACTCCCTTTCAAACCCAACTTCCAAGAGAAAGTCACTTTAAGGAAGAAAGAAAAAAACAAATTGCTAACGACAAAAACTCCAGTGGAAACCCAATCACTTACTTTGGTACATTTTATTAATTACATTCTTTTTTCTTTTGCTAAATTTATACAAAAATATACCAACTTAATTATTGCAATTTGGCTTCGGATAACGATATCTAGATAAAGATTGGGGCATAAACTAAGCGGTGAAAAATGAAAGCCTCTAATGCGATCTAAGCGACAAACATCAAGAATCCTGATGCGCCAGCACCCCACCCACCCCCACCCCGCCTTGCCCAGTGGGGATACTTCTCCATGAAAGACGGTCTAACTTCTCTCGGTGGAGCTAGGTCTTATCTGCACACATCTGCAGGCCTGCAAGTTTCCCAGCTTCCCCAGCATCATGGCCTCCGGCCCTTGCACCCAGCCACGGCTGAGTAAGGTGGGGATCAGCACGGCCGTGGGATGGGAGCACAGACGCCTCCCGAACGGCACCTTCTCATCGTGCTCTGCCCTGCACCTCAGGGCTGTGTGTCCTGGACCCTCTCCTCACTCTACACTTTCAAAGACACCCCATTTCCCCCCATGGCTGCAGCTAATTCTTTCTTTACTGACGATCCTAAACTCCCCTTTCCCAAACTCTACATGCGTAGGTTCAGCGGACTTCTTGGTTCCATTGGCCATCTCCATGGCAGCTCAAACTCGCCGTGTCCAAATCTGCTCTTTGCCTTCCCGGCGTGCCCCAACTCCGGGGTGTCTGCCTCGGTGATGCTCCTCTCCACCCAGGTACTTAAGGAAGACATCTGGGCACCGCCCACCTTCACTCCGTCAGACCCAATCCCTCCCACTTCCTAAATGCTCTTCCACGCCCGCCGGCGCGGAGTCCGTGGAGAACGCTGGCATCTCCGCCCGGACTGGTCACCCGGCCTCAGTCTTGTCCATCTCTTTTCCATTCTCTACGCAGTAGAGTGATTGTTCTAGAACTCGAAATGTTATTATGTCACTCCTCCTGCTGAATACCCATCGATGGCTCCCTAGTGCCGTGA
>NW_011888804.1:7088676-7095819 GCF_000151845.1 Pteropus vampyrus
AGTACTTTCTATTTTCTTTATTCATTTTAATACAGGAGAGAGGCTGCTCCACTACCAGGTGGCAGGGTTGTGATACCCCAACCAAGGGGCCTCAGACCTGGAGCGTCATGCACCGCCTTGCATCACATGGAACCACCCCCTCCCGTCTCCATCCTCTGGTCAGCTCTGTATGGCTGAAACAAGAAGGCAGAGTGTCCCCTTGTTCAACCTCACAGGGGCACATGTGCATCAGATTTATTCCCACCCTGTGCACATTTGTGAATGACTGTGAATATACCCCGAGTTAGTGATTTAGGGGTTACAAGTAAATCGGAGTGAGTAGGTAAATGTGCAAATATGAAATCTGTGAATAATGAGAATCACCTGTATCTATGGAGCACCTGCTATGCTCTGTTCTCATACTGGAGTAACAGCAGAGAATGAGACCAACAGGGTCCCCGCCCTCCTGGAGTGTGAAATCTGGCAGGAGAAGGTGATGATGAATGAATTAAATAAACAGGAAAAAATACAGGTAGTGATAAGCGTTATAGAGAAAACTTAAAAGGGAATGTCTCAGAGATAAGAGAGAGTTTGCTTTAGGTAAAATGCAAGCTAAGATTGACATGACATAGAGGATTCAGCCATGTGAACAAGGAGAAGACTATTTTAAGTAGAAGAGAAAAATGACAAAGACCCGAGGCGGGCCCTGTTCAGGGTGCTCGAGAACTCTAAAGACCATCAGTGTAATTGGCACACACGATACCATCCCGTGGACCTATTAAAATGCATGCATCCAACTCCTTGTGATGGGCCTTGGGTGGTTCTTCTTTTCATCATTATAAATAATGCTGCCATGAACATTTTTGGGTAGGTACTGTAAATATAGCCCTTTGCCCACATCTGAGTATTCCTTGGGATAAATTCTTAGAAGAGATAGGAATTTTCTTCACACTGTTAAGTCTTTAGCCAGCACAGAACTTTCTATCTGGGACTGAAATTTGACCTCCTGTCAGGTTTCTCTGATTCAAGACAACCAGGAAAGGACCAGTTAATACAAGAAGAAGGCAGGAGCGGGGGAGGGGGATGGATATCTCAAACCGTCAAGAGTGACACTGTGAAGGACCAGACTCTCCGGCATGTGGGGGCCTGAAACTGGCTGAACCGTACTGTTCGCCCAGTACGGGCAGGCTTCTGAGCTGCGTAAGGTGTGATGCACGCTCCCGTAACTGTACGCTTTCCTATCCCATAATCGTGATTCTGCCCTTCTAACACCTTCTAGAACAGTGCTGTCTGACAGAACTTCCCATAGTGATGGAAATGTTCTCTGTCTCTGTCGTCCAGTTTGGCAGCCACTACCTATCATGGTTATTGAGCCACTGAAATCCAGCTAATGCAACCGAAGAAGTAAACTTTTAATTTTCTTTATTTTAATCACAGTGAAAATAGCCATGTGTGGCTAGTGGCTGCCACAGTGAACAGGGCTGCTCTAGACTATTATTTACTACAAATGGAATTTTTAACTTATATATATATTTAATGGGTTACTTTTTAACATGACCGTAAGCGCAAACTAGCACTTTTAAGGTACACATTAAAATTAATACGGAAAAAGCCTATTCACATCCTCCCTAAAGTCATCTTGCAGACCACACTTGGGGGAGGGAAGACTCTTGGTGAGATGGAGTCCAGGAGTCTGGAGTTCTGGCTCTGGTCTGGGTAATTCTTTGGGTGGGGCTGTTCTGTGTATTGTAGGATATTCAGCAGCATCCCTGGCCTCTACTCACTAGATGCCAGTAGCATCTCCTCTCCCCTGTTGTGACAACTAAAAATGTCTCCAGACATCACAAGTATCCCTGGGGAATGGAAGAGCCCAGCTGAAAATCAATGGTCTAATTTATACGTAAAATATGAAAATAGCTCAAATTTCAGTCTTTCATTATTAGTGACACGTAACTTGCTCCTGTGCTCTACGTAGTAGACCTGATAGAATAATCCTCTGCTAGAAAATAGGACTCGAATCCATTAGCAAGCCCTTGAGTTGGCAGGCCAATGAATCCTTGCTCCTAGAATTGGGGATACCATCAGGGGTTTAAGGACCTATCTGTTGCTCACTAGCTCTGTGACCCTGAGCAGACCCAGGTCTCCATTTTCTCATCTGAAAAATGGGGACATGAATTTCATACGTCCGGGGCAGGGAGATAAAGCATGGGGCAGGCCTGTGTCACTGCCAGGGCCACGCAATTTGTGGACATAATGACGTTCTTTTGGCAGCAGCACCCCACCCCGCCCCACCCCACCCCACCAGCCTGGTCATGCCTGGAGAATGTCAGCTGGCCAGGCCATGGCTCCTCTGTGGGATGATGCTCTTACTTTGGGCTCTAGTCTCAACTTCATTTCTGAGTCCCCAAGATAAAAAAAGGAAAAAAAAATCCAGAGGTAATAAATAGGGATCCGATCCCATCCACAGAACAATGACCCACAATCCATCCGACTGTAGGCTTATGAGGATTAAGTGGTACGAACCACCTGGCATACAGTGGGCGCTCAGGAGAAGTTACTTGTCTTCCTGCCCTCCCCTCAGTTTGAGATGTTCACGGCGCTGGATGCCCAACACGAGGAGGCCCGGGGCAGGGGTCAGGGTCACCCAGTGAAGTGAGAGTGTCCTGAACATCCAAACGTATCCCAAGGCTTCCCCTGGCATGTCCCCAGCATTGCCAGGGTACAGCTGTTCTGCCATCCTCCAAAATGATGTCACTTGGATGCCAGCACTACTGTGCCAGCCCCCTGCAGGCTGTTATTAATCATAATAATAACCACAATGAAGATGATTTGGGTTTGTCACTGGTGGGCCCATCGCCGTGGGAATGGGACACCCTGGGGTGCCTGCCGGGCCTGGCTACTGGCCCCCGCTCCCAGGCATGTGCCCACACTCGCCCCAGGCTCATGCTTGTCAAATGGCCACCGCTCCTCGTCCTGACCCCACCCTGCAATTCCAAACCTCCACCGACCCAGCGCGTCAGGAAGAGGCAGCTACCGATCAGATCAGCTCAGATCTCTGTTCTACAGATGAGAAAACAGAGCCTCAAAATGCCTAAGTGACCTGCCCGAAGCCACGGAATTTGTAGTAAGTGACAGAGCTAAGATCCACTTGATTACAAGTCTTTAAAGCCCCAGAGAATTCTACACTAATTCCTGGAGAAACAGCACCATTAGGGAGTAGAATTCTACATTAAGCCTTATATATAACTGTAACAAGAATAAAAACACAGGAAGCCACTGATGGCTACTCGTCAGTAACCAAGAAATGTAGATTTCTTATTGGGAGTTGACACTGGGGGCTCTCTGTCCTCTGCAGACACAACTAGGTTTGTGTTAACAACCAGCTGGGGCAGAGGAAGGACGGGGTGCTGTCTGGATAACCAGGCCAGAAGCCACCTTGCCCTTAGCTTGAACTCCCTTCCTGGTTGGCAGTGGGCCGCCATGAATGAGCCGAAGGAAAGGATACCCACGTCTTTCCATATCCTTTCTTCCTCCTCTTCCTTCGGCTTCAGGAAACCAAGAATCAAAAGGAAGAAAATCAGAAGCCCCGCCCCTTTCCTCCACCTGGGGAGGATCCACTGGCAAGGAGAAAGGAGAGGGGCGCGACATGCCTCTAGGAGAAAGGAACCTCCTCTTTAAGAGAGGCCTTGAACCAGGTTAAAGGAAACACCTGCTGGGCCTCTTTGAGTTCGGACACAAATACCCGAGTTCATAGTGATGTCACTAACTGCTCCCTTTGCCCTTAACCTGTGGAGATGGCAACAGGGGGGTATGCTGGTCCCCTCCCAGCAAACCTCGAACTAAGTGCTGCTGGGGAGACACGAGAAAGAAAAGAATCCCACATCATCCGGCCCTCCTGCCTTCCCAGTTCTGACTCGAGGTCTCTATCTGTTGACCTATTTGTTCATTTTCTGCCTACTTATTCTCTTGACTTAGGTGCTGGAGGTGGTTTTGGAGATGGTGGTGAATTTTCGGGGTGTGCAGTAAAATCTGAAAAAGAAATTTAAGTCCCTGTTTGTTACTGCATCACACAGGAACAGCCAGATCAAGCTTCACCAAATTTTAGATGGTCTGACTTAGGTTCAAGGTATTATAGAGAGTGGACAAAATTCACCTGGTTAGGGGGGGGCCTGGTGTGTACCTCGAAAAGATCAGTAGTTCTCAAAGCAGCTGAGAGTGACATGAAATGAGAGAAACTGTGAGTCTGCCTTTCTGAAGAGGTATGCCAGTGATGATGCGAGGCACGGTTAGAGAAAAGACGCAGAGTTTAAAGTTCTGGGGGCGGTGGTGGTGGGGGTGTGTGTGTGTGTGTGTGTGTGTGTGTGTGTGTGTGTGTGTGTACACACACACATGGGCACACACACTCTCCAAATTAAAAGTCACAAAGGGTAGACCTTCTGAATTATGGGTTGTTTATTTGGGATCAAGCTGTTTTCCACATGGTCAACTCAAGGCGGCTTGCTCTAGGGTGAGAGGTGCCTGAGAGTTAATTACTTAACGATGGTTAATAATTCTCCGGTGTGATCCTGGGGAGGTATATGCAAATTCAGACTAATTACAACAACCCAGCAGCAGCTACTATTTGTGGTGCTTCCTGTGCTCTGGGCACTGCGCTGGACGCCTGATGTGTGTTATCTGATTTTTCCCTCCCAGGGATCCCAGAGGCAGGCATCACCTTACCCATCATTTTCCTTGCAGACGAGGAAACAAGTTCAGAGAAGTTCCACGACTTCACTAAAGTCACAGTTAATAAGTAGCAGAGCCAAGCTGGGCCCTGGGTGGGTCTGACCTTCACTCCTTTGCTCTTCACTATATTCTTGCTCTACTACAATTAATGAATTTATAAGGAAACTCTTCGGTGACTCTCACTTCTAGGTAGTGACTTGGAATAAGGGAAGAGTCCTCCAGTGAAGTTCAAGGGCAAAGGCTTTGTAAGATTTGGGGATACTCTGTGTTCCTTGAAAGATGCCATCTGCAAGTCAGGCCCCAGGGGAATCAGAATGTGTCTTAGGCTTCAGCACTACATCATCACACAGCAGCCCAGCCACTCAGCCAAGCGACCTCAGGCCCAGCACTGAGTCTAGGTCACTAATGCTGTTTGAGATGACTTCTTACCCCACAAAACCCCAACCAATGTCAGTCAAGAACCCTTCCAAGCCCGTCCACCACCTCTCACCTGCCAGCCTGCAGCACCCCAGAAATGCTGAAGAGCCCAAAGTCCGTGATCACCACTTTGCCATTGTCGTAGAAGACGTTCTTGGACTTGAGGTCCTTGTGAAGGATCCCCTTGGCGTGGAGGTAGCCCATGCCCTGCAAGGAGCGAGGTGACAGTAAGTTGCCAGAGAAAACCCGAGCACGCATGGCCATCCTGGCTTGGGTTCATGGTTCGCACTCTTTGCTTTGCCAACGATACCACACCGAACAGCTGTAGAGCCGGGGCCCAAATGCAAAAAGGTGGGAGAAGGCATGGCAAGTGGGAACGGGCAGGGTCCCCAAGACACAAATCTGCCACCACCCTCAGACTACTGCCAAACCATCCCCACCTAGCTCTTCCCCTTCCTGAATTAAAAACAAAGGAAGATGTCTCTAGAGGGAAATGAGCAGGGGCAAACCTGAGCTGAGGTCCCCAGAGACAAAACTTCCATCAACCGTCTTGCCCGACTTGCTCTTTGAAAAATAACTCCTCCGCAGGAGACTTGTTCCTTATGTCTAGTTAATCCGTGTCACTGCCGAGTGCACTGTGTTCCTCAAGGGACATATGACACGATGATCAAGAACGTGGAGAAGAGCCTATCGGTGGTCTAGCTCAAGGGTGAATATCTAGGGTTGTTTTTTTTTGCCTTTATGAGCAGTCACATTCCTATTCCTTCTCACAGCTCAGTCCTGACACTTCCAATGGAAATAAAAGCCAGAATACAACTGACTAATGAGGCACCTGCCAGAAAACACAGGATGTTCTTGCTGTTTTAATCCCAAACAGCACCCAACAATGTAACGTTTTCCTTGTAGCTGCGGGGAGCAATGGCTGACACTCATGGGAATTCAGGGATTTGAGGGGTAAGGGATTCTAATGACGGGGAATTTCTTCCCCTGGTCCCTGTGCACATCCAATTATCGTGACGATGAGGCATCAGACTGAAACCAAATGTTGGCAGACTGTCCCTAATGGTCGTTATCTCAGCCAAATTCTTACACATACGCGGACTGGTATTTTCAGGTCAAGTCTAATTTCTGTTAAGCCCAGATGAATGGTCTGAAAGCAGAGCACAAGTCTCAGGAGGGGACATCGTCTTTTGGAGGTTCAGGGAGGAGGCCCCGGACCCTCTGGTACCTTCACGATTTCTTGGGCAATCTGCCTGGTTTTGTTGACATCCAAGACGATCTTGGCGTCCCTCACCACCGAATAGAGCGTCCGTCCCTTACAGAGGCTGAAAAGCGAAAGGACAAGAGAAGTCATTGGCAGTTGTGAAGACAAGGCGACCCACAACAGTTACTGGAAGTGACAGATAAGAGCGTGGACTTGTGGACATGCCCCTGTTATTCCTACTAAGCCTGGGACTAGACCCCAGATCTGGTCCTGGGGTGCAGGTCTGGGAACAAGTTCTTCTGGATTCTTCAGGATCTTCATCATCGACGGCTGGCATCCAAGAATACCTGTGGAATCCAGCCACGCTCCATCTATCCCAGTGTCTCACAGATGGAGAGCTACTTATAAACCAACAACTTCTGGAGTCTCAGACGCCACTCAGACAGCACTCTTGCTGGTCACTTGTCCCAGCTGCTTCCAGTCACTGGGAGCTGCGGATGTGTGTGGGGAGAGTGATAACAGACCAGCAAAGTGGTGGCTGATGTGTACCAAGTACCATCAGCAAACGATGCGCCCGAGCCTTTTAGACAGGGGTGTGCAACACCAATAATAGTCCCCCGAAACCAGGTGCCTGTGTAGATAGTGGGGTTTTCAAACTATTTTCAGCCTCACTGATTTCATTTCCAGGTTTAAGATGAATGACAAGATGAACAGGGACATTATGCAGTGAACGCAACACCTTCTCATTTAGCTGTCAGCACGCTCATCCGTCCTTCTCAGAAGTGAGGCCAATTCCTGGCACATGCATAGCAGGCACT
>NW_011888804.1:7095869-7105117 GCF_000151845.1 Pteropus vampyrus
GGCCATCCTGGCTTGGGTTCATGGTTCGCACTCTTTGCTTTGCCAACGATACCACACCGAACAGCTGTAGAGCCGGGGCCCAAATGCAAAAAGGTGGGAGAAGGCATGGCAAGTGGGAACGGGCAGGGTCCCCAAGACACAAATCTGCCACCACCCTCAGACTACTGCCAAACCATCCCCACCTAGCTCTTCCCCTTCCTGAATTAAAAACAAAGGAAGATGTCTCTAGAGGGAAATGAGCAGGGGCAAACCTGAGCTGAGGTCCCCAGAGACAAAACTTCCATCAACCGTCTTGCCCGACTTGCTCTTTGAAAAATAACTCCTCCGCAGGAGACTTGTTCCTTATGTCTAGTTAATCCGTGTCACTGCCGAGTGCACTGTGTTCCTCAAGGGACATATGACACGATGATCAAGAACGTGGAGAAGAGCCTATCGGTGGTCTAGCTCAAGGGTGAATATCTAGGGTTGTTTTTTTTTGCCTTTATGAGCAGTCACATTCCTATTCCTTCTCACAGCTCAGTCCTGACACTTCCAATGGAAATAAAAGCCAGAATACAACTGACTAATGAGGCACCTGCCAGAAAACACAGGATGTTCTTGCTGTTTTAATCCCAAACAGCACCCAACAATGTAACGTTTTCCTTGTAGCTGCGGGGAGCAATGGCTGACACTCATGGGAATTCAGGGATTTGAGGGGTAAGGGATTCTAATGACGGGGAATTTCTTCCCCTGGTCCCTGTGCACATCCAATTATCGTGACGATGAGGCATCAGACTGAAACCAAATGTTGGCAGACTGTCCCTAATGGTCGTTATCTCAGCCAAATTCTTACACATACGCGGACTGGTATTTTCAGGTCAAGTCTAATTTCTGTTAAGCCCAGATGAATGGTCTGAAAGCAGAGCACAAGTCTCAGGAGGGGACATCGTCTTTTGGAGGTTCAGGGAGGAGGCCCCGGACCCTCTGGTACCTTCACGATTTCTTGGGCAATCTGCCTGGTTTTGTTGACATCCAAGACGATCTTGGCGTCCCTCACCACCGAATAGAGCGTCCGTCCCTTACAGAGGCTGAAAAGCGAAAGGACAAGAGAAGTCATTGGCAGTTGTGAAGACAAGGCGACCCACAACAGTTACTGGAAGTGACAGATAAGAGCGTGGACTTGTGGACATGCCCCTGTTATTCCTACTAAGCCTGGGACTAGACCCCAGATCTGGTCCTGGGGTGCAGGTCTGGGAACAAGTTCTTCTGGATTCTTCAGGATCTTCATCATCGACGGCTGGCATCCAAGAATACCTGTGGAATCCAGCCACGCTCCATCTATCCCAGTGTCTCACAGATGGAGAGCTACTTATAAACCAACAACTTCTGGAGTCTCAGACGCCACTCAGACAGCACTCTTGCTGGTCACTTGTCCCAGCTGCTTCCAGTCACTGGGAGCTGCGGATGTGTGTGGGGAGAGTGATAACAGACCAGCAAAGTGGTGGCTGATGTGTACCAAGTACCATCAGCAAACGATGCGCCCGAGCCTTTTAGACAGGGGTGTGCAACACCAATAATAGTCCCCCGAAACCAGGTGCCTGTGTAGATAGTGGGGTTTTCAAACTATTTTCAGCCTCACTGATTTCATTTCCAGGTTTAAGATGAATGACAAGATGAACAGGGACATTATGCAGTGAACGCAACACCTTCTCATTTAGCTGTCAGCACGCTCATCCGTCCTTCTCAGAAGTGAGGCCAATTCCTGGCACATGCATAGCAGGCACTAAATAAACGGTCACTGAATTAGTGAATGAATGAGTTCTAGATTCGCCAGAGCGTTCCTGGCCCCTAGCACTGTGTCTGGCTCATAGCATCCAACACGGAAAGAAGGAAGGACATTAGGAAAGTCCATTTTCCATCTATGTCAAAATAAGGGCTTGAATTTTTCTTTTAATCTATGACTTCATTGCTGAAACACGCTAGGCATTTTATTCACTCGTTTCGTATCTGAGCCCTGTTGTCTGCCGAGATGATGTGGCTGAAGTTAGAACTCTGGTACCAGAGGGATCTCAGTTTGAATCCCGGCTCTGTTCCTTACTGACCGTGTGCCTTTGGATGAGTTACTTAACCTCTCTGGGCTTTGATTGCTTCATCCACCAAAGGGAACTAACGATACCTACTTTGTAGAGTCAGCATCAGGATGAAATGAAAACAGGAGCTCGGTATCATGCCGGGCACCTGGAGGGAAGTGCAGCACAGTGTTTGGTTAGAACAGAGGCCTAGAATCAGGCACCACGGGTTAGAATCCTGGCCTGTGAGCCAGTGGCTTTGTGACCTTAGGAAGGTGGGTTAATCTCTCCGAGCCTTAGTTTCACTGTTAGTCAAAAGGGGCCAACGGTTCCTGCTTTCTAGGGTTGTAATGAGAATCACATGAAATCAGGTGTGTAAAGGTGTAGGCATCTCTCCATGCCTAATACAGAATAAGTACCCAGGAAACGCTGGCTGTTGTGAAACGTAATAAATGATCGCACACACACTTGTGTAAATGTATATAAATTATATATACACATTTATATATGTGCACACACACAAATTATATGTTTTATACACACATCGCTTCTATTATCTGTCGATCCATCCATCTACCCACCTGCCCAAAATGCTACCTATAACCACCCATGATCTTTGACTAAGATTCACTTCTTCACCTGCTTCACGTGAGAATCCCAAGTTGGCAGACTCACAGGGAGTCTGATTCACCTGTCCCGGGTCGCCCAGTAAGTCAGCAAGAGGTAGCTATGATCATTCAACACTGTCTACAGTTGGCGGTCCGGGCAGCGTGTTTGCTGCGGCTGCAGGAGAGGTGGAGGTAGGATGGGCTACACGGCCAATTAAACCATGCTGACATTTAAATATTCCGGATGGCAGAGACCGTGGGTGGATTCCCTCCCCTGGAGACTCTGTTCTGGAACAGCCACCTACACTCATTACAGGCCAGAGTCAAGAAAACAGCGTCTCCACTGTAGACGGCAGAGCAAACCACTGACAGGTCCTGAGACTCCAAGACGCCCCTGCTCTGCGTAAGTGCACACGCGTCATGGGCTTCAGATCTCCGCTCCGTCTCTGCCTTCCTTCTCCACTCACGGCCTCCGTTCCAGAAGCAACTGCTAAAGTCTCTGCTTCTCTCACTCCCCTATGGCATCTGGAGCCTCTGGACAAACTCACACTGACTGGTGGGGCATAAGTGGTATGACTACAGCTTGGCACATCCACTAAAGTGAAATACACAAAAAAACCACAACCGGCAATTCCTCCCCTAACTAAGCACATATCCAACAGGCATGCATACTCGTATTCACCCAGACATGTACTAGAATGTTCTAGAATGTGAGCAGTAACACATTCGTAACAGCTCCAAAGTGGAACCAACACGAATGTTCATCAACAGAAAAACGAATAAATTGTGATATATCCATATAACGAAATACTATGTTCATACCGTACTGTATCATAAACAAACTATTGCTAACTGCAAAAAACAGGGATGAGGTTCATAAGCAATGTTGAGCAAGACTCACACTGGATTTATATAAAGTGCAAAAGCAGACCAAGCTGATCCATGTGCTAGAAGTCAGCACCGAGGGCCCCCAAAGGGCTGCAGGGGCTGGAAAGGGCACGAGGGGAGCTGGGGGCAGGTGATGCCCTGTGTTTTGATTTGGGTGCTAGTTACATAGAGATGTGCTGAGTGGCAGTTCATCAGGCTCCATGCTCTTAAGGACCTGGACTCTTCGGCAGGTATGTGTGTTATCTTTCCCCAAAAAAGTTTATTAAAAAAAAAAAATCAGCAAGAAAAGAGTGAACAATTAACACATGGTTATTAAAACTTAAAAGGAAATCTAAGCCAGTACTGATACCCCTGGCATCTATTTCCAAACTCCTCACTGTCCCAAGAGGCAGTGTTTGCAGAGGGGTTAGGGGCTCTGGCTCTGGGTGTGCCTGGCCAGGTGTTTATCGGGGGCTGAGCTGGAGAGCAGGGGAGGGCTGAGCCCTCGGCAGGAGCAAGCATTAGGCAGGTGTCCAGCGGGGCTGAGGCTCAGACTGTCCAACCAAGTCAGTCCATATGCCAGCAACAACTGCTCTGAGCTTGGGAGTTGAGTCCTACAAGCCGCTTGCAGGTGGGCAGTGGGGAGGGGAGGGGAGGAGAGGATGAAGGCTTCCTGAGCACATGTGTGGACCTCTCTCCCCTCCACGAATTCTCCCAGCGTTCCTGCAGGTTCATCATTCGTACCCCCGTCTTACAGGTGAGGATATGGAGACCCAGAGGGGCGGAGGAACAGCTCACGGACATGGAGCCGTGATGTCAGCCTGGTCCTGATCTTTATCTTCTCCTCCGCGGTGTGGGTGCCCAGTTATTGGGACATGATTTGGGGGCCATTAAAGAGACATGCAGCTGAGAGAGTGCATATCCCGACTCTACCAGTTACGACTTGCTGGGTGATATTGGGAAGTGACTTCGACCTCGGTTTCCCCATCTGTAAAATGGGGATAATAGTGACAATACCATCTAACATGTACTAAGCCCGTTCTATATGCCAGACACGAGACTAAGCACGAGAGCCCCACGAGGTGGGTTTCGTTCTCACTGGATTTCACTGATTCCAAGATGCACATTGTCTTGCCTTGGAACATCTCTGAAATCAGAATGTGTCTTGCATTCACTCGCAGGTCACAGTCTCGCGGGTACTGAGTGTGTTCTTTGCAGTACATAAAATAAACAGTGCGTATTCTAATTGAGGGCATCTTAGATCTGATGACGTCTGGGGTGGGCCCTATTTTACAGACGAGGAAACCGGGGCTCAAAGCAGTTACGCAGAGCTGGCATTTGAACCCAGGAGGCCTGGCTCTAAAGCTTGGGCTCTTCACCCCCATCTTTTGCTTCTTAACAACTTTCCCTGAGACCCCGGCACATCCCAGGCCTTCAGTAAAGGGTAGTTGTAAAGTTGCTAGGAATGACACCTACAGCAATGAAGATCGATGGGGCCTGCTGGTTGCAGAGTCAGTCTAGAGGTCAAGAGAAGGCGTTGTAGAGACTCAAGGATATATTCAGTATCTCTCTAGCATCTGGAGCAGTAGGCATATATATGCGCATGCTCACTTGCACGCTCGCTCGCTCTCTCTCTCTCTCTCTCTCTCTCTCTCTTTCTCTTTCTCTCTCTTAGTATCTCTCCCTGCAACAAAGATCATCTTTCTCCACGGAGAGGAGCAAGGACTGGGAATTTCTCATCTCATCTTCCGGCCACCATCACTCTCGGCCCTGGCCCTGGGCAGCTCACATAAGCTTGTCGTCAACCCTGTATCACAGGTGACACAGAGAACCTTTTGGCCAAGATGGCGCAGCAAGTGGAAGATGTTTGTTGGAAACCAGACTGAAAGAGGCCGTCAGAAACAGCGAAATAAAACCGTCTAGGAGGTTTGTCTCCAAGGGCCTCTGTCCAAACTGACTCATTTTTTGCCAAAACAGTGGTGAGGAGAGAAATCTGGAAGCCCATGGCAGCCACTTCCTTCCCCTCCTCCAAATTCCTCACCACCAAGCCCAGAGCCCAGGCTGGTGTGAACGGCGGAGAGTGTGTGGGGTGGGTGGCAATCGACTCTGAAGACAGCCCAGCTCCCAGCCCAGCGTTGCCATCTCTGTGCCCACTCGGCCTTGGGGACTCACTCTGCCTCAATGGGAGGATACTCACAACATCCACACTTGTAACTACAGGGCGTTGGCTGCATGATGACCCTCCCAAAGACATGGGTGTCCTAATCTTCTGAACCAGTAAATATGTGACTTTGCATGACAAAAGAGACTTCACAGCTCTGCCTGATTTGAGGTCCCAAGGCAGCTGGTTTGTTAAAAACAGGATTCTGTCAGAAGGGATTTCCAACCCCTTGTCCACCTGCTGCTTCTAAGCATGCCCCACCACTCGAAACTCAAAACCCACTTAATGGCCCTCTGTTCTTTCTCCCCCTCCCTTGAGCAAATAAATCCTATTCCAAGTGACAACTTGCATGCTCCATCAAATACCAACCATAGGCAATCTCTAACTTCCAAGTGGTTCATGACTCTAACATTGAAGATATTAAACCTTGGGACTCTGGGGCTTTATAATTTAAAAAAAAAAAAAAAAGGCCAGGTTAGCTTCCTATAAAAGTGGGACGTACCAGAAAGCAAGTGAGACATGCCAGCTGTTTGTCACCTGCTCAACCCGACGTACATCCGGGAAATGAAGTTATAGAGGTCCACAATGTGAAGGAGTTGCTTCGGGAAGGCTTGTGCTCCAGCCAGACGAGAAAGGTGACAGTGGCAGGAGAACAGGGCTTAGTGTTTGCTAAGCCACGCCACCTCCCGCCCCCCACCGTCCTCTTCCAGCCTTTCATATTGTAGCAAATCTCCAAGGAGTGGGGAGGGAAAAGGAAGCTCAGACTCTCATCCTTACTGGATTCTTCTCTCCAGAGCCAGATCCGATTTCACTAAATCCAAAGGCCAAGGCTTGGCTTCTCTGTGCCCTTCAAGGGCTGAGATGGGGGTTCTGCCCATTAGGGGGCGCTCCTGCCCCTGACTGTGACCCACGTCTCTGGGCATCTGGTGACATCTGTCCTTCCTGGTCTGGGCTTT
Organism: Pteropus vampyrus; assembly: GCF_000151845.1. Taxonomy (NCBI): domain Eukaryota; kingdom Metazoa; phylum Chordata; class Mammalia; order Chiroptera; family Pteropodidae; genus Pteropus; species Pteropus vampyrus. Next base: position 7,102,510 of record NW_011888804.1, read on the forward strand.
ACAAGGGAGGAAGTAGTCCAAGGGTACAGTAAGCCAGGCGGGGAGGCGTGGGCCTCCAGCTAACTTCAGGAAGAACTTCCAGGAAATGGGAGCCTGGCTGGTCCTCTGCCTTGGCGCTTTGCATGGTCCAGTCACCATCTAAGACCTGCTTTCCTTGAACTTGTCCAAAGACATCCGAGAACATGCTCCTCCCTAACTCTGCAGCATATATTCTCAGCATCTCCTAAGGGTCAGATTGTGCATCTCGATTGGTAACCCTCACCTTGCAATCATTCCAGAACCACCTTGAGATTTTTGCCAGATCAACTAACTTGTATTATTTATCACTTGCTAACAGTTTTCTTTAGACGCACTGTCTTTGAAACATAAGTGAATTTAAAAAAAGAAAAAGCAACACAACCCTTTCTATTATGACCTTCTATCATTACCAAGTGGAAAGCCAGAATCTCCAGTCTCAAATAAATAAAAAGAAATACAATGTTAACAAACATAGTAAAAAAAAAAAAAAAAAAAAATTAAATCCTAGCTTGGCATTGTGGCCGGAGTAGTCTGAGCTCAAGACCTTGCTTTTTGTTAAAAAAAAAAAAAAAAAAAAGTTTAGTAAATATAGGTTAGGAAGGTGGTAAATAGTAGCCCTGAATGGAGACTTTCTCCTTAATGTCACCAAAAAGATGGGAGGAGAACTGGAGAGGCAAGTCGTTGTCTCACTATGTGACTCCATGTTATCTGGGGCTGGCTGTACCTGACCTTCCCTCTGGGACACCTTGACTCGTTTAGTCCCCATACCTGCAAACGCTCCCTTCCTGCCGATTACTATTAGCAGGTACCACAAGTCAGGTGGGTGCGAAAGGGCAGAACGGCCGTTTCTTTGCTCCGATGGAGCTGACCTTCTTGTAGAGGAAAAAGACAGTAGCAAACAGAACAACTGCCACTTACGAGCAGGACGATGGAGAAGCAAACATGAGGTCGGGCGGAAAATAAGAGGACAGAGATGGGGTACCCCCATAAAAAGGTAGTCATCGGGGTCGGCACCTCCGAAAGGGACGGCAGGGACCCCTTCACACCACATCGTATTGCTTCAGAGCAAACACTCTGGGCTGATTTCTGGCAGCTGCTAACCAAATGCTCCTGTCTAACCTCTCCAAGAAGAGCGGGCATCTTCTTGTTTAGGATAACAACCATGTCCCGAAGGCCTGCCAGGGGGACCAGGACAGAGGTGAAAGGTTTCCAGGCATCATCTCGTTTCCTGCTTCTCGTAACTCTCTAAGTGGGTATGGTTATTCCCGTCACACAGATGAGGAAACTGAGTCAGCCTGGATGGGAGCAGACACTCCAGAATCGTACCCACCCGAGATAAAATACTTCCCCATCCTACCTGTGTGATCTTGGGAAAGTTACCTGAAATCTTTGAAAAACACAACGCTTTGTGAACCGAGAGGTGGGGTGACCAGGTAAGGGGGCTGTTTATATGTGCGAGCATGTGCCTGATCTCTATGTCCGGTTTTAATACTCACTACTTAGCACTTAGCTTGGAGATGAAGCGAGGTAGGACAACAGCCTCCCTTTATGGGGCTTTTTCCACCAGGCACTGAATTGAGAACTATCAATGCCAGCATCCCTAGGAGGGGAGGCATTAGGTACAACACAAGGATGCTCATGTGCAGGAAGGTTAGGTAACCCACCCAGGGGCCCACGATCAGCAGGTGCAGGGTCAGAATTTGAGTCCAAGTCTCAAAGCATCACATCTTAACAGGATTTCATAAGATCCCTCGGGAAAAGATGATTTAATCAAGGAGAAACTGGCCGAGCCCAACTCAAGATGGCCTGACCTCTGAAACCCTTGTGTGTCCATTGAGCTCAGTGCAGACATCCCCTGCCCCAATTCCTGGCCTTTCTTTCCACCCTCCAAATGCATGGCTAGTCCATGCTGGTCTCGTTGTATGTTTCCTGCTTCGGTTTAGGGATTCCTAGCTGACACCCAGAGAGAAGCAAGGAAGGCTGAAGAGGGCCAGATCATCTGAGAGAGTCTGCATGCCTCCGTGCAGGTCCGATGAGGGGCACGCAGCTGGCCAGGTCCAGGCAGGTGCTCAGAAATAAGCAAATGGATAAATCAAGAATCGATGACTCCTATCACCTTCCTTCTTCCCATCGCCCACTGTAGCTTGGAGAGTGATGTCTAATGCCAAGGCAGGTCTCTCCCTACTGGCTTAGTGAATGAGACTGACCATGAGCCAAACCAGACTAAGGGAGCAATGAAGCTTCCAGGCTCATTCCTGAGTCCAGCCCCACATGGCACCAAAGGACCGAAGACCACTGGCCCTGCCCGCCAGGGCTGGGTATCAAAGCACATCAACTCCTGTTGCTCCCTGATCAGAATCACATTTTCTTTTTATTAAAAAAAGCTAAACAGTAGACCGAATTACTGTTTTAAAAATGTATACACATACCACCTAATTTATATGCATTAAAAATCCACGGAGAGGCTTGACTCTGAGAGTGTTAGCAGAACTATTTCCGGGTAGTGAGATTAGAAGCTTTGCAAGTTTTTTTTTTTTCCTGCTGCTTATCTCTCTTTTCTAATTTTTCTCCCATAAACACGTGTTACTTT
>NW_011888804.1:7105167-7135292 GCF_000151845.1 Pteropus vampyrus
CAGGATTTCATAAGATCCCTCGGGAAAAGATGATTTAATCAAGGAGAAACTGGCCGAGCCCAACTCAAGATGGCCTGACCTCTGAAACCCTTGTGTGTCCATTGAGCTCAGTGCAGACATCCCCTGCCCCAATTCCTGGCCTTTCTTTCCACCCTCCAAATGCATGGCTAGTCCATGCTGGTCTCGTTGTATGTTTCCTGCTTCGGTTTAGGGATTCCTAGCTGACACCCAGAGAGAAGCAAGGAAGGCTGAAGAGGGCCAGATCATCTGAGAGAGTCTGCATGCCTCCGTGCAGGTCCGATGAGGGGCACACAGCTGGCCAGGTCCAGGCAGGTGCTCAGAAATAAGCGAATGGATAAATCAAGAATCGATGACTCCTATCACCTTCCTTCTTCCCATCGCCCACTGTAGCTTGGAGAGTGATGTCTGATGCCAAGGCAGGTCTCTCCCTACTGGCTTAGTGAATGAGACTGACCATGAGCCAAACCAGACTAAGGGAGCAATGAAGCTTCCAGGCTCATTCCTGAGCCCAGCCCCACATGGCACCAAAGGACCGAAGACCACTGGCCCTGCCCGCCAGGGCTGGGTATCAAAGCACATCAACTCCTGTTGCTCCCTGATCAGAATCACATTTTCTTTTTATTAAAAAAAGCTAAACAGTAGACCGAATTACTGTTTTAAAAATGTATACACATACCACCTAATTTATATGCATTAAAAATCCACGGAGAGGCTTGACTCTGAGAGTGTTAGCAGAACTATTTCCGGGTAGTGAGATTAGAAGCTTTGCAAGTTTTTTTTTTTTCCTGCTGCTTATCTCTCTTTTCTAATTTTTCTCCCATAAACACGTGTTACTTTTGTAAAATGAGAGGGAAAAAAAAAAAGATAAAAGCAACTCTGAGTCAGACTGAAATGAAACCAGACACGCACGTTTATTCTATAGACAGTTTGGAAAATATTGGACGGGCGACAAATTGAAATGAGAAAGTACAGTCTGAACCGAATTCGTATTCTAAGTAGCTCAGATTCACCAAAAGGTTCTCTGGCTGTGACTCTTTGAGGGCAGGAAGCAATTTTTGCTCTGCCTTCTACACAGGGGTTGGCACAGGTGCCACTTTAAAGCTCTGAGAGCATCCTCTCCCTGGAAAAGTTCAATCGCTATTGAGGAAGACAGGTGACTCTTGATTTTTGAAAATAACTGTATGGCTAGGAAGAGGAGAAGGGACAGACAGATCGGTGGTGCAAATGGCTGTGTCCTTTCCATCCATAGGACCTAGGGCCCAAGAGGGAGGCAGGAGATTGCAAGGAGGGGAGGGGAGAAGCAGAAGGGGAAGGAGATGGGAGAGGGGAGAGTTTTATCTGCTTCAGGAGAGGGGGTGATGGGAATATACATGAGCATGGAACTTATCTAGCCATAATGTCAAAGAACACGTATAGACATTTCTAGAATCTGGGTTGTAGACTAGATCACTGGGTCCACCGCCTTCATGGACGATACGGAGAAATCGAAACAGAAAGATGACAGAATTTCCCAAGGTCCTGCTTTGAGTGGCAGAGCCTGGCTTGAACCCAGACCTGGCTGAGGACCAAGTGGGTGTGTGCAGCCTTGGAGCCATTCTGCCTCCTAAGGATAATAAACACCCCTCCATGAACTTCCCCAGGAGCACTCTGCTAAGGGTTTTATAGGAAAAGATCTCAGTTGGTTGTACTCCTGACCTCGACCCCATTAGGGAGGGGTAATTCCTATTTCACAGATGGGGAAACTGAGCCTCAGAGAGGTGAGGCCATTTGCTAAGCTCACGCAGCTAGGATATGAAGCAGAACTGGCATTCTACCTTCAGTCTGTTTGACATCAGCTTCTTGTTCCTAACCACTTGGCTACACGGCCTCCTAGGGAAGTGGAAGGAACAGGGATTGAGGGATGAGGGAACCAACAATTTCCAAGCTCCTGAGAGCCTGGTGCTCATTTCACCCTCTCCAGAGCCTCGTGGGGGAACTTCTCATCCTCTCGTTTTTCCAGTGAGGAGGCAAAGGCTCATGGAAAGAATAACTTGTCCAGGATCCTTCTCGGCCAGGATGTGGATGCAGGATCTGACTTACTGGCCTTTCCACTATCTCCCCTTCTTTCTGAGATGGCTTCTGATGCTGGGACACTCCAGCACACACCCAACTGGCCCACTGTCCACAGTGCTCTATTTCAGAGGTTTGCAGGGTATCTGGAAGAGTGCGGATACACAGGCCTACTTGAGCCAGGCTTCTGAGAGAGGGTTGCAAACTATGGCTCATGGGCCAAATCCAGCCTACTGCCTGTGTCTGTACAGAACATGAGGTAAGACTAGTTTTTACACCAGTAGATACAAGTTAAAAAAATTCAAAAGGTTATTTTGTGACATGTGAAAATTATATAAAATTCAAATTTCCATGCCCATAAATAATGTTTTATCGGCACATGGCCACATCCCTTGTTTGCATATTGTCTTTCACGCTGCAATGTCAAGAATCGAGTAGCTGTGACAGAGACTGTATGGCAAAATCCAAAATATTTACTGTCTGGCCCTTTACAGAAAATGTTTCTTGGCTCCTGCTCTAAGAAATCAGAGTGCGTCAACAGAAATTGGGCTGCTAGATCTAGAAGGATGCAGACAACTTCGAGCCATTCTCCTCTGCACTGGGAATTGGGTGTGGTCAAGGCCAAGTGGATTTTCCATTTGTTTACTTGCTCGCTCATCCATCCATCCATTCGTTCGTTCACTTAATCATGCATCCATCCATGCCCTCACTGAGCCCGCACTCCTAGAGCCCCTAACCGCCAGGCACTGCCTTAGGTGTGGGATACTGACTCTAGTGCATGAGGCAGACAGTACACATGAGAATGCCAGCGTCACAGGTGTAGGGACGAAGCTCTGCTCGGGAATGAATTGGGCTGCTGAGAGAGGAGGAAAAAGAACTGGGGTTAGTGTAAACGCAGGCCGAGAACTTACCTGCAAGCTTGTGTTACACGACAGTGGGGATGCGCGGAGCTGCCCGCTGCCACCCCGGATGGAAGAGAAGCTCCAGTGAAGGACACACCCGAGCCAAACGTGCCGTAACTCAAATGCAGAAGCACTGTCAAGCCTATGGCATACAACTGACGTGTTTCTAACTCTCCTGCCTCTTCTTCTCCACAATTCTGCATCTAAATTCCTATACACACCATAACGCAGCCTTCCCAGGCAGCCCTTAGGCACTAAATTAGCTGGACAAATTGTTCATCCAAGTGAAACAAATCCCAAATTGCTTTAGAATGCCTTCCTTACAGACCACTGGCCTGGAGAGAGCTACCAGGGGTCGGGGGTGGGGAGTTACCTGATCTGCTGCCACCACAGGGAAGGTCACTGTAGCTGGATCGAAAGCCACAGGGACACCACATCTGTGCATCTGGATATACAATGCATGGATTCTTGCTTCTATGGGTGCAAGTGCCTCTCTGTGTGCATATTTACATGCACATGGGCACGTATATATACATGTGAGTGAATCTGTGCATGTATGCATGCATGGATATAATACATGTGTGCATGCCTATTTATACGTGTGCATCCGTGTACGTGTGTGCCGGTGCCTTCCCATCTATATGTACATCTCTGTCTAGCTATGGGTAAGTGTTTTGGTGGCTGGAGCTGGGAGAGCAATACAAGTATGTCACGCCAACTGCAGAACCGGCCACAGCCTCTCTCAGCCCTCAGCTGTCTGTCCGTATTTCCCCCCGGCCTTGGAAACACTCCAATAAAAACACGGAGTCTCTGTCTGAAATCTGGACGCTCAGGCTGAGGGTAGATGGGGAAGTGGGGTGGGGAGGTTTAATGGACACGGGTTTTCTTTTTGAGGTAATAAAGTGTTCTAAAATTACATTTGGTGATCATTGCACAATTTTGTAAATATGTTTAAAGCAAACATCTCATAAAGTCCACTGGCTTAAAATGTTCACACAGTTCAACATTTTTTAGGGTATTTGCAAAACATTTAAAAAAAGAAAAAAAAATACCTAGAAGTTCACAAAAATCCCCACTGACTTCTTCCTGTTACACTTGCAAAGGAGCCCATACAAAAACTCCCTGATTCCACAGCCTTGTCAACCAGAGAAGAAATTTCCCCCGGTTTCTACAATCTATGCCTCTGCCAGCCTGATGGCAAAGAACACTGCCCTTTGCACGTGAAGCTTCACAGATAAAGCGAGAACACCTTGGGGATTTAGGTCGGCTGGATGGGCAGAAGTACTAGGGTAAACACTGGGAGGGAAATGAACGTGAACCACCATTTCGTCGCCCCAAGAGAAATGGAGAACATCTAGAGGGAGGGGAGACGCTGGGAGGAGTTGTTTCTCTCGGAAGCAGAAACAGGAGACGAGTGGAGAGGAGAGGGAAGTCGTGGGGAGGGGCGTAGCTCTCAGTGGTTAAGACCTTGGAATCTGGAGTCGGACAGAACAGGGTTCCCGATCCAGCCCCGAAACTATGAGCGTTTGGGTAAGGTGCTTAAAATAAATACAGGTCTGCGAATCAGAATCGATCTCACATGTGTGGGAGGATCCAATCAGAAAACCCTGGCGTGTTCACCAAATTTTGCTCCGTGGTACTCCCTCCCAGGCCCGCCGGAGACCTCACTTCCCAGTCTCTCTGTAATAAGGCAGCATCGTGTCACCGTTTCTGGCCAATGAAAAGCTACCCTCGTCATCTCTTGGTCGGGGTACTGAGAGGAGCCCACTGCCAAATCTGCATTCTTTCTTCTTCGGTGCTACTGTGACCATGAAGGCCACATGATGATAAGGTAAGGTCACATGATGATAAGGTAAGGCCACATGATGATAAGGTAAGGTCACAAGACTGGAATATCCTGGATCCCTGAGTAACTGCATGGAAGACAGCTACCCTGGAGCACTGCCCAACCTATAGCAAACTTTCTGTGAGAAACGGACAAAGATTGTTGTTTCTGAGTAAGCCACAGAGATTTGAGGGTTATTTGTCACCGTAGCAAAAGCTTATCCTAGCCTGATTTATAGAACATGTAAAAAGGTTAGGGACCGGAACATAAAAAGCACTCAATAAATAATGGCTACTGTGGTTAATTGGCAGACCTTGAAGTACAGAGTGAGTGAGGTCATAAAAAGAAAATAGAGAAAGAAAAGGACAATAGCAAAATAAGCAAAAAATAAGATACTCGGGCTAGGGTCAGACTTTTTCGGTAAGCATCACCGGGGAAACCAAAGTCTCTGGGGATGGGAGCTGTGTTTTCCTTGGTGCTGAAGACAACGGGTTCATTTCTGAATTCCCACAGACACTTCCATCTGTACATAATTGGGCAGCACTGTGGTTTTAGAGAACCAGAGGCAAATGGGAACCTGTGCTCGGTGAGATTCAATTTCATGTTTTTGTTAATAGCTTTCTCCTGCTTCTCACTGATAGAAAAGCAAGTCACCCCAGGGACTGACCTCACCTCTGAATCATTCAAACACAGAAAATAAATGTCCGGGGAGATTAGATAAAACAGGTTCTGTGCCCCGAAAGGTCGTCACGTGACAAAGTAGCATCTTCGTGGGAGAGATGACAACTCCATGTAATCCTATTATGACTGCTTCCATTAGTGGCCAAGCCTTACTTTAGTAATTCGTTTCGACGGAAAGCCCTGTCATTTCCCAAAACACAATTTAGAAGGTGCAGGAACAAAATTTAGGTTTGTACCAATTTCTCGGAGACGGACGAAAATCATCACTCAAGTTCATCTGGGATTCTTCTTTCCCTTAAACTCTTAACTCCAGGGCACCAAGAGAACGTCTTCCCAGTGTTCGCCTGGGGAATCTCATCCTCCGAGGCCTCCTTAAATCCTACAGGGGCTCTAGCTTCTACCTACAAAGCTTCAAGGACAGAGATGCCGAGATCTTAACAAGCAAAGACCCAGCCACCTTGATCTCCAAGGTTCACATGACTGGGGGTTGTCCAGGCCTGGGGCTGGGATGTATGTTAGAAACGTTAGGACCAGCCAGGCCATTCACTCTACACGGCTTGGAGCCCTGACTTCATGTCAGTCCCTATACTGTCCTCTCCACTGTGCGAAAGCCGTCACATCATTTCAGCCACATTGTGCTTGGGCGGGCGCAGGTGGCTTCATTGTACGTCGAGGAAACTGAGACTCGGGGTTTAATTGAAATCCTGGAGCCAACACGTGGGGGTGCCGCCGCTTCCGCCAAGACCAGAACCCGGACGTTCTGCTTCCATGTCTTTGTTTTCCCTCAGAGCATCCCAGCCTCCTGCTTCACCCGAGCTGAGCTTCTGTTGCTTACACTCAGGGAACCCTGGAGGAGTGACAACACCTGGCGCCTATTATAGATGGAAAACTTGTGTCCGCCCTCCCCCGCCCCAGATTCATATGTTGAAACCTAACCCATGACATGATAGTATGAGGAGGTGGGAAATTTGGGAGGTGATTGGGTCATGAGAGTGGAGCCCCCATGGGTGGGATTACTGCCCTTATAAAAGGGACCCCAGGGAGCTCCCTGGCCTCTTCCATCACGTGAGATGTTCGCGATAAGACAGCTGTGTATGAACCAAGAAGCGGCTCTCACCAGACCCTGAATCTGCGAGTGCCTTGACCTCAGACTTTCCATCCTCCAGAACTGCAAGAAATAAATGTCTGCTGTTCATAAGCCCCCCAGCCCGTGGTCTTTTGTTACAGCAGCTTGAATGGACTAGGATGGAGTCCAATCTGTAAAAAGGGACAAATAATCATCGTCACCTCTCAGAGTGGCCACGAGCTTTAAATAACATGCTCATTATAGTGGCTGGCACACAGTAGGCCTCAATAACTGTCCACTTTTGTCATTACAATTACTCATCTCTGAGGGTCGAGGGACCTCCATGCCCTGTACGCCCCCTCCCCCCATGTGGCATCGTTTGTTCCAACTCAGCTGAACTATTAGTACTTTTCCAAATGCGACATCTTCTTTCTACTTTCTTCCCTTCGCCTATACTGTCATCTCCAACAAGAACACCCTTTTTCCATTCCTCATCTTTCCCCAAATTTTTTATTCTTCAGGAAATAGCCCATCTCACTTCTCCATGAGTTCTCATGGCTAAAATTCGCATTCCTCTCTTTCAACCCTTTCCACTTGGTACAGTGATTGCTGAGTTCCTTGCATGTCAGGTGGTTGGACAAGTGAATGAATGGATACGTGAATTATGAACAAAGCCATTTCTGAACATTTTGATTGGGGACACAGGTCTTGAGCAGCTACGATGGGAAAGAACCTTCAAAGTTGACACACGTGCCATCGTATTGGGCCAACAACAACAACAAAAGCATCTCTATCAAAATTAGAAGCTAAATGTCATGGCTCTCAGATGCAACTTCATAAATTATTTCAACTAGGCAGCCTAGAAGAATGAGATTATGGATTTTATTGGTTCTCCATATTACATATCAACACTCTTTTCGGCAGCCTGAAAATGACATTTCTCTCCCCAGACAGTATCACTTCTTTTCCCACTTAACGAACATTAACATATATATATTTTTTTTCTGACTTGTAGATTTCAGGTTGTGATGTCTAACCCTGTTTGGAGCATGTGTGTGAGGGTCTGCTCACTTCAGAGATTCAGAAATATCATCTCTTTGATGTCAGTGCAGCTTCAAACCCAACACAGGAGGTGAGAGAATGGAATCTGGTCTGGGGTGGGGGTGGAGGTGGGGGTGGGGGTGGGGTCTTTCCAGGACAAAAGTGGAGAAACAGACCTTGGATTTTCTCCTGTAAGGGTGGAAGCTGGATAGAGGCCCATAGAAAACCTCAGGCTCGGGCACGTCCTGGTTGAGTCACCCAGGCACATTATTTAACCTCTCTGTGCCTCAGCGTCCTTCTCTGCAAAATAAGGGTGCTAATACCATCCTCACGAGGAGTCAAAGAAATGCCCAAATGTGAATCCTGGCGCCACCACTATATGCTGCTTTATCTCTCGGAGCCTCAGGTTTTTTTCATCCATAAACTCGATTTCATCAACCTGCCTCAATGTTCTGAAAATTAAAAAACCCATCTAAAGTGCTCTCTGTTGTGCCTGGCTTACAAAGAGTGCAGAGAAAACACAGCTATTCACTCAGGATAACAACAATAAAAACGTGCTCATTTCCTTCCTGTCTTTAAATAACCACCGGAGGCGTGAATTAATATAACAGACTGGGTGACTGTCGCCTGGGACCCAGGCTGAGTGCTAGGCTCTGGGGTCACACAGTTCAATGCAAAAGTCCGGGACGTCCTGGAACTCCCAGGCCACTGGAGGAGGCTGATGTGTGAGCACCCACTTGCAACTCAGGCCATGCACGTGAGCATGGGGACAGGGCCTGGGGGAAGGGCCAGCAGAGACGCAGAGACAGCAAAGGGAAAAGCATAAGCTCAGGACTCATTAATATCACCAGCTTAGAGGCTCAAGGGGGACCTCCCACCACTATCAGGAGGTGAGGAGCACTTCTCTACGATGAACCCCAATGCCTCTTGGTGGTCTTCCCATTTCATGGCTCTCCCCACAAGCGGGAGAATGATCTTTGTGACTCAAAAAGGAATCATGTCACCCCCCCATCCACCACCCCAATAAAAATCCTTTAAGACTTTTCCATGGCAGAATGATAAAACTCTTCCCCCATGTGACCTGGTCTCTGACTATCGTCACTCTGGCCTTTAATATGACTTTCGTCTCTTGTGCCCAGCAGGAAGTGAGCCTGAGGTTGCTGCTTAGGGGAACGAGGCACTTATTCCTCTTGGGCACGTGCGGGGCCCGTGCAGAGGGGTTTACGATCTTCGTGTAGATAATCACCTGAGTGATATGGAAGTGATACTCAGGGCAATGCCCAAATCCAGGGGAAAACTGCCAGGTATCACACCTGGGCAATGTGTGGGGATTTCGAGAAGTCGCGCCTCTTCTACAGGAGGTTAGGCCATTCTGTCTTCAGACAGACAGACAGACAGACAGACAGACAAAGTGGGCAAACTCTTGGCCAGGGCTGAGTTCCCAAGTCACGTTCATAACATTCAAGGAGTTACTATGGTGCCAGGTAGTTTCAGGTAACAGAGAGATAAACGAAGCTTCTGCCCTCAGGCAGCTCACATTTTGTAGAGGGAGAAAAATCAAACAAATTAGGACTAGACTAATGACAACAACAGCTATGCTCAGATGTGCCCCGCGCTATGTTAAGCACCCATCTACTTTACATCATTTAATCCTCAATGACAGCCTGAGGAGGTGGGCTCTATGCTGTCCTCATTATGCAGGTGAGGAAAGCAGGGGCACACAGAGGGGAAGTCACTTGCCCAAGATGCACAGCTAAGTGGCAGAGAGAAGCTTCGGGTCTATTACGAGCCTCCATGAAAACTAAACGGCTAGAATAATCACCGCCTTTCACTGGCACTCCTGAAGTGCATGGTTGTAAGTCCATTACCAGCATCGTCCCCCTCCATCCTCCACATAACCCTGTGATGTAGGTATTCTCATTATCCCCATTTTATAGGGGAGAAAACTGAGGCTCAGGGAAGGGAAGGGACTTCCTCTCGGGCACTAGGTCAGAGAGTCCAGCTTGGGACCCAGGTCCAGATTCTCTTAAGAAAGGTGTGAAGATGGTCTCTTGCTTCAAGAGAACCCAAGAGATCCCAGGCACGTGTCTGACCACCCAGGGTGGGACCACCAGGGCCATTATTCACCTCCCGCAACTCCCAGGGCGAGAGGCTCGAGAGCCTAGCTGCTGGCTTCAAATCACAGCCTCCCCGCCTCCTCCCAGGAGGCCTCGGAAAGTCACTTACCAGGGCCCTTCGTGTGTAAAATGGAAGTAAGTCACACCTAGTTCAAGACGGTGGCTGCAAGATGACCCTAAACCATTTAAGAAAGGGTTTAGATGGGGACTTGGTACCTAGTAAGTACTCAATAAAAATTAACCATCATTATGATTATCACTCCTACTCTTCTAGTAAGAAGCATTCCTATCACAACGGCTTCCACTGCTCTTTGCAAACTGAATTTTGTCCCAGAGAATCCCAGAAGCCACTTGTTCCTGAGATACCTAACAAATAGCAACAGCGATATTAGCTACTAATTGCTGAGTGCAAACTGTGTCTTAGGTATCCAAGAAATATACTTTACACCTGTGTTATCACGCTTACTCTTCTCAATAACCCTGGTAACGAAGACATATTCTCCCCCTTTTAGAGAATGAATATAGCCACCAGGAAGTTACGGAGGCAGGTTGCACCAGAGTCTGTAAGATACCAGGGTCCCTGTCACGATGCTCTTCTGATTCTGAGAGGGGGAAGGAGAAGTTTGACGTGGCTCATTCTGGGAATTGCACAGCAGTTCCTAATTGGTGGTTCCAAGAAAGAATTACCTGGAGAGCTTAAACAAAATGACACACAGGCCCCGCCTCAGATCAACTGAGTCAGGATGTTTTGGGGGTAGAGGGTAAAATCCAGGCACCACTCATGATTATAAAGCTCTTCAGGTAATCCTAATGTTAAGAACCTACTGGAGAAGCTGAAACCACTCATTCTGATTCGATAAATGAAAGATATATCTCATTTTCATTGAAATTCATCTCAAAAACTATTCATCTCCCTCACATCTGTTTTGAATTTTTTTGTTTACACTTTCATTTTACTACTTGAAACAACTCTGTAGGAGAAGTGTGTCCATTCTACAGATGAGGAAGCTGAAGACCACAGAGCCCAAAAGACTTGCCTGAGGCCATCCAGCACCAAGATGGAAAACCAAGTCTCCCAAGTTCAAGTCCAAGAGGTATTCCTCAAACAAAAGTAACCAGAGATTTAAAGAAATCTTAAGACGTTTAAAGGAAACTAGGGCCATTAATCTCACACAAGGTAAGGAGTTCAAGTGACCTAGTTTTGACACTTGACCCCAAAAGATATTCTTGCTAGGGTTGACCAATGGCTTTTACTGTGATACTGAAATGGTAATATCCAATTGTCAAATTTGGACTGGATGGGACAGGAAAGGGAGTGAGATGTGTTCCTTAGAAAGGGACCGTGTTAAGAGAAAGTGAAGGTTTTTGGAGTTGTGAGGCAGAAACCATTTAGGCTGGTGGGTGTGTGTCACCTGCAGCTCCATCTGCCTGCAGACGGTGAATATGCTGAGAATCTTACTCTGGTTGGTATTCTTGAGTGGGTTAAACCTACCCGCCCCCCCTCTATCTTGTTTGAACTACTGATTTGCTTAGCAAACATTTTCTCTATAAAGAATGAATAAGTAAACTCCAGCTTGCCGGCTGATAAATTACTATGAGTTGAGAGTTAACGGGGCGGAAAGTAAGCAGTGACTATCCCCGCCTTTTGGTCTGCAGCCCCCGCCACACTGCCAACCTCTGGAAAATGTGCTAAGCCACTTCAGAGCCTACTAAATTGGCACCCTCACCCCCAACCCCAGTGCCCGAGACTACTTACCCTCTGATTACCCTCTCCCCCTCCATTTATTACCAGGGTCTCGGTTTCCATGCTCATCCGCATTGAATTCCATAAAAATTAGAACAAAGGAAAGGAAACATGAAGAGGCAGACGATTCTGATTCTTTTAGTCTTGCTGCCTGGTTTTTCATTTGGGTCGTCTGTTTTCATATCTGGGAATGTGACCTACATTTCATTTCCATAGATGTGTGGTGGGCTCGAATTCCCATCTATTGATGCTTCCATGGACATATTTGTTGTGGGTTCTAATCCAGTGGTACAAGAATGATGCCGAGCACAGCCTCCTCAATCTACCCTGCCTTCTTGCCCTGCTTCAAGGAGCTGACTTTAATTATGACCCTACCTGTCTCTACCACATCCCAGAAGAAAAAGCCCCAAATACTCATTCCTAGTAACCAGCAGTACCCAATAGAGAGCAGGCTCTCCACATCTATTTGCTGAATGGCTAGATGGCTAGATTAATGATGAGTGAGGGTCAGGTTCATGAATGGGTAAGTGGAAGGGTGGGAGATGAACTGGTGAATGGATGGATGAGTAGTTGAGTAGGTGAATGTTGAATAGATGGATGGATGGGAAAAACATATGTGGGTGGATGGATGGATGGGTAGATGAATAGGTGTGTGGGTGGATGTTGGATAGATGGATAAATGGATGGATGGATGGATGGATGGATGGATAGATGAAGTGGTGAGTAGAGGGCACTGGGCAGGTAGATGGATCTGTGATGGGGGATGAAGATATAAGATAGACAAATGAATTGATGAGAAGATGGATGAATGGATGGATGGATGGATGGATGGCTGGATGGATGGATGGGCGGTCACTGACTCCCAAAGGTTCAGCTCGCCCAGTCCTAGACAAGATGGTAAATGACCCAGCTAAGGATGAAATATGTTATAATCATTTCGCAAACAAGAAAACTGAGAGCTAGAAAGGTCAAAGGCTTGTCTAAGGTCACACAGCAGTAGAAGAACTTGAATTCTTGGCTCCTTCCTCCTTTCCTGCCCTTTCCTTGTCTGACAGAGGTCCATCCCTCTTGATGTCATGTAAATGGCACCTGTTTTTCATCTCTAACTCTAAGCCCCAGGGATATGCTGAAAGCAGGAGGGAAGAAGGAGAGCTAAAAAGCAGGAGGGAGGCCAGAGAGAGCAGAGCTGCGGCAAACGGAAGGGCCGCATGGCCAGCTGAGAGAGTGTTTATTTGTAGGATAGAATAATAATGCGCTGGGCTGTCGCGCAGCATCTCCAGTTTTTAGAAACTGTCAAAAGCAGCCCTCGTTGCTCGGAGAGTGATCAGACCCAATTCGCTGTGATGCTCTGACAGTCCTCAGTGGTCTACAAACGCTTCCACACAAGCCTGCTGAGAATCCTTTATCTGCACCTCGAAGTCCCAAAGGACTGCGCTAATAAGCACCTGGAAGGGACTGGCCTCGGCTGGGAATTTCTGAAGATGGTGGTGACCCCTTCCTTGCCTTTGAAGGAGTTGATCTGTTCCCTGCTTGGCGCCCCTCTGGGCCTTTGAACACCTGGAAGAAAGGGAATCCTCTTTTGAAGAGGACTCGGAGATGAACCTTTTGATTAAAAGCAAGAGCAACTTCTCAGCCAGGAGACTCTCTGTGTCTGTCAAAGGAGAAGACAAGAAAGGCGGGAGAGGGAACCCTGCTCCTCATTACTCACTCACAGCATGAGGATGGCCACAGCCCCAGAGACCACTGAAGGGCTTGGGCCCCAAGAAGTGGAGACCGATTATGGGTCCCCTCAGTCGCAGTCCCAGCTTTAAACTTGGGTCACTGCCACCTGCCAATTCAACCAGAGCATTCTCTTCACCATCAAAGTGCTTACGTGGTGCAAATCTCAGCTCCACCATTACGAAAGTACAAGCCTCACCCGATAGATGGGAAAAGTCAAAGTGCTTAGAACAACTGGACATGAAGCCAATGCTTCATAAACTATTACTGCTTCTATTATTATATGATTTTTTCAATTATCTCACATTACTCTAACCCTGGTCGCTTTATGAAGTTTTCAGTTTTGCCATTTCATCTTCTCTTCCTAGCCACCCAGGGAACGCTACACTGCTATCCCCATTTTACAGATGAGAGCACTGAAGCTCAGAGAGGGGAGGAGATTTGTCCAAGGTCATACAGCTAGCAAATGACAAGGCGACACCATTCATCCAAGACTCCTGACTCCAAATCCAATGTTCTTGATCTTGCAGCACAGAACAAGAGTCGTATTTATGTCACTTCCCTTGGGTACCCACGGTGTACGGCTAGTCGGCATAGCAGCTACTACAACAAGTGCCAATAACTTTCACAGCACTTGATCTGTGCCAGGCTCTAGTCTCAGCACCTTATACATATGAACTCAGTCCTTACAACAATCCCATTTATGACCTCTTTTGTATAGATGCAGAAATGCTAAATGACTGTCAATACAAAAGAAAAACTCCTGTTGGCAAATGTGCACCAACACTTGACTATTCATAAGCAGGCAACTGGTAAACCAAACCTCTCCCCAGCTCAGACTCACACCAGCTGTGTGTCTTAAACAAGTCACCCTATTTCCCTAAGTCCCAGGCTCCTCCCATGTACGATGAGGACAATTAAATGAAGCGATATCTGTAAAGTCCTTAGAACAGAACCCAACATGTAGTAGATGCTCAACAAACGTTCCACTTAATAAATATTCAGGGCCATCTCACGACAAAGCCCTCTTTCATATTAAAAGTGATTCAACTAAATGACCAACTTCCCTTCCTTATTTTTACAGGATAGTGATGGCTGAATATCAATGACTGGTTTTGAAAACAATTCTGCACAGCGCCCAGAGAGAATGTCTCTTTCCAGCCTTGGTGACTCCACACAGCCATTCTGATGAATTTCAGCTCTTTCCCGCTGGGAACTGTTTCTGGGAATAATCTTCCAACTGTGCCTCAGACCCCTCTGATGACCATCGCCAGCATCATCCTTTCCGTTTGAAGAGCAATGAGCTCCATTCCCACCTGAACCTTAGCCTTATCCTGGAAACGCACATGTAGACACTAGGGATCACAGGTGGGGTTGTCAAATGTCACTGGGCAGGTAAATAGGGAAGTCGCAAAGAGGTATAAAGCACAGGCCACAGATGCACAAACTGTGAAGGGGGAAAGAGCTCTGAGGGACACTTTTCCAGTTGCATCTCGCCTGTCCTTTCAATACTAGCTTCTGAAACTGCTGACCACACCCCCTTTCTGAAACACTGTCTGCCCCGGCGTCCATGACAATGGTCTCTCCTGGTTTTCCTCTGAGGCTCAGACCCTCGTTCATCAGTCTTCCTTGAAGGAACACTTTGTCCTCTTCACACATTGTTTTTTTTTGCTCCAGGGCCACTGGTTCTCAACCGGGGGTTCCCACCTACAGCATCACTTGCGCAGGCATTAAAAATGCAATTTCTCAGGTCGCCATCCAAGAAGCTACCGAATCAGAAACTCTGGGGGTGGGTGGAAGGTGGTAATCTGTGGTTTGCACAAGCCTTCTAGGGGATTCTGATGCATGGTCAAGTTTGAGAAGCTCTGCCCCAGCCCATCTCCCCAGGCCTATGATTCTTAAAATCTCATGGCACAGATGGCTCCCAGTTTTATATCCCTAATCTAGAAGTCATCTCTGAACAAGGAGGTATCTCGATACCCACTTAACATCGCCTCTTGGAAGATGCAGCAGCACTTCTTATACTCCACATGCCAACCCAACTCTTGATTTTGCTCCCTGAACCGGATGTAGTTCCTCGCTCTCTTTCTCAGTGAGTGTTAACCAGCGCGTAAGCCGCCTGGTGGCCCCTCCATTCCTCCACCCACCATCATATCCGATCCTTCCCTCCTCTCGTTCCTTCCTCCTGGGAGGCCAAATATTAACAGAACAATACAGCCCATGGGTAGGGGTGATTTCTGGGCTCTCAGACACGCAGCAAATAGAAAAAGTAAATGCAAAATAGTTTCTCTTTAAAGCAAACCTCTGTTTGGTTTCTGCAGTTCACCAAAAATCGATGCGTACCTACAGTGTGCCAGGTACCGTGCTTGGGTCTAAGGACACTGACAGTCTTGCTCTGTCTGTCCTCCCGCCTCTCTTGTTCCCCTTTGTTCCTAAAACAAACTCTTATTTCACATTCGAAGATATATGCTCCCAATGCATATATTAATGTACCTATTGATTTTCCTGTTGCCAGTCATTACCAAGATTTATTAATCCCCATGGCTCGCCATTGATTGAGGAAAGCAGTATTCCCAGCGGTCAATCAATCCTGATAGACTCTATGACAAAGAGTCAATATCTATTTATTATTTGATTTATGGGCTTAATTATCTTAAACACGATCAGGCAGGGACAAGGCAGAAGTTGAGCAGTGTGTCCAGGCAACTGGAATCAGGTTGGGAATACATCAAACCCAACCCCAGGGCCGGTAAGCTCTTGGAGCAGTGAAAACACACTTGATCCTACAGTTCTCGCTCCCTGCTCACTCACGGGCCCTGGAGTCTGCTGCAAAGAGAGAGAGAGAGAGAAAGGGATAAATGCTAGGGTTTCAACTAGCCCATGCTGTCAGCTCAACACGTCACAAGCCAGCCAAGTTTGGTGGTTCGGACGATGAAACTGACTGGAAGGTAGGTCTGTCTCAGTATTTCCGCCCAGGTTAATCAGATTGCAAGAAACCAGCTTTCACTGACAGCTTTGCCTCCCTCCATGAAGCCACTCACACGTTCCTGAACCTTTGTCTAACCACCGCCTGCCAGCAATGCCCAGGAAACCGTCTCTCTGGTTGCAGGAACACATGTTAGGGACCTGATGATGTTGCCCATACCTGCCTTCAAGACATGGGAGCGCAGCTGGCTATTTTTAGCTTGGGTAAAGAGTGAACATGTTTGAAAAACGTCTTGCTTTCCAAAAGAGGACCAGCTTGCTTTGCCCTTAGGGAGTCCGGCCACGTTATCTTTTAGAACGCAGGGCATTCGAACCTGCATTTGTTCCCACCAGTGTCTGATCAGGGCCACCACTAAGTGTCCACACCATTCTTGGAGGAGGTGAATACGGTAACCATCCCAATGCAAGCTCTTCTAAGAAAAGGGATTGCCCCCCCCACACACAGTGGTCTTTCTAAAATGCAAACCGGACTGTATCGCTCCTCTGGTTAAATGGCTCGGTGGCTCCCACCTGCCTTTAGGAAAAAGTTCATATTCCTTAGCTCGGCTCACAAGGTCCTTTCAGATTATCTCCAGCTTCTTAGCTCCTGCTGTTCCCATATAGATACTATACGCCAGCTCACAACTCCCCCACCAACCCCAAGTCTTCGCCCCTCTCACCTCTAGCCCTTTGCAAATGCTGTTCCCCCTATGAGGAACACCAATGCCTCCTTGTCATATGGCCAATTCCTTGGTTAGATAAGGGGCCGGCTCTGGGTCCCCACAGCCCCCACTATGATCCTATTGCAGAGATTATGGCACTGTTCGAGAATCATCCGGTTCCTGGTCTGTCTCCGAGCTCCACAGGGGCAGAGGCCATGCTTTTTTCTTTCCATTCTCAGCCCTACACCGAAGGACCTTACACGTGATGCGTATCTGGGGCAAATACCCTAAACCACTCGGCCTCTTTACTGTATTCATACAATTTATGTCCCATAATTGGCACCTTTTTCTCATTCATCACCATTAATTCTCCCATATCCTGCAGCCATTCCTCAACCAGTTTATGCTATATTTCGCTTAGGTCCCACTCACTTCTCAGTGATTCTAAGTAAATAGCACCTTTCATTGTTGGCTGCTAGATATGCCTAGAGGAGCAGGCTGTGATAACGCATGTGAATATATTTTTGGAAATTGTTATCCACTTGTCCAACAAGTATTTAAGGAGGACCTAATATTTTAGAGGCTAGGGATACAGAAGTGAGTCCGTAGCTGAGGTCCTGCTTTCTCGGGGCTTACGTTCTAAGCTGTGGAGAAGGGGATGTAGGGAACAGAGACAAGAAGCAAACGAACCAATCGAGGAACAGAAGAATTGTTTTCCGGTGAGAAGTACCCCAATGAGAATCAAGCACCGTGATATGACGGGAGAGACTGCTGGGTGGTGGGACCTACCATGGGTTGGCTTCGTGACTCCGTGTTCTTCTGTTTGCCTCTACTGCCCTGCCTGCTTCTTCTCAGTGCCCTGTGCAGGGTTACACTTCCCCACTAGGATGCTCCAGGCTTCATCCTCAGGTGACCCCCCCTCTTCCCCGGATAACCTCAGCTCCCATTGAAGCCCTCACAGCTTCAATCACCACTTCTACGCAGATGACTCACACTTGGTTATTTGCAGCCCCAACCTTTCATCTGACCTTGAGACCGGTATATCCAGCTCCCTACTCAACATTTCCTCCTGGATGGCTTGAAGCTTAAAGAGGTTAAGTGACTTAGCGAAGGTACAAGCCAGGAGCTGGGACACAAATCTGAGTAGTCCAACCACAGCCATCACCTCATATCATTTGATATTCTAATAAACACAAAACACCTGCTGTTTGTAGTGCCAAA
Source organism: Pteropus vampyrus (assembly GCF_000151845.1). NCBI lineage: Eukaryota > Metazoa > Chordata > Mammalia > Chiroptera > Pteropodidae > Pteropus > Pteropus vampyrus. The sequence goes on from NW_011888804.1 coordinate 7,123,180, forward strand.
AGCACCTAAGAGGAAATAAGCTACTTCTTGCTGCCATCACGATTGTTGTTGTTGGAATGTCATCATTATTACCATAGCAACTGGGAGATACAAGGTATCAAGCACCTCCAGTGATAAGAGGCAGTAAGCTACAGACTTTCCATTTAAGATCTTTAATTCTTATCGTGACCTTGCAAGAGAAATAAATGTTATCCCTATTTTATAGATGAAGAAACTGAATCACTGGCTTTTCTTCATATGTAGAGGGATCCAAGAGCAATGCTATATTTTGGGACCATCCTTATCTAACCAAGGAATTGGCCATATGACACATTTATGGATGCGCACAGCTATATTCATACATATAGCATTCGGTGAAAATAGGGAGTTGTACAATGGGGTTGCTGGATGAGTCCACCCTCAACGGGAAAATGTGTAACTGTATCTATTTTGCATCCATAAATGTGTGACAAAGAAGCGCTAGCTCTTCGCCAAAATCTCCATTATTTTGTTCCTGGGAATACAGTGAGTTATTTCTCAGCCTCCCTTGTGGTTAAGTGTGGTCAAGGGACTGTGCCAGTCCCTAACACAGGAGTGGAATGATGGGTACCACTTCTAACATGCTTCATGGAAACCTCCCACAAGTTCCTCCATGCTCTTTCCTCTTTCCCCAGCTAGAAGCAGAGGACTCTGAATTCTAAGGATGGTCCCAAAATATAGCATTGCTCTTGGATCCTCTACATATGAAGAAAAGCCACCAACCACCCACAAACATCCATCTTGGACTAGTATGTCGCAGTCCAAGAAATGGACTTCTAATGTGTTAAGCCACTTAATGGTTTAAGGCTTATTTGTTACAGCAGCTACTGTTACCCTGACAGATACACACTGTAGGTTTGCATATACAGTATGCCTTTGCTTAACGTTGCTGATAGGTTCTTTGACTTTAAGCATAACAATGTTTACTGAAACCAATTTTACCATAGGCTAATTGAATATAAACAAGAGCTGAGTTCCCAGGCCATGTCACCAACATTAGAGCGAAATGACCTTGAACGAAACGTTATTTCAGGACCTGCTGTACACAGACGACTTCTAGAAGTATACGCACTGAAATGTGAGTGCAATTCTGTCTGGCTGGAGACATTATGGGTCAATTTTATTTTCTTCTTTTTCGCTGATCTACATTTCTAATAACAAATGAATTATCATTTGTGTCGTAAGACACAGAACTCATTTTTGAACTGATGACAAATGTCACACATGCTAATTTGGAGTCCTTGAGAGTCAAGTAAAGTGGCAGCCAGTGGCATAGTCTTCACCCATGCAAGTCCTCTTGCTGGTCATATGATCACTTGCCAACAGGCATATGCAATGTACATGAGATGATGCTAATAATAATAATGATAATGATGCAGTACATTTATAGCGCTTTCTTCACAAAAGTCCCAGGCGCTTTACATTCCAGCACAATTAAAGGCAGCCGCAGACAAAAAAACCTTTTCAGCTGTGCTTTATAAAGGGAAAGCAATTCAGCTTTTTGAACATAAAAGGAAGCCGATTCCATGAGATGACGGGGGTGGGGGGTGGGGATAGAATCTTCATGTGCTCAGGCCCCCCAACTCTTGTATGTTATATTTAGCACAATTAAACCGTCCTGAAGGAAAAGTAATCAGACAGCCCACAAGTACAGAGTTACAGGAAAAGCAAGTGGAGATCTTGTTCGGGCATCAAGTTACTGTCTTAGCTAAAGGCAGGGTCCTCCACTTGTCTGCCGGTCAAATATAGCCACTTGGCATTATTTTATTTGAAAGCCTGAAAAATGGGAACTGTTTTGGAATTGGAAGTAAATAATCTATTAAACAGCTCCTGGTATTTACCAGATTTAAAATGCCGCGCAAATGAGGCCCTCGGGGATGTCATGACTGCTCCGGCCCTGGGAGACGAGTCGGGGCTGGATGTCTCATGGTGCACGGGGGCAATACGGTCCATCTCGCGTGACTGCGAAATTGCATTTGGACTCAGGCACCCGGTGAAGGGAATGGGGACACTCGCCAAGTGAGAAATTTTAAAAAGTCTTCTTAGGACACTGGGGAAATCCTGTCCTTCCTTCTCTCTTCTAAGGTGCACAGCCCGGCCCTCTCTCTAAGAACGAGACGTTTACGTAACACCAAAAGTCCCGCTCCCTCCTTCCCATCCCTGGGGAAGCATCTTGATGAAGTTCACTGTATTCCCAAATGCAGAGAAACCATTCGGACACGGTTTCTGAAGCCACACACAGGTGGAGAGGCCGCACTGACATCCAGGACTCTCCAGAGTCCCATTTCCTCGGCTGTGTCCTTCGGTGCTGGGTCTGGTTGCTGCCGTCACTGCTCTTAAGTTTTGACACACTGAACCAACTAGCTGAGTGTGAGGGGAGGCAGCAGCCAGACCATCAGGGCACTTCCAGACTGGGGTGAGCAGCTCCTGCTTAAAATCTTTCGCTGGCTTCCCACTGCATTAGGATGTTCTCTGTGCCTTTATCTGTACTTTTGAGGCCCTGCAGCCTCTTCCCTACCATCCTTCAACAACCCCTTGCCTTCTTCGGGCCCTCATGTGCCCATTTCCTTCCCACCTCAGGGCCTTTGCACCAGCTGTACGCCTACCTGGACTGCCTTTTCTCTGCCTCTTTGCATGGCTGGCTCCTTCTCATTAGGTCTCAGATCGAATGTCACCTCCTCTAAGACACCTCTTCTGAGCCCCTCCCCAAGTAGTCCTGCCCTTCCAGTGCTCTGACACCTCCCCCCACCCGTTTGTAGCTTTCACAGCACTTAATGCAATGCTTTAATTATCCGACTTAATTGTCTGCTTAATTTGTTGTTGTCTGTCTCTTCTGTTGGAATGCCAAGCCCTGTATAAACCAGAGGAACTATGTTCTGAGTGCCTAACATGCAGCCAGGCCCTCGGCCAGGATTCGATAGAAGTTTGTGGAAAGCACAGCAGTGAACTCACGTTAGCGCTGAAGCTAAGAGGTGACTCCCAGGCCCTGCTGGGTCTCATACTAAGACATTACAGACCCTTGCTCACTTTGGACTCAGTTGCTCACCTCTCAGTGCTGCCTGGCAGAAGCACTCAGTGAGGGGACAAGGAGGCTGCTGAGGTGTGCAGGATGCTCCCGGCAGCAGACAAGTAGGAAGTAGGCACAAGTTCCTTTAAAGCAGTGGGCTTGCACTTGAGCATCCATCAGAATCTCCCAGAGGGCGTCTTAAAACACAGAGCTAGGCCCCACCCCCGGAGCTTCTGATTGGGTAGGGAGGGAATAATAATTTGCATTCTAGCCAAGTTCCCAGGTGATGCTAGACAGGGTTCTACACTATGAAGCACGGACTTAAATAATTTGGGGATTCTAGAAAAATATTTGGGGGTGGGGTGAGGGCTTCTGGGCCGCGGAAACCATGTGTGTGAGTTGATAATATTAATGAAATGAGTCTTTTGCCGGGGAAGCGAGAGTCAGAAAGCATGTGTTTTTGAGAAGACCATGGGAGAGAGGAGAGAATCGGTGTGTAATTTAGAGGTGTGTGTGTGTGTGTGTGTGTGTGTGTGTGCACGTGTGTGTGTATGTGCACGTGTGTGTGTGTACGCGCGCGCACGCTGGCCCCACAGGAATTCACAGGGCATTTCAGAAGTACGTAAACAGCAGAGAATCGAAGCTCCCAAATGAAACTCAGTTGAATAAACCAGTGGTTCTCAAACTGTGGCGAACTGAATCCTCTGGGAATTAATAAAAAAGACAGAGGCCTTGGCTTGTAGGAACGGGATGGGGCCTAGGCCTTATTTTGATACTAAGGCCCCCAGGTGATCCTGCTGTGACCAAAGGTTGAGAACTCCCACGCTATGCTATTGCTCATGAGTTGTGTCCATTCCCCTTGACCTGGCCGAGGCAGCTGTGGCAAAGAAGGAACAGGCTGGATGAATATTCAGAGGTACATTGGCTCAAATCCAGATTCTGCTAGTTATTTGTTCTGTGGCCTGGGCAAGGGCTCCCTCTGCCTCTCTGACCTCAGTGTTCCCATCTATAGAGTGGGCACAGCGATTTAACAGGGGAACATGCCTGTGTCTGGCCTGAAGCAAAGCACTTGCCAAAGGTGGGTGGCATCTGTTGATGTTTTGGTTTATTTTGGGGGCTCTGCAGTTATCAACATTAAATAAATGCCTCTCAACCAGGAAATGGTTTCAGCAATGAGCTTTAGCTGTGCCTCTTCGGCTTCAAGAAAAAAAACCACGTGATAGAACCGCAGTCTCTGCCCAGCCCAAAGCTCCCTGTCTCCCTTTCCAGAGGGAGGGCTGGAGCAGAAACTAAGAAGGGCATTGGAACATTGTCACAAACTGTTTTGGGAAGAATGAGGCAGCTTCTCCCTCCCTCTTTCCCTCAAATTTAAAAAGAATCTAGCTGACTTTTATTATCTATTTTCTAGGGATAGACACAACTGAAATGAGACTATGAGAATTCACGGAAAATGTGTAACTGCAACTGTTTTGGATAAAGACAGAATAATCCCATAGAAAAGGTTCAAAGATTTTTAAAGAAGGGAATTGATGAATAGAAGGGTAATTGTGTCAGAATGGGTGGAAATTTGAAGCAGAAAATGATGGGATAAGGCTAAAATGTAGAAAGGGAACTGAAGCTGTTATCTTTGTCTACTAACGAAACCGAAGTCAGACGGAAAGTTAAGAAACGGGAAACTCGTCAAATCTCCATCACCAGGAGGAGGAGGGAACAAATTGTGGTGTATTCATGCCATGAACTGCTATTCAGCAACAGAAAGAAATGACTGCTGATACACACAACACTGCATGAATCTCAACGTGACGATGAGTAAAAAAAGCCAGACACAAAAGAATATATGCAGTATGATTTCATTTACATAAAGTTAAAAGAACAGGCAAAAATAACTGATGGTGAAATAATTTAGAATGGTGGGTATGAGGGGGTATGGACTGGCTGGAAGGAGGCACACGGGGACTTTCTGGGGTTGCCTGGGGAATAGCAATATGGATATAAATTGAAAAGAAAAAAAAAAAAAACCTCCCTTTGGGTCCGTAGCCTTTATTTTGGAAGTTTGCCGATTTTTGCCCTCAAAAGCTCCGGGGTCCTGCCCCTGCTGTGACTCCCTCATGGCCACCTGACATCTCACGAGGCTTTTGGGTCCTACAACAGAGTCTCGGAGGGTCTCCCTGCTGCCTCATAGAGTCACGTGGGGAGGATGTGTACTGAGGCCTGGGCCCCATCTAGGCTAATTAAATTAGAGACTATAGGGAAATGGTTTTCAACTGGGGTGACTCTGCCCCCAGGGGACACTCGGCAGAAAACGTCTGAAGACATTTTTGGTTAACACGACGAGAGACTTGGTACTACTGGAATCTAGGGGGTAGGGAGCAGGGATGCTGCTAAACATCCTACAGTGCACAGGACAGCCCCCTGTAAACGAATGACCTGGCCCCAAACGTCACAGTGCCGAGGCTGAGAGACTGCTGTAGGCATCATACTATTTTAATATTCCCCCCATGCCATCCAGGCTTGGGAGCTCTCCTCTTCCCAAATTGGCTCCTGCCAGTACCTTTACCCTCATCATCTACCCTTGTGCCCTCACCCACCATGTCCTGTCACCAGAGTCTTATCTTTGGTCCTTGCTGTTCATTCATACCCCTGGGCTTGTGCGTTTGCTGACCCCTCTGTCACGTGCGCCCAGCCCCACATCTGCACAGCAGGCTCCTAGGATCCAGGTCCCTACCCACATCTCACTTCAGAGAGGCTGCCTGGACCCTCTCCCCACACACACCTACTTTAGTACTGGTGTCTCCCCCACCAGAATGACGGCACTCTGAGACAGGGTCCGTGTCTGTCTCGCTCACCGTTGTCTCCTAGCGACCAGCAAAGTGTCTGGAACTTAATAAGTTCGTTCTAAATATCTGAATGAATGAATGAATGAATGAATGAATGAATGAATGAATGAATAAGTATTGAGAGAGGATGGGATTTTTCGAGCTGCTGGAGATGAGGTGTATTGCTGGATACCTGTGCTCTTGTACTGGCCTCGCTCTCCTCTCAGCTTCCACAGCCATAATACGGCTGCACGGGTTCAGTGGGGTCAGGCTGCCCCATACGAGGCCCTCTCAGAGACATCGATTTCCGAATTTTGCTTTGTCTTTGTCTCCATGGCACCAAACTAAGGTAGCTTGGCCTGTGCTCTTTTCACCAGATAAATAACGAATTATCTCCCACTGAGATCCTAATTATTTTGTAATTCTGCCTGGTCTATTTTCCTCAGAAAACTCCCATGTTTCCGCTTCCTTTGGCATTGGCTGGACACAGCTGGCATCGATGCTGGGCACACCCTGGTGATATTCCCTGGGGCATGATTCCCGAAGGTGAGTTGAATGAGAATGGGCAGGGAAGCTTGGTGAAAAGGCTTCGCCTAAAAAGAGACTTGACTCATTGGGCCTAGGGTCATGTGGTAGGCTGAAAACGCCCCCCAAAGAGATCCAAACCCTAATTCCTGCAAACCGTGAATGTTATCTTCCATTGCAAAAGGGTCTTTGTAGATGTGATTAATTAAGCATCTTGAAATGGGAGCTGACCCTGGGTTACCTGGTTGGGTCCTAAATGCAATCACAAGTATCTTTATAAAAGGGAGAAAGTATCTTCCAAAGAAGGAGAGTTTACTGCAGAAGAAGGCCATATGATAATGGAAACAAGAGGCTAAACCGATGGCTTTGAAGATGGGAAAAAAGGCCACCAGCAAAGGAATGCAAGGAATGCAGCTCTAGAAGCTAGAAAAGGCAACAGATGGTCCTCTCCAGCCTCCAGAAAGAAACACAGCTCTGACCTGATTTTAGCCCTGTGAGATCCACTCTAGACTTCTGACCCCCAGAATTCTAAGAGAATAAATGCATGTCATTTTAAACCACCAAGTTTATGTTAACTTGTTATGACAGCTTTAGAAAACTAACAGAGGTAGCACCCAGGAATCTGCATTTTAGTGACCTTTGACCTTTTGCTGGCTCTGATCCATGCGGACCATACTTTAGGAAGCACTACTCCAGAGATGTTTCAGTCTGCTTCCCAAGTGCAGCCATTCTAAGAGAACTAAAGAATTTTGTTAGAGTTGGAAGGACCTTGCAACAAACATCTTGCTTCTACCTGCTCATTTTACAGATGGGAAAACTGAGGCCAAGGAAACTGCAGCCAGGTAGAAGGATGAGACATGCTTTCATTCAACTCTGTCCCTATTGGGTTTTGAATTCCATTTGGAGTTTTTAAAATGAGCTATTATGCAGGCTGTCAATAGCTTTGCTATCTCATAATGACCCAATCGTGAAACGATTTAGCAATCCTGCTAATTGCATTTGGGGATACAGCAGTTGGGTAACTAGTTGGTGATTACTCATTCCCCAAGAGCCATACATATTGCAATACAAGGAAGCTAATCTTAGAAATACTTGTTAACTTCGATGATAATTACTAAGTAATTGGCTAGAACATGCCATTGTGAATTTACCCGGAATATGCCAGGTAATTATCTGGTCTTATGTTCCCTGTAAAATAAAAATCCAGGGTCCGAAAATTGTTCCAGTTGGTTGGCTATCATCCAACCATCGACCTCTGCCAGCCAATTGTGTGAATGTAAGTGATTAATCAAATTACTCAAATATTTGGTTTCAAAATGAACGTTCAGATAAGAAACCTGGATAACCAACAAGTAGATGATGCTAAATGGGAGACAGGGGTACACGCAGCCCCCTCAAGATAAATATATAATGAAACAATAACGTGGAATAAATGCCACTTCTTTGGGGCTCATCTGGCTTCTTCACGCAAAATACTAAACACTTCAGAGACCAATTACAGGCCCCAAAGCTGCAGAGCCTTTATCGTGGTGCCAGGAAAAGGCTTTGCTATTTGTGAAATCTGCAGGCAGTTATGGTGCTTGGGGAGGGGGCTCAGAATTTTGCACATAATAGAAAAAGGCCACAAACACAGCTGGCTTGCAGGATGAGTGACACATTTTCATAATGACCACTCATTTTTCAAAGATGGCTGCTAACTGAATCCAGCCACTTCCTATTAGCCAGCCCTTGGGAAAGGGGTGAGAGAGGCCTTGGGTTAACAGGATTCCACTGATAACACTGAAAAAGTCGGAGGGCAGGAGGCAAAAGGTTCTTTAAAAAGGCCAGCCAAAGAAAAAGAGATGATGGATTTCAAATTTCTAATTTAGGGATATAAAAAAGAAGGGTGAGGAGCCGGCCAGAAGGTGAGGAGCTGGCCAGAGAGAAAGTTGGGGGAACAGACTAAAGAGCGCTGGGCAGAAGGCCAGTGGTGGGGAAAAGACCGCCTTCCGACCAGACTTATGCACCCCAAGTAAAGGGCTTCTGACTACCTGCTAATGAAGATGGTGCATACTGGATAAGATGGGGAACAAGAAAAGAAGCTAGGGTTTAGTGCCGGTAGATTGTAAAAATGGCCACAGATTGTTCCTTTCCTTTCACCCGTGCCCTTGCAACATGACATTGAAAATCCACTCATCCAGAGGAAGAGTCTGTTTCTCCATGCCTTGAATGGAGGTTAATCACATGATTTGCTTTGGCCAATGGACATTAGCCAATGCAACACAAACAGAGATAGGAAAGGCACTTGTCCATTAGGGTTTGATCTCTTGCTGCACTTGGAACACTGAGACCACCATGGGAAGGAGCCCAAGCTAGCCTGTAGAGGGATGAGAGGCCACGTGGAAGAGAACTGAGGCACCTCAGCCGACAGTCTGCCAACCCAGAGACACATGAGTAAGGGCATCCAAGACTGACCACCCCCCATTCGGACCTGTCAGCTGACCACAGACACATCCAAGAGCCCCCCTACCGAGCCTGGCTCAGTGCAGAACTGTCCACAGAATAGAGAGAACCTACAAAGTACTTTGTACTTTGTAGTTTGTTACTCAGCAAAAGCTTACTGATACACTCACGTAATCAGAACAGATCAGCCCTTGAATTACCTGGATGGATTATTTGAGAGCCACTTCTGTTGCAGAGTTGAGAATCACTATTTTTACCCTGATTTAAGGAGAGTTGAAGGGCCATGCCTAGATCTCCAATCCTTTACATGCATTTGGATTTGATATGTGGGTTCCAGTCAACCCACCATTTGCATAATCAATGGTGACAGACGATAACACACCTTCTACCAATTGCTAAAGTCTTATAAACGGACTCAAGAGGCTTTGTATCACAAGGGAGATGAAAGACACACCAGCTCTTCACTGAGCCCACAGGTCCCACTATGGCACCTGCCAAGATGCGAGGCTTGTGTATTTGGGATCTTATTGCTTGAGTTGAGTATGGGAAGAAGAAGGCTCCTAGATGACCCTTGGCATCACAGGCCATACTCAGAATGCCACTGCTGTGGCCAGTCCTAATGTGACAAGGGAGCAAAGGCCAGAGTTTAAAAACACACCAAAGGACTGTTCCACAACTGTTCCCTAACACCAACGCTATCTGTTCCCAACGCCCCACATCACTGGGCAAGGTGAAGGAACAAGTCTGAGAAAGTTCCTATCCTCAGACATTTTCTTAATGTCCATTCTCTACTAACTATCCCTTCTGTGCAGCTATAGATCACAGACCCCAGACATTTAAAACAACAATGGTAATGCCCTGCAAACATGCTCTGCTGCCTTAATGAAAAACAGAATAACAGTCATCAGAATCTTAGTCTAGGGGTTGGCAAACTAGGGTCTGTGGGCCAAATCCAGCCCATTGCCTGGTTTTTCAAATAAAGTTTTATTGGCACACAGTCACGTACATCATTTACATCTTGTCTGTGGCTGTGTTCACACTACAGGAGCAGAGTTGAATAGTTGCTACAGTAACTGTATGGCCCGCAAAACTGAAAATATTTACTACTGGTACCTTTACAGAAAAAGTTTGCAGACCCCTGATTTAGTCTACTCCACTCAGTTTACATATGGAGAATGTGTGTCTCGGAGATGTGGTTTTGCAAATACTTGAAGCATAGCAGGACCCAGAACCAATTTTCTGGCTCCCCACATAGTGCTCTCTCCATGGCACTGCTCTGCCAAAGAGTTTTAGCCTTAAGAGTATTTTCTGGAGTCGCAAATCCTAAAACCACACAAACCGTGAACGGTCGAGCTAGGGACGCTCTAGTCATTAGAATGTTGTGTTAACCAGAACCCCCATTTCTCAACTCTGCTGGAAGCAGAGCTTTGGGGACCCACGCATGGGGAGCCCAGACGGGACTGACCTGGTGATGATGGCCAGGTGGGGCGGGCTCATGCAGGCGCCCATGAAGAGCACCACGTTCTCGTGCCGTGTCTGCCTGTACGCCATCACCTCCCGCTTGAAGGCCTTTAGCTGTTCCTCATTATCCCTCTCGATGTCAATCAGCCGGATGGCCACCTCCCCGTGCCAGCGGCCGTGGTACACCTGCCCGAAGCGGCCCTTTCCGATGAGCTCGCCGATCTCCAGCTGCTCAAAGGGGATGTCCCACTCCTGCAGGAAGATGCTGGTCTGACTGGCCTTGCGTGGAAAGCTCCGGGCCGAGAGGAGGGAAAGGTTCATTTCCTCCAAGTCGTCCTCTGACTCCTCGGCCTCATCGTGGCCCTCTTCATTCTGTGGCCGGAAGGGGGACAGAGGTCAGAGCTGGTTCTGCACTCGCCCACCTTCCCACGAGGTCCTCCTGGGTCCCCGTTGTGCATGTGAGGGTCTGGACACGTCTCCAGGGGCATCTTCAGCTTGGTGTGTACGTGTATTTCCTGATTTGCCTACATACATCTATTTGTCTAGAATCATATACAATGAAGGATCCGAAAGGGACATCATGAGAATTCAACTCCCTTGTGCTAAGGGGGAAACTGAGGCTCAGAGAGGAGAAATGCGAGGGGGACCACTCATTCTGGTTTGCTAGGTCTTTCCTGGGTTTGGTACAGGAAGTCCCATGCCTTGGTACAGGGAACTCCTCAAGCCAAGTGAGCTGGAATCTGGCCTCAGTAAGTTATGGGTAAGTCACTTTACTTCTCTGAGCCCCGCTTTCGTCATCACGGAGAGTGGCTAATAAAATCTACCCCTGGGGGTGGCATGAAGTTTTCAATGAGATAAGAGTCTGTTAAGTTCTTTGCACAGACCTGACCACCTACAGGAAATGTGGACTAAAATGCCTGTAAACATGCAGATAGATTCCTGGGCCGCACCCAGATCTACAGAATCCGAATATAATCAGGCCAGGGCCAGGAATCTGCATTTTCATCCTGCACGCCCACGAGAGTCAGGTACGCTTAGGCGTGACCACCACAATAGTTAAAGGCTCAAACTCTAGGGACCCAGCTTCCCAGCGTGGGGTCTGGGGGTACCTGGGGCTGGGAGTGCCCTGCCCCTTAAGTTCTTTTACTGGAATGTGGAAGTGGCCGATGCCTGAGCCAGTGGGGACTCCCAGGGCTGTGGGGCCTGACTAGATAGCTTGACGGGGTAGCCCCTTGGCTGGATGCAGGTCTTCGTAACCCCAAACCTGAGTGAGCTGTCCCCAGTGGCACACTAAGGAGAACTGACAGAGGAAATACCAGCTTCTCCCAGAATCATTTTTCATGTACCACCGTAGAGTCAGAAAAATATATGATTTTTCTCTGGCAACCCTGATTCTATTCCTTTCGAGGGGTCAGGCCTCCATGGTGCTCACGCTGGACACTGCGTTTCTTCCTCCAGAGGCTCTGGCAGGTAGGAAGAAGCCCCAGAACATTCTCAACACCCCACCAAGCCCAGTGTGTCTGAGGCCCTCGCCTCCTCCCATGCATTCTTAGAAGGCAGTGGGGCACATCCACCTGGGGGTTTATCCAGCCTTGAACTGGTTTTCCAACTAAGAATGCAAATCGCTCACCAATTTCCGCACAATTAGCTTTTCCGTGACACACATCATATAATGGCCCATTAGGTTCATTGCCGGGAGGGCCCACCCTTTGTTAGTTGTCCCAGAGTTAGAACATCCATCATTCAGAGCCCCTGCACCTCCCACCTGCCCCGAGCCTTCTGCGTCACCAAAGATATCACTTGGCTTTGTCGCTTTCTACGCAGCCCCTGGAAAAAGTTGCTCC
>NW_011888804.1:7136392-7144194 GCF_000151845.1 Pteropus vampyrus
GGGGTGCATCACAGGATGTGCTCTAGGCAGGAGTTGTTCTGTGCACGTGAGTTGTGTGTACATGCCGGGGATGTGACGTATGTTGATGGTGTCATTGCGTGTGTCCTGGGGATGAGAGGGGAGTGTTGGAGTGCATGGCACGTGATGGGGATGTGGGGCATGACGTGTGTTACAGGATTTGGGGGGGATATATTTTAGAGTAGAGGATGTGGATGTATTTATGGAATGAACCGGAACTGATGGGAGGAAGGAATCACAATGGATACCACACTCCTATTTTCCCAGCTTAGCAGGTTCCCCCTACCTCCCTTTGTGGGGGCCTCCCCTATCCTGATCCTCAAACCCCAGGAAGCTGCTGACCCTGCAGAAAGAGTCAATCCACTTACTGGAGGGACTCCTGGTAAGAGGGAGTCTGAAAGACTACAAATACTAAAAGAAGGAGAAGGGAGGTTGGTCACAAACTGGTATTTGCCATCATATTAACCAGTTATTTACAGTACAGGCTGGGAAGGCAGAATGAAACCACAGTGACAACTACTATACTGGGAACTTGATGCCCTGGGGGACACTTGGGTGGAACAATGCAGCTGGAGTCCCTCTTCACACCTACAAAACGGGAGCCTTCCTCTGCTTGCACTGAGGCATCATTACAGCAGCCAAGGCTATTATTTCCCTCCTGCACAGAGTTAGTTCCCATCACTCCATACATATTTAAGCAGATCGCGAGCAGTTATTAACTGTTTTTTGCTGGCACTCCCTGACTGTCAGTTAATAACCTGGAGCTTGTCTTGTACAAACTGTGGAATTGGTTTATGTGCAGAAATGATCGGAGCAACATGTCAGCACAATATCCCCTGGCAAATTGCTGCTCCTTTGATTTCAGAGATGTACCACTTGGGTCTTTAACAAAGTCTATAACGTGGGTCAGACGGGATGGAGCAGCTAGCGGAGTCAGAAGAAACACCAAGTAGGCAAAAATGTGAGTTAGGAAACCAGTCAAATCGAAATTAGGTCCTGAGTGTGCCCCTAGACCTCGGTCACAACCAAAGAAGGAAGGTGATTTCACTTTGGCTGCATAAGCAATAAACCACCTGGAAAGAGGGTCTCTATCCTACAGGTGCTAAAGATGCCACACACAAACATGTTCCCTGTGGTGTTGTTTACAACAGTGAAATATTGGGAAGATGTAAGATCTGGCAATAGGGAAATGGTTAAGGAAATTATTCCACATTGGTATGATATTTGAACCGCCATTACATACAATATGTACGTAGAGTCTGGAATAATACGAAAAATATGATTATAGCAATAAGGGGAAAAAGAGCAGCGTGGAAACGGTGTGTGTCGTGGATCACAAGTATGTAAAGTATGAATGGAAAGAGACATATCTAAGAGTGGTGTGAATACACGATTGTTTTTCCTTTTTTTTTTTAGAGTACAGTCCACAGTTTCCAAAATTAGATTATATTCTTTCCATAATGGTATAAGCCAGAGGCCAGCGAACTTGTTCTGTAAAGGGACTGAGAGTATTTTACACTTTGTGGGCCATATGGCCTCTGTTGCGATGACTTAACTCTGCTGTTGTCGTTTGAAAGCCAGACAGTATGTTGTCAACAAATGGGCATGACTATGTTCCAATAAAACTTTATTTATAAAAACATGCAGCAAGTTGGATTTGTCCCATCGGCTGTAATTTGCTGATCCCTGGTATAAACCTAACTCATACACGTTTTAAAAGGGGAGCAATGACATAGCATTAATGCTCTTCCATTAAGGTCTAGGTATTGCCTGGGGCACGTTGTCTTTCTGATCGTGGGAGAGTCGGGGTGTCTAAGGAAATGGTCTGGCCCCTGCTAATTACACGTGACACATAGGGCCAGGGACATAAGGCGGAGCTGACTGGTCGGGGCCGGCATTGTCTTTCTCGGCCTGGGCTGTCACACTCTCCCTCTCTTTGCCTCAGACATTCCGTATGTCTCTCTGTCCCCTACGTCTTCTCCCCCAAACTCCCAACCCATCAGTTCCAGGAAGAGGAAGAAAGAGGACGGGGAGCCTGAGGGGACTGAAGGGCCAGGGCGGGGCAAGCGGGTCTCAGCTCCACTTACATTGGATTCGAGGTCACTGGATGCAGGATGACCTGGGGTGCCCGGGTCGGCGTCTCCGGCACTGGCACCACATCTGCGAGCCAGAGATTAGGCAGACAGAACACAAAGGTGGAGTCCACAACCACCCCAAAGCCCAATTCCTGGAAGATGCTGGCAGCTAATAAGTTCTTACCAGATCCTGGGGGCCTGGGGCCGGCCAATCCCCTCTCTTCCTTCCTGGACCACCTGAACTTTACCTGCTTAGATCCACCAGTGTTCTAGATGACATCCTGACTAAAATTTCCTACAGTTACCTAGGGGGCCGCCAGAACCCCAAAGCCTCTGGCCTGAAGCACCCACTGGTCATCTCCGAATCCTTCTCACTCCTGAATTCCCTTCGGAATGGCGAGGCCACTCAGCTTCACGTCTCCCAGGGCCCAACTCAAGCCGCTCTCCCCAGCTCTCCCCAGCTCTCCCCAGCCACGTGGCTCTGGGTTGCCCCTCCCCTCGCCCACCCTTCCTCTGCAGACCTCTGTGGGGCCTTGTTGGTGTCGTGGTGCCCTTGAGACTTGCCATGCTTTCCTTCTCCAATCCCAGGCCCAGCCATTATCCTAGGGTCTGGCAATCCCGGTACACTACCCTCTTGGAACTTGGGGTGATGCTGGGGTCGATAGTCGCCTCTGTCCACCCCGGCCACTCCCGCGCATCAGCGGGCTTGCTCACAGGAGGCTCACCTGGGAAGATGAACTGCTGCTTATATTTGTAGTAGTGGGACGCTGGGGAGAGAAAGAAAGACCAGAGTGAGTGCCTCCCTGGAGCTCCCCCTCCTGGTACCCAGTGAGGCTCCCACAGCCACCACATGGGTGCTCTGCCCACCCTCCAGGGTTTCCAGACTCCTGCAGACACCCTGGACTCCAAAGGACTGAGAACATGTGTAAAGAAACCAGAACTCTAAACATGTAAGCCAACCCTTCCATTCGATACTCCCTGAAAACAGAGCACCCCAACTCACAGAGTCATCCTGAGCTCAATCCCCTTTTTTTAGGCAAATGCATAAGAACACACACAGAAAACGTCTGTAGAGCCGTAATCTCAAATATTAACTTTTTTCCCCTTTTAGAAGGGATGACAGTGGCTTAAAAAAAAAAAAAAGCTTTATGAGTTTCCTGTGTTTTCCAAATTCTCTGCATTGAGCATTGTATTAGTTTTCTTGTTGCTGCTGTAACAAATTACTGCAAACTTGGGGGCTTAACACAGTACAGATTTATTCTCTTACTGTTCTGGAGGTCAGAATCTGAAATAAGGCCTAACGGGCTAACATCGAGGTGTCAGCAGGGCTGGTTCTTTCTGGAAATTTAAAGGAGGACCCGCTCCTTCCTTTTCCAGATGTTAGTGCTGCCTGCCTCTGTAGGCTCCCAGCCCCATCACTCCAGTCTCTGCTCCTGTCTTCACACGGCCTTCTACTGTCTTTGACCTTCTTGCCTCCCTCATCTAAGGAGCCTCGTGATTACATTTCGAGTCCACCCGGCTCAACCAGGATAATCCTCCTACCTCAAGATCCTTAATTTAGTCACAGCTGCCAAGTTCCTTTGGCCATATAAAGTAACGGATCCTGAGATTAGAATGTGGTCATCTTTGAGGGACCATTATTCTGCCTACCAGAATGGATTAATCTCTGTATTTAGGGAAAAATATATACAAGACATTTCTTCAACTTCACTGCTGATTCTCCCACAATTCATTTCACTTCCGGTCCACTCTTCCAGGCCAGTTCTTCCAGACAATCCTCAGGTTTTTGATGTTACCACTTACTCCAGTGGGGTGGAGGGCCTGGAGCAGGGGGACAAGCGGGATCAGGGGCAACGGACAGGTCACACAGAGCTTTATATCCCCAAGTAAAAGCAGTGAGCAGGGATGGGGTCAGATATGAGTCTGAGCTGGTGAAGATACTTCCAGAAACTATTTTGTTCATTCGGAGACAAGTCACAACTGACAGCTGGCTCACCAAGAATCAGCACAGTGTTTCTGAGCCTGAGGTCTAGAAGCTGATCCTGCAAGGGTGAATCCTTGCTCTTGCTTTGGCTGCTTGTCAGAGCTTGGGTGACTGTCGCCAAGCTCAGTTTCCACACGTACACAATGAGGATAAGGATAGTCTCTCCCTTACCGGGCCAAAGTCATCATTACGTGAGATAAGAATGCATAGTAAGTGTGGCCTAAGTATTGTAAGCTCTCTTACTAACAGACGAGAATGAGTTTTAATTAAGAGACAATCAGATAGTTTCAAAGGGCTAAGTCATTAGCTGCCTCCGAGGCTGGGACTGATTATTACACTCCCCCAGGATGGAGAGCGAGTCGTGGCATCTCAGGACCCCTGGCAAGCACCTGGTTTGGTGCCTTGTACGGTGGGTGTGCAACTAGCGTTCGTCGAATTAATCAGCTCTCTCTCAGCATAGCAGGTCCCACCTCTCCCAGGCTGCTGGAATCCAAATGGATGCACTTTTGATTCGGGAAAACGAGGTGACTCAGGGAGGGAAGCAACTCATTCCAGGTCACAGAGCGAAGCTTTAAGAGGGAAGCAGCCTCCGTGATTTCTGGGGCCTTTCTTCTGTTTGGTAACCTAGGTTTGTCTCACTGCACGCAGACATTTTGTTGTCAACAAGGGGCTAAAATTAAAAGAAGGAAAACTAGCCGGGGCTCTCAAGAGGCTTAGCTGATCTCTTCCCTCCCGGGCTGGAACGGGGGATTCAGTGTCTGCAGAAAAGGTTAGCTGGCAGTTACAGTCCGTTGAGGAGGCAGGGCTGGGCAACGGAGAGCGAGCCCTGCTCCGAGAAGGGACAGGTGTCAGGCAATGGGACACCCACAAATGCCTGCGTGCACAGAGTCAACCCCCTCCTCGACCCTGCCCTGTGCCAGAGCACAGCTGTTCCCGATGACTGAGAGGGAAGGAGTGGCTGGGAGAGGATGGGACATCACTCTGAGCCCTGTTCTTGCTGATGACAGACACCAGGGAGAAGCAGCTCCAAGGGGCAGCAGATGCACCCAAGTGGCTCCTGGCTCTCTGGCAAGAAGAGGACTCTGGGACTGGGAGGCTTCCTATGACCAGAGGTCAGAGAGAGCAGGAGGCCGCTTTAAAGGCACTTCCACTCTGGAGCCCCGACTCCCTACCTACGGCCTCCCCAGAGAGCAGCCTGAGGGGGTTTCTGAAAGAAAAGATCTAGAAGGAAGAGGAATCAAGTCATCCCCTACCTCAACCTTTCAATTGCCTCCCATTGTGTCTCCAAATTTAAATTCCTGCCACATCCTACGAGGCCCAGCCATGCCTCACCCCTGCAGCTCCAGAATCTCACCTGCTGCCATTTTCTCTTGATTACGGCACTCAGGCCAGTGGGACAGGTTTTCAGCTCTTCCCTGTGGCGGGGCCTTGCACGTGCTCCCCTCTCTCTGCCTGGGCAACTCCACTGCATTTTCACGACTCAAGCTGCCTCTGTCCTATCAACTTAAACTTGTTCTCTTCTTGAATTTGCTCATAGCACCGTTCTTTCCCTTCGAAGCCCTTACCGCAATTTATAATTCCATTTTCATGTGTATGTTTGTTGGGTTAACACCTGTCTGTCCCACTAAGCTATAAACTCCATGAGAACAGAGACTGTGATCGGCAGAATAATGCCCCCTCCAGGTCCACAGCTTAATCCTTGGAAAGTGTGACTACATTACTTTGCATGGCAAAAGGGATTTTGCAGATGTGACTAATTTAAGAATCTGAGGCGGGGAGATTATTCTGGATTCTCTGGGTGGGTCCTAAATGCAATCACAATGGTCCTTATAAGACAGAGGCAGGAGGATCAGAGGCAGAGAGAAAGTCAGAAAAGGAGGTGTAATAACAGAAGCAGAGGCTGGAGTAGCATGGGGCCACGAGCCAGGGAATGTTAGCGGCCACTAGAAACTGAGAAAAGGCAAGAATACAGATTCTTCTCTAGAACCTCCAGAGGAAACCAGACCTGCTGACACCTTGGTTTTCAGCCTAGTGAAATGGATTTGGACTTGTGAGCTCCGTAAGTATAAGATAACGAATTTGTGCTGTTTGACACCACTAAGCTTGTGGTGACTTGTTGCAGCGGCAACAGGAAGCTCATACAAGGCATGTCTGGTTTGTGCACCGCTCCGTACACAGTGCCTCGTACAGCACCTGCTACATAGTAGATGTTCATTAAACACGTGTTAAGGAAGTCGATGGATAAATGTAGTTTAAGGGCCAGGAGACAATTCGAAGAAGAAGGAAAAAACGGCAGCCCTGGGCAGTGCGTGAACCTCAAGTTGGACTTTGTGAGCTAGAAAAACCTTCGGGGTCCTGTCTCCCACCTACATCCTTTCAGGGGTGAGTAAGCTGAAGTCAGAGGTCACAAGGCAGGGACACGACCGAGCTAGATATCGAATCCAGAACTCCAGCCTGCTCATTCGGAGCCCTATCCTGACATCCGGAGTAGGACTCAGAACGCAGCCCTGCTCGGGCATGTAGCCTGAGATGCTGGGCACAGGTCCCCTGCCGATTTCAAGGGATTTAGCTCATAAGACAACTGCCAGCTCCGGAGCACGAGGTGCCCTCAGTGACTCAGACTTAGGTGGAGACACTGGGCTGCTGCTAACCAAACAACAGAGTCTCTAAGAGTCACGTTTACCTCTCAGAGCCTCAGTTTCCTCCTCTGTAAAATGGAGCTGATAATACTCACCTCCTGGCAACTCCAAAGATCAAGGAAGGCGAAATGTGGCCATTGCCCTACAGATGGCAAATCTTAATCCACATGCCTTCGACTCGCTGCCTTCAAGCATGGACAGGCCCCAAAACGGCCCTGGCCCGAACCCGACACCCCCCTCGGCTCCCCAAACACGGAGGTACCTGGCAGATTGAAGCTCTTCTGCTGCCTCGTGCCCTGTGGGGAAGGGTGCAGGGGGGAAGGCGGCGTGGCGCTGGGAGGGAGGGGCGGTGCTGGCGAGGAGGGCGTGGAGGACGTCGTGGACGAGGGATTGCTGCTGGAGTCTGGCTGGTAAGGGACAGGGATGTGGTCCTGCAGAAAGAAAGCAGGGCAGGGGGCAGGGGACAGAGACACAGCAGTGAGAGAGAGCTGAGCGGGAAGAGACTCCACTCTGGCATCCTCAGTCCTCCCTTCCTCAGCCCCCAGATCCTTCCCAAGTCCTGCCTCCTTCGTCACCCCCACCAGGTCGCATCCAGCTGTGGAAGGAACAGTGTCTGGAGTCAAATACCCATCCACGGTCTGGACCCCAGCGTGAAGGGTTACCACGTAATGAAAGCCATGTAGGTGACAGCCACACTCCCTGGGCCTCTTTGATTTTGGAAAGCCCCACGCTGAGGTGCCCAGAGCACTCTTCCCATCCTAACACCTCTCCTCCCGAGTGTTTATTAAAGAATCAACAGCCTGACAGCTCAAGAGAGAGCATGAGAGAAGCCTTCAGCACCCTCCCTCACATCTCGGTTGGAACCAGCGCTGTCTCTCCGGCCCCTGAACCTGCTCTAAATCCAAAGATGAGGGTGGAATCCACATGTGCACCCTCAGAACGGCCCCGGTGGGGGTGAGGTCAGGAGCTGTGTAGTGGGTTAAATAGTGTCCCCCAAGAGACAATGTCCACCTAGAACCTCAGAATGAGACCCTATTTGAAGAAGGTGTTTGCAGATATAATTAAGGTCAGGCTCTTGAAATGAGA
>NW_011888804.1:7144244-7159340 GCF_000151845.1 Pteropus vampyrus
ATTTGGACTTGTGAGCTCCGTAAGTATAAGATAACGAATTTGTGCTGTTTGACACCACTAAGCTTGTGGTGACTTGTTGCAGCGGCAACAGGAAGCTCATACAAGGCATGTCTGGTTTGTGCACCGCTCCGTACACAGTGCCTCGTACAGCACCTGCTACATAGTAGATGTTCATTAAACACGTGTTAAGGAAGTCGATGGATAAATGTAGTTTAAGGGCCAGGAGACAATTCGAAGAAGAAGGAAAAAACGGCAGCCCTGGGCAGTGCGTGAACCTCAAGTTGGACTTTGTGAGCTAGAAAAACCTTCGGGGTCCTGTCTCCCACCTACATCCTTTCAGGGGTGAGTAAGCTGAAGTCAGAGGTCACAAGGCAGGGACACGACCGAGCTAGATATCGAATCCAGAACTCCAGCCTGCTCATTCGGAGCCCTATCCTGACATCCGGAGTAGGACTCAGAACGCAGCCCTGCTCGGGCATGTAGCCTGAGATGCTGGGCACAGGTCCCCTGCCGATTTCAAGGGATTTAGCTCATAAGACAACTGCCAGCTCCGGAGCACGAGGTGCCCTCAGTGACTCAGACTTAGGTGGAGACACTGGGCTGCTGCTAACCAAACAACAGAGTCTCTAAGAGTCACGTTTACCTCTCAGAGCCTCAGTTTCCTCCTCTGTAAAATGGAGCTGATAATACTCACCTCCTGGCAACTCCAAAGATCAAGGAAGGCGAAATGTGGCCATTGCCCTACAGATGGCAAATCTTAATCCACATGCCTTCGACTCGCTGCCTTCAAGCATGGACAGGCCCCAAAACGGCCCTGGCCCGAACCCGACACCCCCCTCGGCTCCCCAAACACGGAGGTACCTGGCAGATTGAAGCTCTTCTGCTGCCTCGTGCCCTGTGGGGAAGGGTGCAGGGGGGAAGGCGGCGTGGCGCTGGGAGGGAGGGGCGGTGCTGGCGAGGAGGGCGTGGAGGACGTCGTGGACGAGGGATTGCTGCTGGAGTCTGGCTGGTAAGGGACAGGGATGTGGTCCTGCAGAAAGAAAGCAGGGCAGGGGGCAGGGGACAGAGACACAGCAGTGAGAGAGAGCTGAGCGGGAAGAGACTCCACTCTGGCATCCTCAGTCCTCCCTTCCTCAGCCCCCAGATCCTTCCCAAGTCCTGCCTCCTTCGTCACCCCCACCAGGTCGCATCCAGCTGTGGAAGGAACAGTGTCTGGAGTCAAATACCCATCCACGGTCTGGACCCCAGCGTGAAGGGTTACCACGTAATGAAAGCCATGTAGGTGACAGCCACACTCCCTGGGCCTCTTTGATTTTGGAAAGCCCCACGCTGAGGTGCCCAGAGCACTCTTCCCATCCTAACACCTCTCCTCCCGAGTGTTTATTAAAGAATCAACAGCCTGACAGCTCAAGAGAGAGCATGAGAGAAGCCTTCAGCACCCTCCCTCACATCTCGGTTGGAACCAGCGCTGTCTCTCCGGCCCCTGAACCTGCTCTAAATCCAAAGATGAGGGTGGAATCCACATGTGTACCCTCAGAATGGCCCCGGTGGGGGTGAGGTCAGGAGCTGTGTAGTGGGTTAAATAGTGTCCCCCAAGAGACAATGTCCACCTAGAACCTCAGAATGAGACCCTATTTGAAGAAGGTGTTTGCAGATATAATTAAGGTCAGGCTCTTGAAATGAGACCATCCTGGATTAGGATGGGCCCTAAATCCAATGTCGAGTGTCCTTATAGGAAAAAGAAACGGACAGGCGTACACGGAGGAAAACGCTGTGTGAAGACGGATGTAGACGTCAGACTGACGTTTCTGCAAGCCGAGGAACCCCAAGGATTGCTGGAGCCACCAAAGGTCAGGAGAGAGGCATGGAAAAGATCCTCCCTGAGCCTCTGAGAGGAAACGGTCCTGCCGACACCTCGATGTCAGGCTTCCGGTCTCCAGAACTGTGAGAGAATAAATGTCTGTCGTTTTAGCTACCCAGTTTGTGGACATTTGTTACAGCAGGCCCAGGATCCAGAGCAGGATATAAGCAGGGTCTGGAGTAGCCACGTGCCAGGCACAGTGTGGACTTCAATAAATGTGTGCTAGACGAAGGAAAGAAGAAATACAGAAATGAAGGCAGGAGAGTGGGAGGAGTGGAATAAGGAGACAGGAAGGGAGGCAGGGGATCCACCTCCTCCTACTAGACTGTCTTACTTATCTTGGAATCTGAAGAACTTAGCACGGAAATGAAAAACATAAGAGGTGGCTAATAAAATGTAACATACATGAATGAATGAATGAACGAATGACAAGGAAAGGAAGATGGAGAGAGAGATGGATAGAAGAGAGGAACAGAAGGAAGAATTGCCTTTATGGAGAAAGGGATTCTCTGCTTCCTGGAGGGTACGAATCAGGTCATTCTCATCTGTGCAGCTCAGGGTGGATGTGAACACACAGAAACATCCAAAGATGCCCACTTTCCCCGGAAGAATTGCTATGACAGGAGGGGAAATTCTCTCCGCAGGTCAGATCCAGGCCTGTGTCCCAGTGGGACGAGCAGCTAGAGGCTGTGTTCCATTGGAGGGAAAGTCGAACTCCATCAGATCGTGTAGGAAAGACCTAATGACATCATCCTTCTTTCTTATTAGCACAGCCAAGATGTGGAAACAGCCTTCAGAGACCATCCGGTCCAACCCCTTCATTCTGTAGATGGGGACACTGAGACTTAAGAGATGGAGAGTGACTTGTTGGAGTCATACAGAGAGTTAGTGGTCCAGGTCCTAACCCCTAGCCTGGAAGCAGAAACACAAGGTTGTGCTAAGTAATAAGCAACTCGCATTTGAAACGGGAAATCAAACAGAAGCTTGTCTGTCAGCCAGGCTTCCCCTTCACCCAGCTGTGCACTGATTTGGACATGGCGGTGATAGTCACTGCCTCGCCCATGGGCTGTTCCTAAGGAAACTGTCCCCATCCTCCAATGCAATAGACTTTAGGGTGAATGGACAGTTCTAAACAGCCATACAAGTTTTCTGACCTCCACAGCCCACTCCCAACACAGGGCCATAAGTCAGGACATAAAGGCAGTTGGCCAGCGACCGATGCTATTGAATGAGAAGATGAGCTGGGCCAATAGGAAGAAGGGCAGAAAGCATCAGGACCAAAGGTGGGGAGAAGATGAGGTTCAGAGAGAAAAGAGAAGCCACAATAAACCGGAAAATGAATAAGCTGAGGCGATGAGGAGCAGGGACTATAGGGCGGCAGATGCAATGACACAGAGAAAAGATGAGGAAGGAGAGGATGAGGAAGCCAGCCGACAGCAGGGGACCAGAGCAGACCCACAGACAGCTGCCGAGTCGCTGTCGTAACGGAGGACCCAAGGACGATCCACGGTCTCGCTGCAGGTCCAAGGAGCTGGCCCGAGCGCGAGACCGTCCTCCATGTCCAGTTGCATGAGGCCCAGCTCCTAGGCTGCGATTCTGCTTTCGCTTATGGCCCCGGGTCTTGCCTTATAACAGACGACTCTTTTTGCTGAGTTAGTGAGGTGGGTCTCGGTTCCTTGCCGTCGACTGGAAAGAGCAAGGCAGCAGGCAGCCAGGTCCGAGCGCTCACTGCGGTCGGCAGAGCTTCAGCCGTGGGCGCCACGGCAGATGGGGTTTGCGACGCCTGGATGTGGAAGCGCGGTGTCGCAGGCGGGTCTCCCGAGGAGCCGGCAGATGCTGCCGCCGCTGCTCCATCCTCGTCAGTCCCTCCGCCCTCCTCCTCCTCATTCTCTCATCCTCCTCCATCTCCTCCATCCTCCTCCTTGACCTCCTTCCTCTCCTACGTCTTCTTCCTTCTTCTTTCTTCCCTTTCCTTCTCTTACTCTTCCTCCTTCTGCCTCTTGTTTATTCCTCCCGTTCTTCCTTTTCCTCCTCTTCCTCTCTACCTCCCTCTTCCTCTTTCTCTCCCTCTTCCATCCTCTTTCTTCTTCCCAGTTCTCTCTCTGTCCTCCTTCCTCTTCCTCATCCTCTGTCTATCATCATCAAGCTATTTCCATGCCCCGAGTCTCCAATGTTGGACTAAATTCTTTACCCATATCACTGCATCCAGTCCTCTCCACAATCTCAATAATAGCTCCTATTATACTACCCGTTTTACGGAGGGGGAAACCGAGGCAGGGAGATCTTGCTCTGATCACCCAGCAGGTGAAAGAACCAAGTTTCAAGCCCGGGCCCTCTGACTCCAAGATGCGCACTCTAACCATCATGCCGGATGAAAAAGCTGGGCTTCTGTGGGCCTGGATTGACTGAGCTAGACAAGGGAGGAGACAGCAAGGAAAAGGGACCCTTCAGACCAAATTGGCTCAGAAATCTATTGCCCTAACCACATCATTGCCTGACAGAAAGAATCTGCGTGAAGCCAGTGAGAAGAAAAAGAGGGGGAAAAATAACCCAGCCTTGTGATAGAGCCTGTCCACCTTCACGTCAAAGCCGCTTCCTAAGCAGAGGTCCATTTGTTTCTCTTATCAAATTCTCCTGCTGGCAGACAAGCAGAACAGTGTCACAGTCTGACCCGCGTTTCTGTCCCATCTGACACCAAGAGGTTCATTGTGCCTATAAAGCCAGAGAAAGGTTTTTGAGATGGCTCTGAGCTCCTTGTCCCAAGATGCCACAAAGGACAGGATGGGTTAGAAGCATGCACAGTTACTTCTTAGGAGCCTCCCCATTTAAGCCCCCTCATTCTTTCCAGAGGTGGGGATCCCCTCTCCTAGAGACTTATATATTTTTTGCAAATAACAAAGGAAAAATGGAGCTTGACATTTTGATTGGAAGCCCCAAGATTTAAGCTAATGATAACAGCCAGAAATCCCTGGATACGTACCATGTGCCAAGGAACTACACGAAGAGCTTTCAATGTGAATGATTTCATTTCACCCCACAATAGGTCTCTGAGGGTGGCGCTTTTATTATCCCCCACGGACATTCTTAAACGTGGCCACAAATTCCTTGGACTCTTCCCATCAACAGGATGAGATCTAAGTCACCTGCCCTTGCATCTGTGTAGGCTGTGACTGCTTCCATCGGTACAATATGTCAGAACTGACGCTGCCAGGGCTTGGCTAGTGGCAAGCCAAGGCAATGCATGGGCTTATACTGCTAGGTGATAAAAGTCCATGTAGCGCCCACCTTGTTTGCTAAAACAGTCGCTCTTTGGGCCCTGAGCTGCCATGTAAAAAGCCAGATGACGCTGAAGCAGCCATGCTGTGAGGAAGTCCAAGCCCCGAGGCGAGTCCACATGGACGCACTCCTATCAAGTACCTGCTGAGCTCAGTGTTCAACCCGTCCCAGCTCAGGCACCAGACCTGTGGGTAAAGGAGCCTCTAGATCGGGGGGTTGGCAAACGTTTTTCTTGAAATGTCCCGACGGTAAATATATTTGGGTTTTGTGAGCCATGTGGTCCCTGCTGGAACTACTTAGCTCTGCCACTGTAGCTCGAAAACACCCATAGACAACATGGGGGTGGCTTGTTCCAATACAATTCTACTTCCCAAAACGGGTGGTAAACCAGATTTAGCCTGGAAGCCATAGTTTTCCAATGCCTGTTCCAGATGATTCCAGCCCCTGGCTATGTGAATTTTCCCAGTTGAGTCCCAGACATCATGGAGCAGAGAGAAAACATCCCCCCATACCCCTCCCTCATCCCGGAGGACACACGGACTCCACGAGCATAATTAAAGGGCTGTCATTGTACACGAATAAGTTGGAGGCGGTTTCTTCGAGCAGGAGATACCTGGAACACACCCATTTTACACAGAGGAAAACTGAGGCTCAGAGACATTAAGTTACTTGCTCAGAGTCTCAGCTGATAAATGCAGGAGGTCAAGGCTGGGTGTAGGTCTGACTTCAGAGGCCAAGCTCTCAACTGCTAAGATGATGCCACGAGGAGCCAGATGGTGAATGACTGAGATCTGGTAGTAAAAATGGTGGGTGACAGCAGGAGAGAAAAAGAACATATGGGCTTTGGCGGGGAGGCACGGCAAGGGAGGTCAGAGATGGAGGGAGGGACCAGATTATGCATGGCCTGGCAGGCTGCAGCAATAGTTTGTTTTCTAAATGTACCAGAAAGTCACTGGATGGTTTTTAAGCAGAGGGTGACACCATTCAAATTATATTCATTAAGAATCACTCTGGCTGCTGTATGGAGAATAGATCGGGGGTAGGGAGGCATGCCCTCCCCAGCCTTAAGCAGAGAAGTGAGACTATGCCTTGCCAGTGAGAAGTCAGACAGCCATCATGATGCCCATCCAGGTCCCGAACACGGGCTGGTGACCTGCCATGCACTTGAGTTGATCCATACTTTATCTACCTTCGACGCCATGCAGAAGACACTGAGGGCCTTGAGAAGCCACCTGTTGGCATGCACAGGTTTTGCTTTCCACCATGGGGCTGGAAACAGACCTAGAATCGCTTTCATCTAGTCTGAACAAATAAAGGATGTGGAAACCACACTGGAAATTTCCAGGCCACACTGGAAAGAAAGATGCACAGAGGGGCCCCACTGCTGACCACCTCCTGAGGACCAGCTGGACGTCACGCGAACTGGCTACACGGCTCAGGGCCCCCACACGAATCCATCCACCCAGTCTCCGGCAGGAGCTCAGAAATAGATCCTGGCCCCTCGGTGGTTTGATTCAACAGATGTGTCAGAAAGCCCAGGGCCATCTGCAAAGCAAATCCTGGCAGATGGAGAAACATCTCAAAGAGCAGAGTCTGGGGTCTGGACCACCAAGGAACCCCTCTCAGGCTCTCCTGCTGTGCCCTCCTCAACACGCTCATTCATTCTCATTTCCATGGGTCTGCTCCCTAGATTAGACAGATTCCTGGCACACTCACTCTCCACGGATGGCTGGATGCCCCCCAACCCTGACTCAACACCAACCGCACAGAATTCGGAGAGCCCAGGGGCCTCGGAGGTGAAGGCAGGGCGCCCAGATCACTCCATCGGGTCCTTTTCCAGAACCTTCCTCCCGCGGCAGCAGCCCTGGCTCGCCCCGACCCAGCAGAACCCCAGCCTCACCTTGTTGATTTTGTTGGTTTTGGGGAGCGTCTGACTGATGTGCAGGTCCGAATACCGGGGTGGCTTTCGCAGAGGGTTGTTGATGTCACATGGGACCGACTCTGTCCGGACT
Organism: Pteropus vampyrus; assembly: GCF_000151845.1. NCBI lineage: Eukaryota > Metazoa > Chordata > Mammalia > Chiroptera > Pteropodidae > Pteropus > Pteropus vampyrus. The sequence continues at coordinate 7,151,394 of NW_011888804.1, forward strand.
AACCTTGCTGGATCCGTAGGGGTAAAAACAGCGATTTGGGAGTTTAAGTATCACTTTGGCTTTATAGTATTATGTCAGGAGAGGGCAGAGCTCACACCCACCTCGAAGGCCCACCCAAGACCGGAAGGAAATTCACTGAAAACAATAGTTGTTGTGTCACAGTAGAGACATGGAGTGTTTTCTATGTGTATGGGGTTTTTTTTTTTTTTCATATTGTCAATCTAAGACTTGACAATGACAAATTATAGTAATAAAACTGAAGCTCTCACATTGGTGCTCCCCTCGGAATTAACCTCCTTTGATACACAAGAGGTTCCCGAGTTTTCAGGGCCTGTAATCAGTGGACAAGCTATGGCCACCTATCCCTGTCCCCATCGGCTCACCTTTCGTTACTTGTGGGATTCCTCAGGCTTGAGCAGCCTGTCGCACGTCAAAACACATTTGTCCTAATCAAGGCCACCTTGGGTCCCTGAAGGGAAGGCTTGGCTCTCCCAGCCTTCTCTACTGCATCATCCAAAAGCCACACAAAATTCTGGGCACGTGGCTGATGCTACATAAATGCTTCCTGATCCAAACCACATCATCCAAGGCCCTCTTCCTGCGACCCTTCTGTTATTCTACTACTTACAGGGACCACTGTGGGGGTGGCGGGGGGGCGGGGACGGGATGAGCCGCTCACATTCAAATTTGATGCCTGGTGGTGTTATTCATGAGCTGTTTTGTATTGTGGGGGTGGGGGCAGGGGTGTTGGTAGAAAAGTTAAACCTTTGGACTGACCCAGGGATTTCATTTCTCAGCTTAGCCTGAGCCTGCCATCACCATGGAAACCGACCATATTTCCAACTTTCTACTAACAAGTAGGGGGGACGCTCAGCGAGAAGCTGGCGGACTTCTGGGAAGTTCCATGTGCTTTGAAGGTATGAAAGGGGCACGGCTGTGAAGGGGGGTGGAAGGGAGCCCTTCCCCAGACGTCAGCCCCTGACAGCGGGTCTCTCCAGCAGGCGGCTGTGGTCCCATGTGGGAAGTGGGCTCCGGGGGAACCAACAAGGGCGTGGGAGCCGGCAGGAGGCGATTTCCCCAGTGAAGCTGACCCGCGGACGGTGAGAATTCAGGCTTTAAACAGCCTCGTTGAGTGTGTACAGTTGTTCAAGGAACAGATGGCTCTTAATTGAGGACGTGGAGTGGGACAGGGCACCGGAAGAGACCTGAAGACTTTCCCTTCACTCGCACTTTCCCCTCGTCGTCGTGGAGATCAGCAAAGCTGAGATCGTCGGAAACCAAGAGCGCACCCCGGAGCTTCCCCCAACCATCTGCCTCCTTCTTTAGGTTCCCTCTGGGTTCCTTCTGAAACAGGGCCGACTCCCCTGAGTGTGCACTGACCGAGGTCAGGGCGCTGGGAGGGGCACAGTGGGAGGACCAGGTGGGACTCAGTCTCTGATGAGCAAGTCGCTATGCCCCCAAGTGGAAGCCTTAGCTCCACCCAGCCTGTAGATGGAGGGTGGGAAGGAGCTGGCCAGCTTTTTAAACTTTTAATAAGTAGCTAACATTTTAAAATAAGCATCTGGCACATAAAAACCATTGGGGCTTGTCTTCGAAACCTGAGAGGTGCTGCAGTGCGGGTTCGCGTAGTTGCTGGCATGGCCCCTCTCTCTAGACGCCACTGGGATGCTCTTTCCACTTTTCACGCCCATCGGGCCAGCTTCTCTCATTTTGGGTACTTGCCTGGCCCTGGAAGGCATCTGAGTTTGCAACTCCTACTCTAGAGCTGCAATTGTGACTTTTGGAGTGCATAAATCACCTGCAGATCCCATTAAAAATGCAGCTGCTGACGCAAAAGGTCAGGAATGGGGCCAGAAAGCGTGCATTTCTAACAAGCCCCCTCCCCTCCGCCCCCTGGTGATTCCGGTTGCTGGTCCTTGGACCAACATTTCGAATAGCAAGGGTCTGGACCAGCAATGCCCAGGAGAACTTTCCGTGATGCTGAAAGTGTTCATTATATGCACAATGCAAATATGGTAGCCGCATGTGGCTAATGAGCCCTTAAAATGTAACTGGTATGACTGAGGAATTCAATTTTTATTTTTATTTCAGTTTAATTAATCTAAACTTAAATACATATGGCTAATAGCTACTGTAATGAACAGCACAGGCCTAGAGAGTTCCCCAGTGGATGACCTGCAGTGAGGACGATGGAGTCTGGGGATAGCTGCCCCACAGGACAAGAATCGGGGCAACTATTTTGAAGGGTGAACTGTAAGGCCTCCCAAGGAGGTGCCTCCTATGGAGTCTCTGGCCTTTCTTTCTAGTCTTTCCTTCCATCTAATTGGTCTTGCTTTTTAACAGGAGACAGCTGGTAGTGGCAGTCCCATAGGTAGCTGCTACCCCTCTGCCTGGACAGTTTGGCCTAGACACTCCGAGAGCGCCAGGGGACAGAACACAGATGGCCCAAACCAACAGGTCCAAGCCAGACCCTTCCCCATGCCCACTTCTGCAGGGTCAGTTGACTGAGTCTAAAGAGCACATAATGAAAACACACTCAGCACTCTTTTTAAGTGGGAAGGAAAAGCAATGAAATTGAGGGAAAGAGAGAAGGATAGACATTGAGATTAGAGACGAGAATGACAGAAAAAGACTTAGGGAGGAAGAAATGAATCTGGGGCTAAAGTATCACAAATAGGCAAGAAATAGGAAGAGCAGGGATGGGGGCTGGATTAAGGAGACGGATGTCAGGAAGAAGGGTATCAGAGGGAAAAAAATGAGATAGGCAGGCATCAGGGCATCAGGAGGTATGCAGAATCTGCCCAGACAGGACTCCTTGCTCAGATGGCCTGCAGGAGCCCCCACTCCACTCCTACCCCTAGGGCGGCAAGGTTTAAATACTTACCTCCTCTGTGAATGATCAGGAGATGACAGGGCGGGGCTTCTTTGGTGCATTTGTTGTGGCACTTTAACCTGAGAGAGAAAAAGAGAAAGATGGATGGATGGATGGATGGATGGGTGGGTGGATGGATGGATGGGTGGGTGAATGGATGGATGGGTGGATGGATGGATGGATGGATGGCGGCAGAGGGGAAGGGAGATGGATCGATGGATAGATGGACAGATGTCTGGACGGCTGGATGGGTTGGTGGATGAGTGAGTGAATATGCGTGGATGGATGGGTGAGTGAATGTGTGGGTGGGTGGATGGGTGGGTGGATAGATGGGTGGGTGGATGGATGGAATGTCCCAGTGGTTCGGAAGGCTCTGAGTACTGTGGATACCAAGATGTGAGATAAGATGGGGCAGCTACTAAAAAGGCATATCCCAGGCACCCAGGAAATTAACTCTGGATAGAGTTTGCTGCCATCTCACCCTTACTTACAGGTCAGTCCTGGGTGTCCCAAGAATGGGTAGCAACTGTTTCACTAACAGCGCCCACTTCATGCTTTGAAAGACATTTTCCCCCATCAGTCTGTATTTATCATCATCACCATACAATCCTAATGATCACCTACCATTTACCTGAAGACTCATTTGCCAGCCATTGCACTAAGTATGTTACATATACTATGCCACTGGATCTTATAACAACCTTACAAAATGGGTATTACTATCATTCCCATTTTACAGATGGAAAAACTAAAATTAACTGACTTGTCTTGGCAGACACCCCGGGTTAGTGCTGCCAAAGCTGGCCGCTCATTCTTCATAAAGGCTCTCGCTATAGGAGACAGCCAACCAAGACTTCCGATTAAGATGAGACTAGTAATAGGTATTAAGTTCCAAAGGTAATAAGTTTAAGAGTTTAGAGTCAAAATATCTTCCTTCGAGACATGTCTAAGATGATACCTTACCCTTCCCCATACCATTGCGTAACTGGAAAAAGATAATAAAAATTCCAAGTTATTATGCCCAGTTTTGACTTTCTTTTAGAATTTTATGTCCATAGGATGGATACACTCCATGGCAGATGATATCAGAGCTTCACCCGTATTCTTTTGGATCCCCTTACCATTTTTGTGTGCACCCAGCCTACCTTCCAAAGGCCAACACCTTTGCCCATAAGGTTGCTCTCAGGCTGCATAAAGGTTTAATATTAACACACACACTCTATACAGAGAAGTGGAAACCTGAGATTTGCCTTCGACCCTCTTCCTCTCTATGAGTTTGATAGTTCTGTTTGACAGAATGGTTCGAACGCCCATAGACTTGACATTGATTCTCCCCATTAGTTTAGCACGGAAGGTCTCAAGGTGGAGTCCTTAGACCAGCAGCATCAGCACCATCTGGAAACTTTTTAGAAATGCAACTTCTGGGCCCTGGATCTGACGAATCAGAGACTCTGGGGCTGTGAGGCAGCAACGTGTTTTAACAAGTCCTCTGGGTGAGTCCGACGCACTCAAGTGTGAGAACCACTGGTCTAGTTGATGGTTTTGGAACGTCTGTGCATGTTTTCCCAATTTTTCTTGTGTTCAGTCTTTTACGGACCTAAAGGGCTCTGAATTCCTCTCTGATATAGAGTCAGACCTGGGGCCACCGGGAGTGCAGAGGAGTACACGGAGAGACAGGGGCAGCACAAAAAATGCCGCATCACGTCGTGAGAACGTGAGTCCATCTCCATTTCTCCTTCACTCCGATTTAAGATGTAAAGACTCTAACGTGTCTTTACATCTCTCTACCACGTGCTAACTCCAGTCCCAGATTTGGACGGACAACAGTATGCACAGAGAATTTAATACATTTATTTTTTCCATTTGAATGTCTAATTTCTCTGGTCGCCTTATATTCATGGCAAGTGAGGCTGATTTTTCACTCATGATAATAAGACATGTTTTCATCTTTCGATAACATTACTTAAGTTAAAAAGGCCGTAAATAGTAAATAAATACATGCAGGGCTGCTATGTAAATATGACAAAACCATGATAGAGTGGTAAGCAAATGGCTGAGTGAGACTGGAAAAAGCTGGCTTAGACGATCTGGAATCTTCAGAAAGTGGGGGCAGCTCTTGGCACCCAAAAGTCTCGATGGTTGAAAAAAAAAAATCGCCTCTTGGCCCCTTGGCTAAGATAGTAAGGTGGCTGGAAAACATTAGGAGGTGGTACTGGTCATGAATGCCATTAAGACTGTGACTCAAAGAAACAAGAGCTCACACTTCTGCAATGCTTATGATGGACCAGGCAATGCTCTCGAGGCTTTACACAATTTACTCAACCCTCGTAGCAACGCTAAAAAGTAGGAACTGTTATTATCCCCGTTTTATAGAAGCTGAGGCTCAACACACTTGGAAAACTTGCCCGAGGTCAAATAGCCAGTAGGAGACAGGGACCCCCAGACCCGCTCTAACCACCGGGCAGATGCCTCTTCTTTTTTCACATCTCGGGGTTAATAAAGGGGACGTTTCTGGGGTCTATAAACAGCTGAGTCCTTCTTTGAGACAAGCCTATGATGTCACCTTGCTCTTCGCACTACGGTTGCCCGACTTTGCAAGTAAAATAAAAATCGCACGTTACTGCAAACTGACTTTGTCTCTTTTTTTTCCTCTAAGGCCCCCAGACCCTCAGACCTGTAGCAAAGGTCCCAGCTCCAAGGGAGATGATGACCCGTGTTACATCGAAACCCTGATGCGAAGCTCTGGAGAATTCAAAGCTAGCCTTTCACTTTTCAACAAACACTTAACTGGGTCCTGGAACAGGCACTGAACAAGGCAGATGAAGCCACTGTGGGATAATAAAAGGGTAAACAAACATCGGCTAATTGCAGGGGTGCTGAGATCACATACACAGAGAAAAATAATACAGGGAAAATGGGATGGGAGTGGGGTCAGCACTTCCAACGGGCGCCAAGGCTGGGGCGAAGACTAAGTCTGGGGGATTCAGGGGTCGGAAGTCAAGGGTCGATAAGGCTGAAGGGAAGAGAACAAGACAGGAGGAAGGAGAGGCGGGCAGGGTTCCCGGTGGTCGATTCCACAGCACCAGAAGCCACTAGAGGCTTTGGACAGTGACACAGTCAGATGGATGTTTGGGAAGCCCTGAGTTGGGGACAGCCGAACCAAGAAGCTTCTGCATGCTGTCCTGTTTGAAATAGCTCGACTCCACCCTGGAAGCTTACAGAAAGAATTTGTTCCTTTCAGCCACCCCCCACCTACGAGTCTTCTCGAACAAGCCCGCCGCAAGGGTGACGTGCAGATGTGAAGAAGCCCATCTGTGATCGCGGTAGCACCGCGAGCTGGGGCCAGCCATTCAGCGTAACCTTTGGTCCACATCTGAATCAGGACAAGACAGGCAGGCAAGCCCCTTGTTGCTTTCTCTTGCAGTAACGGAAAAGCCCTCCTTCACCTCTGGCTGAGGGGTGGGAGATGGAGCTTCACAGGGCAGTGCTAGGACTGGAAGCACAACCACGGCTCATGCAGAAAGCCCAAGAGAACCATCTCTGATGCCCAGACACTTCGCCTTTGTGCGGACGTTCCGATGTCAAGAACTAACACACACACATCTGGGACCTGCGTATCGAGTCAGCAGGATTGGCTTAGGGCTGAAATCGACCAGACAACAGAGGGAAAGGGGTACAAGGACTGGGGCCGGATTTTTCCACAAGGCAGACACTCTATGACCCACTTACAAAAAATCATTTTTCCAGTGGGAAATATGCACGATTCCACCCAAATTAGACTTTTCCTTCTCATTGCCCAAGGAAGAAAGAGCTACTAGCATACAATTTATCGGCAGACCACCTGCTTCAGAATCAGATCCCCAAGGCTCACCCTCCGAGGTTCTGATTCAGTAAGTGAACACGAATTTCTAGCAAGCGTATTACAGAGTTTGAGAACCATAAGAGGGACACATTCTGCTTCCCAGATACGTCTGGGAACCTAAACCTTGCAGGATACAGCATCCCCCCCCCCGCAACAAAAAATGGGGGAAATGAAGTCAGGATAGTACACACGACAAATCTGGGGTCAAGTCCTGACACCACTACTTCCTGGCTGTGACAATTTGGATAAGTCGCTGCCCTGCTCTGAGCAGGGACAGTCATAGCATCTGCCTCACAGGGCTCAGTGAGGACCAATGATAAGACACAAGTAAGATGCCTAGGACAAAAACCTGAAGGAGCAGGTACCAGCCTTTTCAGTATGGTAGTTATCATTATTATTGCTAGTTTGGCAAGCCTCTGCTGGCTGGAATGCCTGGAGCCTCGAAACAACCATGTTGGGAGTTGAGTGATGAATATCCTAGTCTCCTCTCTCTTGGGTGGGACAAGTCAGAGGTGTTTCAACGTGGGATTGGCCGCCAGCTGCCTACTGCCATGACTGCTCTTCGAGGCACCTGTGCTGGCGGCCTTTCCCAGTCTCTCTCCTCCACCGCTGGTGTGGCCTGGGATTGTCTCGCCAATAAACCAACCGTTTGCCCTTGAATCCTTGTCTCAAGGTCTATAAAAACAGAGGAGCCCACCGAGATTATTGCGAGAGGCTCAGAACACTAACGTGGTCTGTCCTAAAGCTTTCACCCCACGACCAAACCCTCTACTCGCCATCCCTTGTGTGTGGCATTAGCCCGCAGTCCTTAATAAATTTGGTTCTCCAGGTGCTTGGTTTCAGAAGAGGAGAAAAGAGAGCTGGGGAGGGCACAGCTGATGACCTTGGACAAATCTCAGCCCCAGACATGCAGCCCAGAGGAGCACCATGACTTAGGACAGAGGCTCTGAGCAACCCCCAGGCACAAAGAAACACCGTCCCTGGTTCCAGAAGTAGAAAAGCTTGAGCTTTGGAATCAGGCCGACCTGAGCTTGAATTACAAAGAGTTCTATCTACCCTCCTCAGACCAAGGGGATATCCGTCTGCCTTGCTGAGGTCTAGCTACAAACTAACTGTCTCTTGCTGAGCTCTAACTGTCAAACTGCAATGAGGATCAAATGAGAAAATGCCCAAGCAATGCCCAAGTAGGCAGCCAAGGGTCAAGGTTGCTGCC
>NW_011888804.1:7162019-7164716 GCF_000151845.1 Pteropus vampyrus
TGGTTAAGAGTCTGGGATCTTGAATCAGAGAGATCAGGGAGTGTGAGGAGCAGATCCACTCATCATGAGAGTTTGGGTCAGCGATTTACTCCCGATGGCCTCTGTTTTCTCATCTGTAACATGGGAATAATAGCAGACCCTACCTGCCATGGTTGTTACAGAGATTAAATGAGATCATGCATGTAATGCGTTTAGCAAAATGTCTGGCATTTAGTAAGCCCTCAGTATGTGATATAATCATCACCACCATCATCATCATCATCATCGTCATCACCACCATCACCATCAACACCACCATCACCACCACCACCATCATCATCATCATCATCACATCCAATCTCCACTTCAGCCTCCAGTAGAGTTATAATAATCCCGCACACACAAAAGTAATTAGACTCACATTTTTGCTTAGAATAGATAAGAACGTCTATAAGGGACCATTAATTCCCATTATGATTATTGCAAAAACTGAAGTGTTTCTATTAATGGAAAAGTAAGTTCAGGCTTCAAGCTTGTGATCGCTGAAATGCATGCTCATAATTACATCCTGCCAATATCCTGCCTGTTGCACAAATTCCTGAAGCTTCCAGGAACTGTGTAGCAGCTGCAACATCAGCACTTGTCATTTCCCCAGTTTTTCAAGAGCTGGAAAAACTAGTGTGCCCCGTGGCTCAAACCAACCATGGCTTACTTCACACTTTTATCTCTTCATCGACTGTGGCTGGAGCCATTTTGCAAAAACAGGACATTTTCAAACGAACCATGTATTTGCTGCAAGAATACAGGCTAGGAAGACAATACAGGGCAAGAAAGGAACCAAAGAACATATGAAATCCAAGTGAAAAGATCCATTCACAGAGGAAAACTGGATAAAGGAATACATGACTCATTTAAACAAAAAATAGTAAAGTGACAGCTTACACGGAAAGAAAGATGCAGGCACGTCCAGCCAGCCTACTGCAGGCAGGAGGAGAGGGCACGTGTATAAAGTGCATCAAAACACCACTGGACTCTCGATCGGAACTCTTGGGCTCCTTAACTCAGGTTTCCACACACCACTCTTTACCTTTCTAGGAAAATGCTATGGGTCTCAATTCTCCTGAAGTGAGCAGTGACCTTAACTGGAACATGTGAAATGTTCCTACTAGCAGAGACCTGCCTCGACTAACCTGGGTCACCTGGGACATGGGACTTCCAGGGCTCGGCCCTGGAAAGTCCCAGGAAAATCAACCTGTTAGACTGTTTTATAATCTGTTGAATCTTTTAGTAATATCAGCCAACTGCTAGCATTCTAAAACCAAGTGATGCATACCACAGTCTCATGGGTTGGGAGTGAGTGATTTATTATATAAACCAGTGGTTCTCCACCGAGGGTAATTTTGCCCCCCACCCCCAACTCCAGGAACATTTAGCAATGTCTGGAGACCTGTTTGGTTGTCGCAACTGGGGTGTCTATCAACATCTAGTGGGTAGAGGTCAGGGATGCTGTTAAACATCCTATAATGCCCAGGGCAGCCCCCAAATGAAGAATTATCTGTCTCAAAATATCAACAGTCGAGAAATCCTGATATAAACCCTTTACACATCTCACAATAAGCTGGCTGGTTCAGAAAATCCCAAAAGAGAAAAGAAAAATGAGAACAATAGGAAAGTAGGAAATGTGCTAAATTTTCCAGACCTTTGACCTTCCTTCAACCCACAGAGGTGATATGCTTGAGTACGTTTCTTTTTATACTTTGTATTAATAGAAAATCCATTTCTGCGATGAAAAAAAAAATGCTGAATAACTTATTTAAAGATTCTGATTTGAAGGACTCCCCAAGTCGTCAATGTGATTGAGGCACTCACACGTCATATCACATCGAATGAATGACTGTATTAGCCTCATTTTCCATCAGAGAGGTTTAGATGCTTTTCCAGAGCCACACAGTTGAGAAGCAGCAGAGCCAGGACCTGAACTCAATTATCTCTGGCTCTAGAGTCTGGATTCTGCTATTGATTTACTGTCCTGAGCTGGGTTTCCTAGAAGCAGATCCTGAGACAGGTATTCTTGCCATTGATTTATGGAGGGAGTTTCTGCAAGAGAAACATACTCCATTATGATGGAAGCCAGACAGGGAATGGGGGAGAAGCTCAGCAAGGATGTGGCTTCAGGGGACTCTAGTCTCAGCCTGACCTGGCTGGAGGCGCTGGAGCATGAACTGTACCATAGAGTCTGTCTGCCTTCAGCAAGCAGGCTGGGCTTTTGCACACCTGTACCAGCTGGTCCCTGGCTCTGAGCCACCTGGGGGATGGGGAGGCTTATTCCCTGACACCTCTAGGTGAGGTAGCTGCAGTCACCCAAGGGCAAACTTCCAGAAGAGGTCTTACATATGAGCTCTTAGCATCAGTGCCTATAACAGCTGCTAAATCAGGTAACTGGGAATGTAGGCAGGACATCAAGACACACATGCGTGAGGGAAGGCTGCACTCAGAAGCCACTAATTTTATCATCCCGTCTTCAAAGCAGAGGAGTGAGTACTCCCTGATCTTCGAGAAAAATGAGTCATAGTGTCTGCAAGGTATTCTGATGCCCATAACCTTTCCATCTGGGGCCCTAAGAGCACGTGACTCAGAGAACATCAGAACTTCTGGCTTCTGCCCCCAGACTCTACCACCCAGCAGAAGGGCCATCCCAACCCAGGATTCCCCTCCCCT
>NW_011888804.1:7165771-7198544 GCF_000151845.1 Pteropus vampyrus
CCTTAAGAACTGGCAGTGACCGTGAGCAACTGGAGGGCAGCTACCATGTCTACCCTTGTATCTGGAATGGGGACACAGAATTCTTCACATGGCAGACGCTCAGCCAGGGCTGCTGACCTAACCAGAACCGAAGCACGGTCTCTGAAAGGAGACCCTGAGGTGGCTCGAACACCTGGAAGAGATAGTTAAAATACTACTTCTCCAGTGATGGTTTTACAAGACGACCCCTCCCTTCCACACTCCCACACGTGCAGAAGGAAAAGCATCTTGGTTCAAACTCTTGTTTTCTACAGCACGAGCCACTCAAATCACTGGGGTGCGCTTTCCGCAAGAAATACAGGTGGGGGCAGAGAGGTTCCGAGGAACCAGACCTCGGCTCTGCAGAAACCTGTGGAAGGACCCCGAGGGGAGGAAGGATGTAGCTAAGACAGGGCTGAGGGCTGGGAAATCCAACAGCATCTTACTGCAAAAGCAAACTGCATCCGGCTGAATCCACAGTTATCAAACAATACTCGGATTGTGCTGACATCCGACCACTTAGAACGAAACTCCATTCCATGCTCATGAACCTATTAGATGAAAACGCCTCAATTTAGATAACTGCAAATTGCTTTCTGAGCATAATTTCCTATTAGTTCATTAATCTCTCTATTCAGAACACCAACAAGAAAGCTGATGATAATTCTGGAGGAAGTGGGCATTAAACCAAAGCAGGAAGGAAGGGGATTAGACATCCAGTAGTATGCTGGCTTCCTGGGTGGAGGGGTACCCCAAAATTAATTCACAAAGTTAGGAACATTATTCACTTTTGTTTAAGGCCTTATAAGGCCAAGTACTAGGCTGAACATTTTACCTTATTTATCTCCCTGAGTGTTTTCTTTTAAATAATCAAGTTTTTTTGTTCTGTCTACAAAAGAAAAAACTGAGGCTCAGAAGGAGTTACACACCAGTTAGTGGCAGAATCAGGATTCGAATATAGGCGTGTGTGTCTGACCTACAGCCTGGGTTCCTAGTTGGTCCTCGTCTTTTTGATTCACCACACAAATATTTACTGGATGGATTTACTAGAGAGACGACGATGAACAAGACTCAAGTTCACAAAATGAGTCTAAGGGGTGTGAACAGCAGAAGAGCCTGAAAAGTAAACAGCGACAAGTGACCAACCTGTAAAAACAAAAATCTCACATGCTGAACCCCGGCTGAGAAATACACTTTCTTTTATGTTGTCAGACTCCTACTTTTACGGAGCAGTTGTTCTGGAACGTGATCCCAGGTCAGGCAGAGTTAGCACCACCTGCGAACTTGTGAGACATGCAAATTCTTGGGGCCCACCCATGATCTGCTCAAACAGAGACTCTAGGGGTGAACCCAGGGATCTTTGTTTTAACGAACACGCTAGGGGCTTCTGATGCACCCTCGAGTGGGAGACCCAGACTCTAGAAAATCAGCTGTGAATAAATGGTTTGGCTCATTTTTTTCTAAGAAGCTGCCTCTCCAGTCTTGGAGCCACGTCTCTGAAATCTCATCTACCGCTGTTCTGTATGTATGTACATCAGTTTCACCGAAATTCAATTCTCTAATGGGCGTGTCTTCCCTAAACTCCTTGACACTGGGGTCTGTGTGGAACCTGTTTCAGTCCCTCACTCAACCCTTCTATCTACCCATAAGTGTGTCCAAAATTTTGCCCATCTTTGAAAACACATATAGACAACCATTCATCCTCGCTGTAATTAGTGCAAAAGCTGCAGGATTTTATTCATAGAAGAATAAGTTCTAACTTCATCTGATGACATCAGTAATGTGGGCTAATAATTATGTCCTAGAGATAGCTCTAAACTCTGTTGTAGTTACACAGGTGTGCTGTCAAAGTTCCTGAAGTATGCTGGGACTTTGTAGCAGCTACAGGCTCTGCTTTTACCGTTCTGGCAGTTTTTCTAAGGGCTAAGCAAATTGGTGTGACCCATGGTGTAGTCCAACCATGGCTTGGTTGGACTTCTGCCCCTTTCAAACCAGGAGCCCCTTTCAAACCAGGAGCCCCTTTCAAACCAGGAGCCACTTTTGCACAAGGTGGAGAGAGGAGGAAATTTCTGCGATAAAAATTGTAATCTGGCGTAAGGACGATTCCTTCCAATATTCCTGTGGTGGGTGCTAATTATCACACCCACTTTGCAGATAAAGAAACTGAACTCCCAAATGACAAGTGTCTTTCTTGCTCAAGCTCACACAGGGAGTTCAGCGACGGGGCTGGGACCCAAACTCAGTTCTGGCTGCTCCCAAAGCCTGTGCTTCCTGCAGCCACCCCTCTCCCCCAGGTCCCCATCCCTCCCCTAGACTCCTCCCCGAAACCTGGGCAGGGTCTGACCTTTGCTCATTATTTCTAGAACAGAAGTAGAAGCAAAGGCCGCCTCAGAGTTCTGCCTCCAGTGCTGAAAATTAAAACAGCTCAGGAAGCGTCAGGCCTTGCTGACTCCTGGCTGCGTCCCTGACATCTAATTACCCGACTTCAAAGCCTCCACTGTGCAGGTGTGAGGATGTGAAAGCTGCCGTTTCTCCCACAGAACACAGCATGGCTACACATGGATAAGACAGGAGCACCTGGCATGTCGGGGGAGTCAGAGAGCCTTCCAGTTGGGCTGCAGGGCTTGGCCTTGTGCCTCTCAGAGTCAGAAAGCCCAGGGGCCATAACTTTGGGGACTCACCTGAGAGCCTGGGTCAATAGAGGACTAAGGTGGAGATGCAGGCCTCCAATCACAAATGTTTAGTAATCACTGCCTCTGCCTACCCTTCTGCCATGGAGCTGAAGGCTCCTTAGGAGCTGGAACTAATTAATCCTGCCCACAACTCCTGGAGGGAAGAGAGTCCTCAGCCTTACCTTCATTAGTCAGGTGAGACCTCCAGCCCGCAGGGAGAGTGAGCACTCACCCCTGCATCATCAGGTAGGGATACAGGGAGGCCCGAAGGAGCCCAAATGAGAAATCCCAGCCTGGGCTGGAGGAGGAGGAACAAGGCTACAGAGGAAAAGTTTCCTACAATCTTTAAAACTAAATGGCCCCTATAAGCAAGTAGATGCATATTCATTTGTAACTCTTGGATACAGTTGAATGTTATTGACTATTTAACAGTAACTGGACCAGAGCGTGTACTTAACACAGGTTTATAGAAAAAGAGACGGAGGCCAAGCAGAAAGGCATGTGTGACCTCTGACAGAGGACGGAACTCTGAGCCTGGCACCAGGCTATGTCCTGTAGTGCCGATTTCTTAAATGCTCACCGCCACAATGGGCACGAGTGATGATTATTCCTTTCGTGCAGAAATGTGAGCTGACTTGCCCAAGGTCACACGGCTAGAAAGTAACAGAGCCAAGATCTGAATCCATCTTAATCTGACTCCAGAGCCCACGGTGGGCACCACAGGTGTTCTCCTGCACCCCACCTGTCACCGGCCATGACCTGGAATGGGCATGCAGAAGTGGGGAGAAGGGCGAGAACTCGAGACCCACATGAAGCCACAGAAACGACAGGAGTTAGGAGGCTAGGATCTAAATCCTAACTGCCGCTTCCCAGCTGTGTGACCTCAGGCAGGTGATTTATCCATGCAAAGACTCAGCTTTCACATCTGTAAAATGGGGAGAATCCTAATATCTTCCTCCTCGGTAGAGAAGAAATAAAGGAGAAAAACACTTTAAAAACTAACCCAGGGATCAGCAAACTATGGCCGAGGGGCCCAAGCCAGCCCACAGCATATTTATCTAAATAAGGCATTTTGGGAATAAATAAATTCGTCGCGTTCATTTGTTTGTGTACTGTCTCTGGCTGCTTTTGAGCTACACGACAGAGCTGGGTCATTGACGAGAGACCGTATGACCCACAAAGTTTAAAATATTTACTACCTGGTCAGCTCAAGAAAAGTTTGCTGACCCCTGACCTTAGATGCTATGAAGATGCAAGGTGTCACCGTGCTCAGCGGACAATAGCACTGTGCGTTTTAAGCTTCAGCTATCAGCTCAGGTTCTTATTCAGAAGTGCTCTTCTTGAGCCCCTACCCAAATGCTACAGGTTCATTTAAGACCTATTTCTGAAAAACACGGCAAGCGACTCTCCTAAAAGTCAGGAAACCAAACTCCCATAAGCTATTTCAGAGCCCAGTATGGCTCTAGGTGACATCGGGCACCATGAAAAGATGCTCCCAGGTACAGCCACTTACTTGCAATTTTTACACTTGAGGCCAAAAAGCATCCCTTTCCCACAGACTGTGCACGTCTGAGACATCCAATACTTGGTGGAAAACCTGTGGAAAAGAGAAAGAAAATGTTCAAGGGCAAGGTCATGGCGACCGACCTGTCCCCAGGAAGATGAACCACTTAATGGGTAAGCACACGGGTCCTAGATTCCAGTCCTACTTCTGCCGAGATATGGGACTTAATCAAGTGGCTTAAACCACTGGAGCCTCAGTCTCCTCATCTGTAAAGTAGGGATAATAACAGTGTCAACCTCATAGGTTGCTGGAAGAATTAAGCAAAGTCATGCATGTCAGGGGCTTCACACAGTGCTTGGCACATAGTAAGCACTCGATGAATTGGGTATGGCTATATCATTACCCAATCTTTCATAACAGTCATTCATTCATTCAATAAATCCCGCCAGATAGCCTACTATGTGCCAAGTTTGAGTCTGGGGCAAAGCAAATGGATGGGGTCAGAAGTGTCCTTGGAGAACCACAAAGCAAGGTAGGGCCTCCCAGGAGTCCAGCTAAGCCATTCCTCATCACTGCTAGTCACGTCACCTGGGAAGCTTCAAGGGGCGCCTCCCCGCCAAAAAGCTGAGACCGCCCCCAACTTTAGTAGCAGAGTCCCCTAAAGTAAAAGACCATCAGCTCGCCTCCCTCCCAACCACCATCACTTGGCTGCAAACAAGGGAGTCTGGAAGCCTCCGATACACAGCCACAAACCACCAGGAACATGGGTACGTTAGATTAACTTCCTGGGCCCCCCACTGCTGCCAGGGTACTTTCTTCTCCCAGAGATACCAGGCAGCGGCAGGGCTGGGCTCAAGAAAAGTACTGGAAGGTTACCGGGTCAGAGTTAATTTTCATTTTCAATTTCTGTCACTTTCAGCAGGAATTGTATCTAATCTCCACCGCCTCACGGTGTCAAATGAAAATCGGACGTGGTTATGTAACTTGGTGCTTGAGAATTCCGAGGGCAAGTTTGCATTCCTCTGCTGTACCATCCTGCCTGATTTGGGTCAGTCACTCTCCTAACAAAATAAGCTGCAGCCCAAAGCCTCCCTATCTAAGTAAATAGCAATATTCTGAATAGAGAATTGTGGCCAAGAGAAGTCCCTCTCCAGTTTTGGGCTGGGGGTTGGTTAAGCCCCTTTCAGCCCCTTCAGCAAGGTCAGCGAGTTTGGCAGGGTCTATTGTGCAGGCTTTGGCGGCTGAGGGGGATGATGTTCACCCACCAGCCAGCAGCACAGGACTCAAGAGCACGTAGCGTGTGTGGTGGGTGGGAGTTCTCTCTCCTTCCCAGCCTTCTCCCATCCCTAGGGTCTGCTCTCCCTCTTCCCAGGTTCTGGCTGACATGATTCTGAGGACAGTGAATAGAATGAGATTTTAACTTCATTTGTTCACTAAGGCTTGTATGAATCCAGTTTTCTTCCTTGTAACATGGAGCCCAGAGAGAAACACAGGGTAAGATCAAAGAGTAAAAAGGCAACCCAATTCCCAGCTTCTCTAAAATGTGCTTGATGCCCAAGATCATCTGGTCATTTCCCTCCTCTAAGCATCAGTTTTTCAATCTGAGGTACCACCAGGTCTAATACTAGGGGGAGGGGCTGGGCCAGATCCAGGGGTGGGGTTAAGCAGGAGGTAGAACTGAGCCAGGGGTATGGCCAATCCAAGAGAGGAGCTGAGCCAGGGGTGTGGCCAAATCAGGGGGTGGGGCTGAGGAAATGACCAATCAAAGAGAAGAGCTGAATCAGGGGTGGGGCTAATCCAGGGGTGGTGCTGAGCCAGGACTGAGGCTGAGTCAGAAGTATAGCCAGTCTAGGGTGTGGCCAATCCAGGGGATGGGGCTGAGCCAGGAACATTGGCCAATCAAGGAGAGGTGCTGAGCCAAGGGTGGGGCTAATCCAGGGGGTGGTGCTGAGCCAGAGGTGGGGCTAATCCAGGAGTGGAGCTGTGCCAAGGGGCAGTGCAGAAGAAACAACAAACCAGCCTTTCCTTTCTGATGCCTTTCTCTCTGCATCTCGCTTCCTGACCACTGACATGTCTATCACATATTTCTCACTATTTCCTCCACCATTTTCTTTTTGGAGACTTAACAACTATCCTGTCAACATATTTCTTTCAAGAACTGTTAATGAGATGCCTTTCTGGGAGAGTGTGCTCATTGCAGCCTCACCCCAGCCATGGGGATGTGTCTGCTGCTGGTACTGCACACCTCCCGCCCCTGCCATAGCCCTGATCTCTCCGTACTGTCATGGTCTGTTAACCGTCTAACCCTGCACTAGACCGTGAGCTCCCCGGGGGGGCAGGTCTAAAGTCTCGCTTAGTGCTGCCGCCCTGGCACAGAAATTCTGTACAAGTGGAAAGAATCCATAAATGAATGGACCAATCCCTCGGCTAGTTCACGGAGGCCTCGGCGCCAAACAAAAACTCTTGACAGCAGTGTTCAAAGAACACAAAGTGCTGAGGTCAGTTAGCTTGTAGACCCGTCACTTAATCGTCCAGGGCCTCAGTTTTCCTGTCTGTCAAATGAACGTGACCATGCTGCTTACCCCACTGAGTCTGTGAGGAGATTGTGAGGATAATGAGATAAAATGTGGAAAGTCAAATCTGGAGAGTGAAAGAATTTTTTATGAGGGATGACTAGTAGCTAGGAATCTCCTTTCCAAAAAGGGCAGATGTACCCAATGGAGAGGCTGTTCCGTGCACCCAACAGGGCTGGAGCTCTGGACTGACTGACATCTGAGCAGAGAGTGAGCATCTCTGAGCTCAGCCTGCAATCTTGTGTCTTCTGGGTGGGGAGACCCAAAATTAGGACATAAAGCATTTGTCTTGACAATGAGACTGTTTATTGAATGGTTACTATAGGCCAGGGCCTTTGCTTAGCCTTTATGTAATATATTATCTCATTTAATTCTCACAACCACCCTATGGTTAAACAGAATTATCTGATGAGAAAATTGAGCCTCAGAGAGGTTAAGCAACTATCTTGAGGTTGCAAAGCTTTACTAGCTGAGCTGAGAATCTAGGTCCGTCTGACTCCAAAATTCTGGCTTTTAACCATCACATACTAATTTTATAAGGACCAGGTTAACAAGAAGCAGACATTTCAGTCCCTGGCTGCCTCACTGAGGTTTAGCCTGACACAGGAGAGAGGGGCGTGGTGACATAGGACTGGAACGACATATCTGCCCAGCCTCTCCCCGGGGGCCTGAGTCCTCTGCCCTCACAGTGCTGGGGGCAGTCACCAGAGCACGCAGGAATCCAGCCTACCTGTGCTTGATGGAGTTGCCAAGGTCTCTGCGAGGGATCTGCGGGGACCAGCGCGGCACTGACAGTGTGTCTGCAGGGAGAGAAGAGAGGTGAAGAGACTGTTACGCAGAGGGTCTGAGACTGGCGTGGGCTCCAGCCAAACCCTGGAAGGAAGATGGAAGCCTACTGGCCTCAGGAAGTACACTAACCACATCACTCGTTAAACCAAAGCCAAGTGGAAAACTGGTTTAGCTTGCGTTATTTTATCCCATGCAAGGTTCCCTGGGTAGGACAGCCAGAGAGTGCCCTAAACGAAACCAGCCGTGCAAAATATTGAGTATCATTTTCATTTACAGAGTGCTTAGTGTGTGCCAGGCATGTGCTGACTCACGTGCCTTAGCTTGCTGCATCATCAAAACAATCCCAAGGACAGGGGTTGTCAGCATCCCCACCTTACAGATGAGGAAACAAGAGTCTTGGAGAGAGGAAGTCATTTGCTCAAGGTCATATACCTCAGAGGCTGTACAGCACCTGTGAATAGAGGCTTGTGAGATTCTAGAGCAGCGGTCCCCAACCATTTGGACACCAGGGACTGGTGCTCCTATGAGAATCTAATGTCTGATGATCTGAGGTGGAGCTGAGGCGGTGATGGGTGCGGCTGCAAATACAGATGAAGCTTTGCTTGCTCACTTGCTGCTCACCTCCTGCTGTGTGGCCTGGTTCCTAACAGGCCACGGATGAGAACCAGTCTGTGGCCTGCTATGGAGCATATGACCTTACATGCAACGTTCTAATGAGGTACATTCCAAACGCCATTCATACAAGTACCACTTTCCTCATTTTTGTTACGCCTTGTATAACTCATAAAGTTATTTACTTACTATCTGAAGTTGACTCTTTGTGTAAATACATTTATTTTAAAAGCAAACTCTAAATGAAAAGCTAATATCACTTTCTATATATTGTAGGTAACTATTTAAAATACATCTTACCACATACCATCTAAACTCATGCTAGAATAAGGGCATGGACTGACGAGTGAATGGATAGATGGATGGGTAGATAGATTGGTAGGTGGGTGGCTAGATGGATAGATGAATGGATGTTTGGATAGATGGGTGGATGGACAGATGACTAGATAGATAGATAGATGGGTAGGTCAACTGTTAGGTAGGTAGGTGGGTGTATGGATGGATGGATGGATGGATGGATGGATGGATGGATGGATGGATGGATGGATGAATAGATAGATGAATGGATTGGTGGATGAATGAGAAAAGGAAAAAACAATAAATCACACAGATTTCAGACTGGATGCCTATCCTCATCTTGTCTTTTCTTGCATTTAGCCTTAAGCTAAATCCCAGCCACCTCCACTATCACTCCACCACTGACCGAGTTGTGGGCCTTCTCCCACAGACCCTAAGCACCAGCCCCCACCTTCACTCCACTACCCAGCTGTCAGCACCACCCCCCTGGGAGCCCTCGGAGGACCCTGAGAGGTGTGAAACCACAGCAGGAACGAACTAGTGCTGCCTGTGAAATCTCCACCAGCTAGGGAGAGAAGCAGCCAGGGGCTGACCCACACGCCAGCTCCCATTTCTCAGGCCAGATGTGTGGAGCCAGCTCCCTGTTTTCCAAGCTGAAAATACGTGCCTCATTTTTCACAGCAATTGTTATGGAGTGGCGTGCTCCTGGCGGAGCCGGGCTTGTCTGAACCGATCAGGGAGCATTTAACCCCAACCCATTCTCTTCTCGTTTCTGTCTACTGACACTGTCTGCAGCCATGTGAAAGCTGTCCCTGTGAAGCTGAGACCCTTTCTGGGAGAGTTCATGATTTTCCAAGCCCTAAAGGGCAGAGAAAACCCAAGAGGGAAGCAGCATAATATATCGATCGGAATTATAGCCAGTGGAATTTCCTCTAGTTTAACTAAAAACTAAACGTCATCTAGTCCAAGCCCCTTTTACTACTTGTTTCAGTTTCTGAGGGATACAAAAAAGACAAGAAAGAAAAACAATTTTCAAAAAAGAGAAAGAAAGAGCATTCTTTCCATTCCTATCTCCTTTGGGGGCTAAAATCAGACTTGGGAGGAAGGAATCTACCTGCTAACTCCTTAAAATGCTTTCTCCAGTGCCAGGGGTGGGCGGAGGTGGACAGCCCTGCTGGAGGGGGGACTGTGAGCTCAGATACACAGGTTCCTCCTGGAGAATGCACAAAACTAGGAGTGCCAAATGGGTTTCATCTCATGGGACATTAGTAGTGGCTGTCTAGAAAGATGTGTTGAGGATTCTGAGGCTCAACAGGAAAGAGCACTGAGATTGATTAGCAACGTCTGCCAAGGGTGAAGAATTAGGTAGTACCTACAAGTCTGAATATATTTGTCTCTCCTGCAAGGACAGACACCACATCTTCATCTTTGCCTCACTACCTCATAAGTGTAGTGCCAGGGGCAAAGTAAGTACTTAATACCTATTTGCCGAATCCAAGATATTTATAATATAAACGCTGAGTTTACTGATCACTCAACATGTGTCCAGCATTATGCTGTGAAGTTTATTCTCGGAAGCTATGCCTTCGTGCACTCGGTGTTCTCATTATTCCCACTGTACAAAGGAAGACAGAGGAGCTCAGAGAGGTGCAGTGACTTGCTAAAGGTCACACAGCCTGGCACCAGCAGAACCTCAAGGTGTAACTCTGCAATTGTTTGCATATCCTCTAAAAGCCCCTACACTTTTGGCCCCCAGAGGACATTTGGCAATATCTGGAAATAGTTTTGACTGTCATGCTAGGGTGCAGGGGTGCTAGTGGTATCTGGTGGGTAGAGACCAGAGATGCTACTCAACATCCTACAATACACAGACAGACCCACACATGAAGAATTAACCCAGCCCCAAAAGTCGGGAGTGCCAAGGATGAGAATCCTGGATCCAGTAAGATGGTTCTTTCTTCTCTAGCCACCTCTCTAACCCCAACACCCTCCAACAAGGCCGAGATGGTATTTTTGAAGCTCAAGTCAGTAGAGAGCAAATCCTCCTTTATTATTTGCACATCTCACTGTTAGATTATATCCCAGTTATTCAGTTATTCTCAATTACAGCACCTTCTCAAAAAAGGAGAAGTAATTAAGTTTAGTAGTTTGGTTTCATTTCCCCATATCTGGTCGAAGGGGCGAATTCTGTCAATTGCATTAAGTGACTGTAGCATCATCAGTCTCCAGCAATAATAACCTCCATGTGGCTTCCTTCGTGGGTGTGAAGATCTGAACTTTGAGATCCTCTCTTTACTTTCTTCATTTGGATTTCATTAAACTTGCCAATGCAAGACTTAAAGCAAAGGAAAACTGTTTAAAGGGATGGGGGCGGAAATCTATGAAAATCCAGGCCTTATCATAACAGAGAAGGCAAACAGCATTTACAGCAATTAAACTGATACAGAAACTTCTGCTTAACAATCAAAGTGCCTATTACGATGTCTCCATAGCTGAACAAAAGATTCTTTTCTACTCTAATTTTCTGATAACAAGTCACGCAGACACAGAGGCAGAACTGTGTACAGCCCTGGTGCCTTCGGTCCCAGGGGGAGAATAACAGACATTTCCTCTTAGATATTTTCATTTCCAGTCACTGGAAAGGGAAATGTTGGAGGGAAGGAGGGTTCTTCTCCCTCCTATAGGTCCTGCTGACGATGCCCTCTCAAAAATGCCTCCTTATGACAAACCAGGAACCCTGGACTTTGAAATTGCCTTGGTAGCCAGCTAGAGAAACGGAGGCCTCAACGGAAGGAACTGATGTTAATCCAGCATTCACGTTATGCAGAGCTTTACAACGAAAAACTCAGGCTCTGAGCTTTGTTAGCCTGACGGAACTCAGGCTAACAAAGGAGTCAGGCATAAGGGAAAAAATTAAAAACACTTAACACAGAGACACCAGCAATAATAAAAATGGACGGTGATAAAGCAAAGGAGAGGAGGAAAAAGTATGAGAGCAAAAGGAATGAGTAAAAATAAGAAAATAAGAAATCGAAAGTAGATACGCTTTTTGTTGAGTGTTGTCATGTACCAAGCACTACTGCCAAAAAAGCCCTTTATATATATTATCTCACTTAATTCATACACTACAGTGTATGCATGTAGGTAATGTATCAGTTGTTATCATTAGCCCCATTTCACCACCAAGGAAGTTAAGAAGCTATGCCATTTGCTCAAAGTCACGCAGCAAGTACAGGCCAGGACTGGGGTCTTTAACTCAATAAATGACAGCCCATTTCATCCCCATTTCACAGATGGGATCACTGAGGCTTAGAAGCAATAAGCAATTGTCCATAGCTAACCTGGTCGAGTGGGGATTCGCGCTACAGACAGGAACAAACTGGGTGCTTTTAGTCCAGACTGCCCTCCAGATACATGGAGTTCAACCCATCCTATATTGTCCATGCCTCCCACCTCTGTCTGAGGAAAGCGAAGAAACGATGTCTACCTGTTTAAGTTCAGGAAAGAGCCTCAGAGGCCCGAAAGATGACGTTACTCATTCCTTCGGTCACTCCTGCAAGTTATTCAATAAATATTTTGTTGAGCAGAACAAAATATGCCCTCTGCCCCCCAAATGTCCACATCCTAATCCCTACAACCTGTAAGGATGTTACTCAACAGACCAAAAGAGGTTTTGCAGATGTGATTAAGGTAAGAATCCTGAGATGGGGGAGAGTACCCTGGATTGTCCAGGTGGGCCCTGTGTAATAATAAGTGAAAGAGGAAGACAGGGGAGTGAGAGAGAAGATGTGATCATTGCTGACTCTGAGGACAGAAAAGGGCCAACAGCCAAGGAAGGTAGCAACTTCTGGAAGCTAGAAGAGGCGAGAAAATTGATTCTGCCGTGGAGCCTCCAGAAGGGACCAGCTCTACGGACTTCCGCCCTCCAGAATGGTGAGATGATAAACTTATGCTGTTTTGAGCCCCTGAGTTTTGGTACTTTTGTAACAGCAGCCACAGGAAACCAACACAACAGCTATTTTATGCCGGGTATGGTTTTGGGAACCGCGGGTATGGTGAATAGGATAATCAAGTTTTCTGAGCTTAGAATTTATAGGAGCGCGAAAGTGACATTCCATGAGGGAAATAAGACAGTCATACTTTGGGGTCTGTTTTAAGTCAATGGGAACCTTGAGATAAGTTAGAACAAAGGCAGGATGCTAGGAAGCTATGTTGGGGGGAGGGGCAGTCTCGCAAATGTAAGAGCTCCCTCTGGTGGCTGAGGGGAGAGCGGCCTGCTAGGCTGTGACAAAAACAGAAGCACCCCACTCCGCCCCCACCCCATCTCCCAACTCCCCACCCCCACCGATCTAAAGCATCAGTCCTGACCCTTCCAAGGTCGTCTGTCTTCCAGTCCAGGCCTTTCTCATTTGAGCTGTCATGATGCCACCTGCAGCCCCCAATAAAAAATCCACAGCCCAGAGTGATTAGTCCACACTGTCTGGCACAGGAGCAATGTTGTCTTATTTACTGCCCATATCCCAAGTGGGGATATGCCTCTTGGAGCTGTTTTCTCATTTAATTCATACAACCATATGAAGTTATATCCCCAGTTTACAGATAAAGACTTAATTGTTCAAAGTCCTATAGCTAGTATTTGGCAGACTTCAGAATTGAACTCAGTTTCCTACAAACTAAAGCCTGTCTCCCCCTACACACACCATACTACTCTCCTCTTTTGAGACAAGTGTAAAAGTTATTTTTTAAGTCACTCAGTCCTAGAGTTGGAAAAGACCACAAGAAACTGTCGATGGCAGTCTGAGTCTTTAAACCTTAAGAGTTACCGTATCCTTAAATGTTGCCATGGAGATAAAGACCACTGAGCACATAATACTATTAATAATAACAGCTAACATTTAGTGAGCACCTACTGCACGGCAGGACTCAGATTAAATGCTTTAGATGTATTATTTAATTTAATCTCCGTAACTTCATTTTAGGAGGTAGAGCTAGGGCTTGAGCTAGGGCAGTTGACCCCACAGCTCAATCTCAGAAATACCGCAAATAAAACGGATGTTTCAAGCTGCCCTTAAGCTTCCAGCTCAGAGACATGACAGACTGAGTGAGAACTTAACAATGGTGTTGCATTTAAATCAACTAGCAAGTTCTTTGGGTCCAAAGATATCTGCAACAGATAAAATTTCGACCACGAAAATTTGGGGCCACAGGCCAGTCGCTAGCTAAAATCCCACTGATTTATCCAAGGTGTCAGCCAATCCTTGACTAGAGCTACTCGTGATATTATTCACATAGCAGGGAATAACTCTATTTGCTTTAATATTCAATTCAAATAGATCAGATCAAGTATTTTAATTACACGTGATGTCTAAAGGTTACAGCTCCATGATTCTTCAAGGCCAAATTGAGTTTCTTTGTGTATATGGACATAATTTTCTCCCTGAGACAATTACGAGATCCAAATTTCATCATCTGGGAGCTGTGACAGCTATGGAGGAGTCCAAAGAACCACTTGGCATTGGGGACTGTGTAGATGTGGGTGGGCCCGGGCGCCATGTCACAAGGGAAGAAATAATGCAGAGGGGACCAATGGGGAAAAGAGATGCTAGGGGTAAGGATTGTGCTGCTCACTCTTGATGGAAGAGGCCATTCACGGGAGGTTCTTAGGGATCTCCTGGCATTGAGGTGAAACAAAGGGCCACAGCGAAGCAACCCATCTAGAAACAGGAACACTGCAAGGCCAAACCAGTCTGCATATATGTGGGGTTTAAACTAGAGACGAGATCTTGAGTGTGGACCTCCTTTTGTGTTCGAGCGGCATACTTCATTTCTTAACAAGAAGGCCATCCAGGTCATCGGGTTGCCCAGTGGGATGTGCAAGCAAGATCGTGGGACTGCAGTGAGCAGACCTATGTTCGAACAGGAGCTCTGCCACTTCCTAGCTGTGAGACCCCGTGGTCCCTTTAACCTCACCGAGTCTCAATTTTGTCTCCTATAAAAGGGGGTCATAATATCTCCCTCATAGGATAGTTAGGAAGATGAAGTGAGGTCATTAATTGGAGCAAGGCTCGGCGGAGTGCCTGACATATTATTGTTATTATTGTTTTTGTCATTGTCATCATCGCTCTGCCTCTGAAATTAACACGCCCATTAGAACATGACAAAACTCTTCATGGACTATGATTTAGAGCAGTGGTCAGCAAGCTAAGACCCTCAGGCCACATCCACATGCCTTTGTAAATAAAATCTGATTGGCGCACAGCCACGCCCACTCTTTACATATTGTCTGTCATGCTTCAGCACTAGGACAGCAGAGCTGTCTCTGTGGCAGAGACGATATGGCCCACGATACCCAAAATCATTATCACCTGGCCCTTTGGAGAAAAAGTGTGTCAACCTCTGACTGACAGCTGTGTAACTCATTTGGCCATTTGGCAGAGATTTTTTTCCTTTTCTTCCCCACCCCCCACCCCAGCTTTATTGAGGTATAATTAGCAAAAAAAATTGTAAGCTATCTAAAGTGTATAATGTGACAATTTGATATTACATAGACATTATCAAAGATCTTTTTCTCTGAAGTCAGAAGACCTGGGTTGAAGATCCACTTCTGCCACTTACACGATGAGAATTCTTGGACAACTGACCTATGTTCTCCAAGCCAGAATGTGCAGGACCATGTGGTGTCACCCCTCTGCTCACCTAATCCTAGCACCCTGTGAGGTGTGTTGCTTCAATACCCATTTCACAGAAGAGAGGACTGGGGCACAGCAGGACCTGTAAGTGGTCCAGCCGAGATTCGAACTCATACCGGTCTCGCCCCTACCCTGCGTCCTTTCTAGCCTTCGCTGTCTCCTGCAATGTCTCTGATTACATGCCACTGCTGAAATCCACTCCACGTCAGCTCATGAGAGCAGAGAGAAAGGAAAATTAACTCTCTCCTCTCACCTCTTCTGTCTGGGCTAATTAATACAATTAATTACACTTGTCACTTTGTCAAATCAGAGAGAAGACCTTGAGGATGTGTAAGTTACAGCTGGAGGGGTAGTGGTGCTGGTCATGGCTGACGGGGAATAAACAGAGAGAGTGCCCTCCTGGAAGAGTCTCCAGGTAGATGCCTACCTTGGTAAGACAGGTGAGCAATGAGGGCACTGAGCAAACAGTAGCACAGCAGGCAGAGGGCTGATATGTGGGGAGGAGGCAGGAAAGTGCAGAAGCTGTGAGGTGAAGACATTACAGAGTTGCAATCAAAGTTTTCCTTCATCACCCATTCCTCCTGGCCCCAGGCCTGATTAAAAATTTTTAAATATGGTGAAGTCAACCTGGAAGCACCTTGAAGATCTAGTGGAAAAAGTGGAACATTATCTATTCCAATACGCCCCTCCAGAGTCAGTCTCCCCCTTTTAAAAGACTATATCACCTTGTGTCTGAATCCTGGCAGGTAACTCCTGAGCTGGGATCCCCTGAATTCCCCGTAAATCAAATGTGTGGACAGTGATAACATCACGTGACTCCTGGAGTCATCACCTGTGATTGATCTGAGCCCCCTCAGATGGCCTCAATTAAATTCCACTGCCGGTAAAGAAGGAGAAGAGAGCTAAGGCGTTTAATTACATTTTATAATGTGCTCACTTGCTGAATTTATTGAAGTGTATCAGGGATTTTTAACCTCATAACCAAACAATGAGAGACCTGGGTGCCTCATGAGCAATTATCTTCCTTGTGGGGATGATAGATGGAGAATCCAACACGTTAACAGTAAGTCGGACATACAAGCTGGGGGGCGTGGGGACAGTGGGGGCTGATGGGGGACACATGACAAGAAAAGTAAGGCAATGGGCCTCTAATTCCATGAGACACCACCTGGATGACCGGAGGGGGGCGCAGCACTAATTATCAATCTTCCCTCGATTCTAAAAATGAGACGTATTAGGAAATCTATCTTTCTTCCCTCTCCCTGTATCTCTACCCCGAACCTTTCTCTTAAATTTCCCCTTGATGTGACGTTACTGCTAAGGTCTGGAAAGAGGAGGGGAGCATGTCGAAATGTCAAAACCGGTTTATGTAATAGGATAATAAAGATAAAAAAGAAAATAAAATCTTAACGTCTATGGAAAAAAGAAAACAGAAGAATCTCATTAGGATAACGGGTCCACCTTGGTTTGGTTGGGAAGTGCCTGGGAAATAAATCATCGATAAGGAAAAATGTGTGGTGCTTCTGGAATTTCGGGAGGAGGTCGCAGATCACTTAAATACCATCCTAAGAGCGGGCTGTGTGTATCCAAAATCATTGTCTCAAAGACCTCCATTATACTGTCACATCTACTCAAGTGACCAAGAAAGGTCCCATGGAAGGAAGAACGTGCTGACCCCAGGCCAAAGAGGAAGAAAGGTCCCATGCATCTGAGAAAACGGCAGGACAGAGCTAAGGGCCAACCCTGGGCTTAAAATCGCCGACGGCCCCATCGCTGTCTCTGGTTCCCGCCCATCCTTCCCTGAGTCGCATTCACACAGTGGATCGCTGTTTTGCAACTCCCACTTCCAATCACAGCGTTCTGTCCAGAACATTCTTCTGCACCCCCTGCCCTACTTCTCTTAGGCTGATTTATCCCAACTCTTCTTCCAAGACCCAAGTCAGGCATGGCTCCTCCAGGAAGCCCTCCCTGAATGCACAGGGGCAGACACCCCTGCCGTGTCCCTCCCATGGCATCCTGTGCTTACCTCTCCAGGCCACCTGCCTCATTACACGGAGAGTCTCTGCTTACACATCTGTTCTCCCCACTACCCTTGAACGTGAGCTCCTGGAGAACAGGTGCTGCCAATCACTCATTTGCATATGTTCAGTGTCTCAAGCAGAGTTTGGCTTAGAGCTGAGAGGTGAAGGGTTTTTCTTGCTAACTCCAGCAAAAGTAAGCCATCAGCAGCCCAACTCTCTGAATGGAGACTTCACTTGTGCACGCCCTCTGGGGCCTGGGTCAGTCAGGGGTCCCAGGAAGCCAGGAGCCCCACTCTGCCCTGACCACCCACCTACACCTACAGCCTCAGATCCCAGATGGGGACCATCACTAAAGCTGGCAAGAGGGTCTTCTTGTGCAGCCTTCCTGGGAGAGAAGACCTGAGAACAAGGAGAGGCAGCCTAGAGACTGGGAGAAGCTCGGGGGCGCAGCCAGCAATACTGAGCCATCTCAGACCACATAGATACAGAGCCTGTCTCTCTGGCCCAGAAGGAAATGCTAATTGGAAGAGGCTGGCTTACTGTGCCCAGCACAGGCTTAAGTGAAGACAAAACAAGAGTTGACAGACAGAGGCCTCATGCTGCCATCATCGCAAATGTCCCTGTGAAGGGAGAAAAACAGCCAGCCCTGTGCTCCATCAATTTCAATTGTAAATGGTCTCATGTTGAAATAAGCCAACAGAAATAGCAGTGTCAGTGACAGGCATTAGGCAGTGGGTGGTGGGGGATACGCAGACCACGGGTTGGGATTTGCAAGTTGGGCTTGACATCTGGACCCAGAAACAGGAGGAAAGAGGTGTTTGTGGACTGTAGGGTCCATAATCCTGGCAACCCAGGGGCTAAAACCCCCTTTTGGCCTAGGAAGCAGGGGACAAAGACAGAATTAATTTACAGGTGAAGCAGACCTGAGTCTCAACCCTGATTCTGTCCTTGTGATTCTTATGTCTGACTCTCTTCAGAACTCCGTAAAATGGGAGTGATAAACCCATATATTCAGAGTCTCCCTAAGAATTGGACACTAAAAAATGAAGCAGGTGTCTGGCACATAGTAGATATGCAATTAATGGCAGCTTTTCCCTTGAGCAATCCAGGTATTTGTTTGCAGATTTCCTTGGTGCCTCTTCTTCCTGGCCTGAGAAGACAAAACTTGGGGAAAAGACTCCTTTGGGAATGAGGCCACGAGACTGCGGAGAAACAGCAGTGAGTTACAGGGAGAGGAGAGCTGTCTAGGTCCCTCTGGCCATTTATTTCCCTCCTATCACCCCGACGCTCATAGCCCTTGCTCGCCCAGATGTGATGGATGGGTCTTAAGTTCCTCGCATACTACATCATCAATTACTTTCATATTTATTGCCTTGAACTGAGTTTATGGATCTTAAATCAGAGGCATTCGGAGTTGTCTGAGTCGAAATTCTCCCCCAATGGAAATGTGGTGTTTTTTAATTATACAGCCACCTTGTAGTTAATGTTCAGTGGAAGTTAATTGTCCATAGAACAAAGGGTTGCTGAGAAGTTCCCCACACAGAGTCATTCCACAGAATTTACTGCCTGAGTGGGCTCAGCCAGAACAGACCCGGCAAGCTTACTACGAGAGACCCCAGTTCAACTTTAAGAAACCCAGACACAAGCCATCCTCAAGTCTGAACTTCAGGCAATAGGCTTCCCCCCTCTCTGTTTCCTAATGCTCAAAGTGCCTTTCAAGAGGTGTCATACTGTCTGCACTTCGAGACATGGTGGAGACAGCCTTGTGATGGATCATATTCCAAGGTCAAGATAGAGTGTTTATATTCCAAAGCATCCCTAAGTGGGGCTGAGATGACAGAGATGTGACAGGTCCTGGTCTTGATGTGGCAGCTCTGAAGGTGAAGCCAGTGAGAAAGGGGGCTTCTGCAACAGGGCAAAGTGTTTATCAGTGAGAAGTGTCATCAGCATTGGGAGTACGGAGGAGCCTCACCCCTAAGAACGTGGAGATAAGGAAGTGGATCCTCCAAGAGTAAAACTAGCCCAACCCCGAATGGATCAGAGGACAGAGAAACAACATCGATTAAAAGCAGTTATTCTCAACAGTAGGTGATGGCATCCCCTGGTGACATTGGACAGTGTCTAGAGACATCTTGGGGGGCTAACAGCTCAGGGTGGGGTGCTACTGGCATCTAATAGGTAGAGGTCAGGGCTGTCCTTAGACATCCTACAATGCACAGGAAGGACAGCACCAGTGCAAAGAATTATCCAGATCCAAATGGAAATCGTTTTATAGTCGAGAATCCCTGCCCCACGAGCCAAGAAGAGACCTAGATCCAGAGCCTGACACAATCAGATTAAATATATAGACAGATCGAAAGAAGGACTCAGTCGACCATGAAAGGAGAGACAAAGAGTCACAGGCGGATGTTGGCTTGACCCTCCCACTCTTCCAGGGCACAGGCATCTTTGACATTACAGTCCATTCCTTGTTCTTTTAGTAATAGCTGCCTGGATTTCTATTGGGAAATTACTCTTCTGGCACCTCAGTCCTAGAGGTCAAGGGCAGGCTGAGCCTTCCTTTCAATCCTGACCCAGGCGTGGTACGTTGAAAGCAATCCAACTTCTCAATCACTGTGATCGGTCCATGGGTGGGCATGTGTCCAAGATAGGCCAATCAGAGTCCATTAAACACCATGGGGCTTTCAAAAAACAAAAAGATCTTCTCTACCCGCTGGAGTAGTAAAGCTGGTGGGCTGCACACCTGAGCATCCACGGGCCACCTGGGGGAATGACCTGCCTCAGACGGAAGCCTACACACTAGAAAAGCAGAGCAGGCAGATGCAGAGAAGCCAAGGACAGACACATCATTTGAGCCCCTGGAGCTTCTCCAGTTATAATTAAATCCTCATTTTTTAAATATTAAAAGCAGTTTGAGCTGTTACACTTACAAGCAGAAGAATGTTGACCTTAATCAAGGTCATGGAGACAGACATAGCCAGCAGACTTCTGATACCTCCAGTCCCTGAAGCAACCCCATCCCAAACGTGAGATGGTTACTCATCGTAAAGATGGTGGCACCCATCATTCATTGGCCGCCTACTGGGCACTGGTACTAAATCCTTTAGAGGTATTATTCCACGTTCACTAGGGACCCTCCCAGAGAAAACCTGGTTTTCAGGATGAGCAGACGGCATAGAGGACAAGGGCAAAATCACCTGTCCCTTGAGAACTGCAGAACCTGTGACCACAAGTTCTCCTCGTACATTAATAAACGGACATTCCAGCTTTAAACATCAGTCTCGAAAGTCTGGTTAATGTGAATCTGACTCGAAGAGAATCTGTACTCTGAACTGGCAAAGCAAGACCCAGATTTCTAGATTCTGATGATTTCTCTACAGCACTGGTTCTCCAGCTTGGGCATCAGAGCAGCATTATTTATAATGGCCCCAAAGCGGAAACAACCCAAATGTCCATGAATTGGTGAATGGATTAACAAAATGTGCTATATCCAAACAATGGAATATTACTTGGAAACAAAAAGGAACTGATTCCTATATGAGCCCTGAAAACATGACACTAAGTAAAAGAAGCCTGACACAGCAGGCTACATACTATATGACTCTATTTATGTGAAACATTCAAGTCAATGCATAGTGACAGAAAGCAGACTAATGGTTGCCGGGGGCTTGAGTGAAGGGCAATAGGGAATGATAGCTAATGAGTATGGGGTTTTTTTGGGGTGGGTAATTAGGGTATTCTGGAACTAGATAGTGTGGATAGTTACACAACAATGTGACTATACTAAAAACCACTGAATTGTTTTAAAACGGTAAACTTTGCAACATGTGAACAAGCTGCAGATAATTCTGATGCATGCTCTTTTTTTTTTTTAAATAACTTCATGTTTTAGAACTTGAGCATGCATCAGAATCACCTGGAGCTTGTTAAAATACAGATTGCTGGGTTCTGCTGCCAGGAGATCTGATCGAGTTAAATCTGGAACAAGTTCCCAGGTGACGGGATGCTGCTGGTCCAGGCAACTCACTCTGAGAACCACTGGGTGGTGTACGCCACCCTCATTATAAACTTAGGAGGAGCATTGAGGAACAACAGTACCCAGGCGTCCTGTGGCCACAATAGCGGTGAGGCCTTTCGCTACTGGATCACCCACGAAACAGTTTATTTATAGAGTTGCCACTGGCTTTAGTCGCCATGTGTTATGAGCTGAATGTTTCTGTCCCCCACGCCCCAAATTCACAGGTTGAAATCCTAACCCTCGCTGTGATGGTATTAGAAGGTGGGGACTTTGGAGATGATGAGGTTACGTGAAGCCCTCGTGAACAGAATTAGCTTCCTTAGAAAAGAGACCCCAGAGAGCTCCCTTGCTGCTTCCGTCACGTGAGGACACGGAGAGAAGACAGCCATTTATGAATCAGGGTGCAGACCCTCACCCAGACATTCAATTTGCTGGTGCCTTGATCTTGAGCTTCCAGCCTCCACAACTGTGAGAAAGAAATGTTTGTTGTTGCAGCCACCCAGTCTGCGGTATTTTTGTTATAGCAGCCTGAACATACTAAGACGATGTGGTAGGCTGAACAACGTTTCCCCAAAGATATCCATGTCCTAATGCCTGGACCCAGTAAACGTGACTTTAAATGGCAAAAAAGGACTTTGCGGATGAATCTTGAGATGAGAGAATATCCTGAATGATCTAAATGGACCCAAATGCAATCACAGGGATCCTTATAAATGGGAGTCAATAGCGTGGCCACAGTGGGAGCTAGGGGGAGAAAAGGTCATGATGAGATGCAGGCCATGAGCCAAAAAAATGAGTACAGTAGGAAGAGAGGCAAGGAAACAGATCTCTTCTGGAGCCTCGAGAAGTAACCAGCCTGCCCACACCTTGATTTTAGCCCCGTTGGATTCATTTCGGACTTCTGACCTACGGAACTGTAAGAGAATAAGTTTGAGTGGTTTTGAGCCACTAAATTTACGATCGTTTGTTAGAGCAGCATTAGAAAACTAATATAACCATGTGCCTCCCAACTCTCTGTTCACAGAGAAAGTGTAAATGGGCATTGATTAAGCTTCTATTCTGTGCCTGGCATTTTATGTACGGAATCCTCATAGCAACCAGAAAGACTGGGACTATATCCCATTTCATAGAAGAGAAGACTGCAGATCAGAGGAATTCAGTAATTTGCCCAATACAGCTACTAAGTGGATGAGGGGGGATTTCTTACTACTTCCTTTATCGAGAATTTCCCACAGGGAAAAAAAAAAATCTGTTTTTCCACCTAGCAGCCTGAAGCAATGGGGTCGGCATGTTAAGATGTGTGAATAAGTCCCAATATTCCATAAAGGTCAAAAACCCACACTTCACGGAATCAGTCAATGTCGTCTACCAAGCCCACAAGGGCAGGCCCCATCCAGAAAAACCCAAGCTCATCTCAAACAGTCATTTAGCAGTGTTTTAATGTACCTCGAAATTATCCGGCCCCTCAGACTGACACTGGGCGCTGAGGTGGAGCGTTAGCTATTTGTAATGTGACACAACTTCAAATGGGACTGAGAGGCAAATAGTGACAGACGGCGTGGGCTCTGAAGTCGGACGAGCATCTCTGCCTTGTAGCGAGACCCGGACATGCACCTGCTTCTCGTGCGCTTTCCTAATGCCGACTGCTCTAGGTCGGTGGGTCTCAAACCTCATGCACCGCAGTCCCCTGGAGGGCTTAGTAAAATTACTGGTTTCTGGGCTTCAGAGCTGCTGATTCACCGAGGGGACCAAGAAATGTACTTCTTACAAGTTTCAGGTGATGCTGACACTTCTGAAAGTTTGGGGACCATACTCTAAGAATGACTGCTCTCGATGAGGTTTCTTGACCTTGGCAGGATTGGTATTTGGGGCCAGATAATTCTTTGTGGTGAAGGCTGTCCTGTGCAGTATAGAATATTGAGCAGCATCCCTGGCCTCTACCCACGAGATGCCAGCAACACCTGGCTCCCCAAGCTGTGACAATCTCTCCAAACATTGCCAAGTGTCCCCCAGGGAGTGGCTCAATATTGTCCCTGGTTGAGGACCACTGCACTAGATCAGAGTTACCAAAATGCAAAAGAAAGAGGGAATCACCAAATGGGACCCTCAGACACTTTGGGGCTCTTGACCATGGTCCCAACTATTTATCAAGAGTCGAGTAATGAGTGTAGGGGTTGGCATAAGTTACCTAAACCTGTCACCCCTGTGGGCATCATGAGGTCAAACAGCCACAGGCTCTATGGCCAAATGGCTTACTGTCTTCTCAAAGTTTCCCCAAGTTCTCAGAGAAGCCACCGCCCTTAAGTGCAGTGACTCAGCCCAGTCGCTAAGGACAGAATGGCCAACCCCGGCTAATTACTGAAGGAATGAGTCTGAGCCAGCAAAGGCCAATGCTCTAAGACGGTTTGATCGCAAATATCAAAGAGGAAACATAAATTCACAAAGCAGCCCCAGGCTTCCAATCTTCGAGCTCGGCAAATCAAATCCAAAGCCGCAATCTTCTCGGGGTTTTCAAAAGCCAGGTGATTAATAGTCAGTGAGGAAAGGAAGAGGTGCCGAGTCGGGGACTGATGGATGGGTGTGGATGCAATTAGGCGCGTTTTTAGAGCCTCTTTGCTCCGACACCTGCCCTCTTTCTCTGTGGAGTTTGGCTCTGCGTGCCCTGGACCGCACCCTCCATCTTCTCTACCTGGTGCTCCTGTTCTTGCAGAAAGGAACACAACCTAATGATGGATTTGTTCAGTGTGATCATTCCTGCTTATGCACAGAACAAAGGCAGGATTGATGAACTGTGAGGAAGTGCATTCACCAGCCTGATCTATGCCTTTTACCTTGGAGCAGCAGCAAGGCCTCCAAGAGCATGTCAACATCTTTGCATTTGTCAATAGGACCTTGATTCTCTAAAGACTGAAAGGGGTTTTCATGGGTGAATGCTTGGAGCCAGCTCAGGGTTTTTGGAGCCCCGCTCAAAGCCGCCAGGTGACTCCTTTTTTGCATCTGCTAGCTTCTTTTATCCCTGGATATCACCCTTGAGTGATGGCAGGCAAAAGATGGTCCCCACACAGGTGAGGAAGAGACGGGGATAGGAAAGGCATGGGGGCTGTGGGAAGGGTGTGGGAAGAGCAAGGTCCTGCTTCCTGAGTTCGCATCTCAGCTTTGCCCCTGGCCAAGTCTCTTACCCTCTCTGAGATTGTTTACTTACATACCTACAGCATGAGAATTTAAACAGCAACCCTGCAAGGTGGCTGTCAGATTCAATGAGGCTCTCAAGTCATGCTGCCTGGGTTGGCATCCTGGCTCTGCTACTTGTCAGCTCTAAAACTCTGGGCAAGTTCCTGCTTCATCTCTTCGTGCCTCACTAGTTCCTCAGAGGATTAAGCAAGTGCTTAGAACGGTGCCTAACACTTAGAAAGTGCTTAATTAATATTTAATATTTAATTACTATCCCTCTCCACTTACTTCCACCCAGCCTCAGAGTGCATGAATAGTCTATGCTCACTCCTTGTGAATCAAAGATCTTGAGGGTGCCTGATGTACTAGGTTAAAGAGTGTCCCCCCACCCCAAATTCATGTCTACCTAGAACCTCAGAATGTGACGTTATTGGGAAATAGGGTCTTTGCAGATGTAAGCAAGCCGAGATAATAGTAAGTTAGCATGGGTCCTAATCTGATGGCTTATAAGACGAGGGGAAAAGGGACACAGAGGCAACACAGAGGGAGGGGATGTGACATCACACGCAGGGAGAACACAATGATGACAGAGGCAGAGGTTGGAGCGATGCGTCTACAAGCCAAGGAATGCCAAGGATGGCAGGCCACCACCAAAAGCTAGCAAGAGGCAA
Organism: Pteropus vampyrus; assembly: GCF_000151845.1. Classification (NCBI taxonomy): domain Eukaryota; kingdom Metazoa; phylum Chordata; class Mammalia; order Chiroptera; family Pteropodidae; genus Pteropus; species Pteropus vampyrus. The sequence continues at coordinate 7,190,807 of NW_011888804.1, forward strand.
GGGAGGATCCTTTTTCTAAAATGGACAGAGAGAGGATGACTCTGCTGATGTCTCGATTTCAGACTTCCGGCTCCAGAACCAGGAGAGAATAAATGTCTATGGTTTGAAGCCGCCCAGTTTGTGGTACTTTGTTAGAGCGGCCCTGGAAAACTAACACCTAACATCAAGGGAAGCCTGTCTGACCATCCCTCCGCCCCCAAACATGACGAGCCCACTAACCACTCCAATCTCACAATTCTTGCATCTGACTTCCATCATCTGGTCCAGAAGGAGCTAGAGCAGGGGTCAGCAAACTTATTCAGTAAAGCGCCAGCAGTAAATATTTTAGTCTGGAGGGTCATACAATCTGTCACAACTACAAAACACTGTCACTGCAACTTGAAGGCAGCTATAGACAATACGTAAACGAACAGGCACGGCTGTTTTCCAATAAAACTGTATTTGTGGACACTAAAATTAATTTCTTATAATGTTCACACTTCTTAAATATTCTTTTGATTTTTCTTTTACTTAATTAAAAATGTAAAAATACATTCTCAGCTTGTGGGCCATACAAAAACAGGCAACGGGCCAGATTTTTTTCTTAACTGAGGTGAAATTCACATAAAATAAAATGAACCATTTTCATGTATATGATTCAGTAGCATTTAGTATATTCGCAGTGTTGTGCTGATTACCTCTGTCTAGTTCCAAACCATCGTCGTAACCCCCAGAGGAGACTTGTGAAGCAGCCACTCCCTGTTTTCTCCTTTCCGTAGCTCCTGGCAACTACCAATCTGCTTTCTGTCTCTGTGGATTTACCTGTTCTAGACATTTCACATAAATGGAGTTATACACTACATTGCCTTTGCATCTGGCTTCTTTTACTTAGCATGATGTTTTTGAAGTTCACTCATGTTGTAGCATGTATCAGTACTTTATTCCTTTTTTAGGGCTAAGTAATATTCCATCGTGTGCATATACCATACTTTGTTTATCCATTCATAAACTGAGTGATATCTTGGCAATTTATACCTTTTGACTACTGTGAATAGTGCTTCCATGAACATCCGTGCACAAATATTTGTTTGAAACTCTGTCTTCAATACTTTGGGGTATTATATCTAGGAGTAGAATTACTAGGGTCAGACAGTCATTCTATGTTTAACATTTCTGAGGAACTGCCAAACTCTTTCCTACAATGGCTGTACCATTTTGCTTTTGTAGTGGGCCAGATCTGACCGGCAAGCCGTAGTTTGCTGATCCTTGATCCAGAGCGAGAACATGAAATTTCAATGCCTACAAGCTAGACAAATGAAATGGACAAGTTAGAAAATGAAAAAGGCAAGTCAGAGAAATGAAATATGGGGCCCTCTCAATCTATCCACAGTTTTGCTAATTTTTAGAGAGACACTGATGCAGGGCATTGTTCACGAACATCAGTATGACTGACAAAGGTAAATGTAAACAATGGTGCGTGTGTAGTGCTAGGTGGCAGCTGGCATTCTGCCTCATTCATAGACAGACGACAGGAGTGGTGTGTGGACTGTGGTGAGTTGGAGACCATGTATCGATCTAAAAGGGGAGGCCGCCACTCAGCTCCGGTCTTTCGGGACCCAGCCAGGATGCCGATCCAGTGCTGCTGGATCTGATTCATCCAAGAGAAACCAGAAATTCAGATTTTTATATGAAATTCACAATTTTTAAATATTGGCAACTGATTCGGGGAAAAATATTAATTAATTTGCATGAGCCAAGCAAAACGTATTTGCCGTTCACATTCAAGGCTTCTGATCTCTTGTGTTTTCTTCTGATATCGTTTGTGGCATTTTGTAAACAAGAGTCAGATGGACTCACTGGGATCTCAGTGGATTTTGGCCTCCGTGAGGAACTGTGTATTCTGAGGTTCTCCCAAGTGCCTGTTGATGGACAGATACATGCACGCTGAGTTTGGGTGAGTGTGACTGTGACAAACTTGTTGCCTTGGGTTTTAAGGACCCTTCCTCCAAGCCAGGCCCATTAGGGCTCCTCCAGTTCTGACGAGGATCCCAGAAATCCTATCCCACCACTCGTGGGAGGGGTGTCCATGGGACTAAATTACAGTGGGCTTATTTTATGCCTCAGACGGTATCCAAAAATCAGCGAAAGAAACCAAAGAAAGAACAGTGAGGCCAAAGCGAAGAAAGTTTATCCATAAAAGGAAGAAAAGCTCTTTTCTCAACTGTCACGGCAGTGAGTTGGGCATCTGCAAGAAAGAGCACAGAGCTGGAAATCGGACTGCATTTTAGGGGGCTCTGTGCTACGAAGTAGGACTAGCCACGTCACCCCTCTGTACCTCAGTTTCTCTGTCCGTTAACTGGAGACCATGAAAGCACCCTTCCTGCTTCCCCGACTTGCAAGTTCAAGGTGTCGTGGGTTCTAAGATATAATCTGACTTGTCCTAATACTTATTACACACACCACGCTAACCCTAAGAGATACTCCGTGAAAAAAAGACATGGATTTCACGATCATTAAGCTCTGAAGAGTCACAATGGACATCAAGACTACCACAAGTTTTGAAAAGTCCCATAGTAAAAGAGATCTCGTTTAATGTGTTAGAACTCAAATTTTCCAAATTTGTTTGACCTTGGAATTTTTCACTACCCCATGATGCCTTTCAATCTCCCATATAACTCATAGTCAACAGACACAGGACAATTCCTTAGGATTATCACCCCTTGTTTCCGGCTGGTCCACTGAGGGCTGATAGAGCCGACCCCAAGAGGCCAAGAAGCCAGGGTTAGCCTGCAACTCCCCGAAGCGTCTAACCAGCTCCCCATTTTCCCCATGCTGGCTTCAGTTTTCCATCCCTAGCTCCTGGCTTCCCTCTCCAGCCACAAGCCTCACTCCAGATGAGGAGGGAAGTGTCACAGAGGCCTCCTCTAAGGAACAGCAGGATGGGAAAAAGCCTCGAGCTCTACCCGTTAACAAGGGTGACATCGAGAGCTCAAATCTCGGCCCAGTCACACTTCCCAGGTGGGCACTTCAGGCAAGTTACTTCTCTCTGTTCCTCTGTTAGCTTGTTGTATATCGCTAATGTCTATCCATCCCAGGTTGGTGCTCATAACTCATGTAAGATGCTGTGAGGAGACAGAGCATACAAAGCACCCAGGACAGAGTCTCGCGCAGAGAAGGGCTGAACAGAGGGAAGGTGAACAGCTAAGTTTAAATACAGCAGCAAGGCCTTGGTATCCGAGCCAAACACAGACAGTCTCTTTTATGGACTGAATGTGTGTGTCCCCACGAATTCACATGTTGAAATCCCAACCAGCCATGTGATGGTGTTAGGAGGCGGGGCCTTTGGGAGCCAATTAGGTTATGAGGGTGGAGCCCTCGTGAATGGGTTTAGTGCCCTTATAAAAGACAAGAGACGGTTTGCTTCCCCTCTACTCTCTGCCATGTGGGGATACAATGAGAAGACAGCCATCTCCAAACCAGGAACCAAGTCCTCACCGGACACTAGGTCTGCTGGCACCTTGATCTTGGACGTCCAGCCTTTGGCTGGGAGAGGTAAAGTTCTGCTGTTTAAGCCACCCAGACTATAGAATTTGGATTATAGCAGCCTGAACAAAGGAAGGCCGTCTTCTTGGTGATTCCTGCTGACTTTCAAACTGCTTATCTCCCTCCCTCTCTCCTGTGAGCACTTGCTGATGGCTCTCTTTGGCTCACACACGGAGCTTGGCTCTGGGAATATGGAAATAGAGATAAGATAAGGTCTCTTAAGAAGCAAAGGGTCCCTTCAGGACCTATTCCTCAAAGACTAGAAAACAAGGAAGAAAATGATGAATGCCATAAAAAGAGGCTCACACAAAATAAACACAGGAGTGGGGATGGGGTGGGGGACAGGGGAAGACAGAGGCCCTAAAAGCTTCTTTCTGCCTACTCGGCTTCCCTGCTGGCCTCCCCAGGCATCTGACCACCCTGGAATCCACGGCCAGTTGTGCAGGTGATGGGGTCCCATGCGGCCAGGTCTGTCCCTGGATGTCCCCTGCAGGCTGATTAGTGCTGGCTCACTGGGCTCAGTGACAGTGAACTCCTCAAAAACAAGGGACATGTCTGGTTCATCTCAGCCTCCCCTGTGCTGTCCCAGGACCCACGTGGCTCAGAGTGGTCACTACTAAAGATCTAGCTGCATTAAATTAAGATAGGGTTAGGCCAATCTACACACAGAGGGACTCTCTCTAATTTTAATTAATAACAATAACTGAAACGCATTCTCTGCACTAAGAGCTTGGGACGGATGACCTCCTTTGGTCTTCCCAATGACTAGGGGAAAGGCATACATCTCTCCTTTCCACAGATAAGGAAATTGAGCTCAGAGGGATGCGCAGCTGGTTGGCGGCAAAGCCAGCACTGAACTCGGGCTGGGCAGCCTCGGCACGGTCTGAAGACTAGATCTGCACCATGCTCGAGGGGCTTGAACGCCCCCCTGTTGGGAATTCTGGCCCTAGCTCACCTCCCCGAGCCCCTGTTCTCTCCCCCAGTGGGGGAATCTGCAAAAAGGAGTCAGACGCAGCTCAAAGCTGCCTGAGCTCACGCTCTGCCACCCCTTGCATCTAGAAACCTTCTTGGAGAGAAACAAGGAGTAAGCTTGAATGGCAGTGGGTGACAGTGTCAGGTGTTCCGCTGACAGGAGATTAACCCCGGGTTTCCGCAGATCTGAGACCGACAGCCAGGTATGACAGAGGGTACAGGGTTTCTGACACCACTGGTGCCCTTCTGGAGCAAGCCAGGCAGAGTCTGGGCACAGTGGCTGCTACATATGAGACTGAGCTGTCCCCAAGGTCACTGAAGTGTGAGTGATGGCTCCTCAGGCCGGGCCTACAGGAACCACTGCCACACAGGCCGGCTGTACTCTGCAAGGGGGACACCCCCACGATGCTTTCCAAACTTCTGGGGACACAGCAAGGAGTTGGAGTGAAAAAATCAGAGTCTGAATAACTGGTTGACCGCGTGCCAACAGGAAACATGATTTAACCTCTCTAAGCCTCAGTTTCTTCATCTGTACAGTGGAGCAGAAAATAGTCCCTACTTCCTGGGTTTGTGAAATAACAAATCGCCTGTCAAATGCCTAATGATGTGGAACATTTGCCAGCGTTTTATTAAAAGCTTGCCTAGACCACATGCTCCTTGAAGACACGTCTGTCTTTTGCAGTGCCTAGAGAGGTACCGGGCTTATAGTAGCTGCTCAATTAAGAAAAAATATATGCCAAATAAAGGAAAGAGCAAACTAATGAATGAAACCTCAGATCATTTTATCATCACCTTCAGATTCAGATTTATAAGGCACCATTATTACTTTTAAAACAAGGAGGCCTCTCTTGGAAGCTAAGCAGGATCGGGCCTGGTTAGTACTTAGATGGGAGACCACCTAGGAAGACCAGGTGCTGTAGGTGTAAAAAAATAAATAAATCAATAAATAAAATAAGGGATTGTAAGCTGACAAGGTCCTTGCAATCTGTGAGGTCAATCAAGGGTTGCCTTGCCTAAAAAAAATTTTTTTTAATATTAAAAAATTTTTAAAAAAAGAAAAACAAAGAATCTCAGCTTAGAGAATAAAGAACTTCACTCAAGAAGTCAGAGCCTTCCAGCTGCGACTTGATCCCAGAATTGGGAGGAAAACAGCATCAGCGCAGCCACTCTAGTCAGCACAGGAAGTGTCACGAGCCCACAATTCTTACGGGGGCCCATGAAAATTCTTCCATTTTTCCTTTTTAAATTGGAAAAAAAAATGAACATGTAAATAATGAGTCAATAATAATGAGTCAATAATAATCCCACATGGATTATAGTTGTCTCGATGCCAAAGTAGCCGCAAAATATAATTTTGATTCTTTTTTAATGGCGGAAGTGGAGGCGCATGAAGGCGGAAGTGCCTCAGGCGCACGCTGGATGTTATGGGGCTCTGTCAAGACACACTCATGAGAAACAGCACGGAGCTACGCCTGGAGGCTAACTGATGCAGCGAAGCACCGTGAGGCCTGCGATGGGCAGGGCTGGGGAGTAAAAGCGCAAACTGGGGGAAAACAGGGAACCTTAGGAGGCCACCCATAGCCAGGGAGCCTTCCCTCTATCTCCTGTCAACAGAAAGCCAGGCTTTCTCCCCAATGCTTCCCCTCCACATTCCCCCAATATTTCCCCCATTATTCCCTATGCCCTCACTTTATGGCCACTTCTCACCTTGGTCCCCACCTCAGACAGACACATCCAGGCTTAGGGAAAAGGCATGTAATTTTGGAGCCAGGTGGTGGCCTGTTGATTTCATGTCCCGGCTGCAGAAAAGACCATACCTGGGTTCAAATCCCAGCTCTGCCACTTTGTAACCGAGAGGTCTCAAACAGGCGACTGCATCTCTCTTGGCCTCAAGTTCCTCACCTTTAAAATGGGGATAGGAACTTTCCACGAGGCTGATATGAGAGAAAACAAGATAACAACCCATGGATGATGCCTGGCATACAATAAATGCTCAATAAGCAATATCTGTGGCCTCCATCTGAAAGACTCTCCAAGTAGTATAGTTCACCAAACTGGCTTGAAAGCCAAATCCTGCTCACCATCTGTTCCTGTAGGGCTTCAGTCTAAGGGTGATCTTTACATTTTTAAATAACTTTAAACATTTTTAATTCAATTAAGCAAATCTTTTAAATGAAAACCAATTTAGAGAATATTTTGTGACATGTGAAAATTACATGAAATTCAAATTTCAGTGTCATACCCATTCACTTCTGTATTGTCGGCAGCTGCTTTTGTACTACAGTGACAGTACTGTGGAGTGACCGAGACCACATGGCAGCGTTTCTCAACGGCAGCACCACTGACATTTGGGGCTGCATCATGTTTTGTGGTTGTCCTGTGCATTGGAGAATGCTGAGCAGCAACCCTGGTCTCTACCCACTAGATGCCCACGGCACTCCCTTCCCACTTGTGACAGCCAAAGTTGTCAGTATCTCCAGATACTGAGAGTGAAAAATTACCCCCAGTTGAAAACTACTGCCATATGGCCCACGAAACCCAAAATGTTTACTATCTGGCCCTTTATGGAAAAAGTTTGCCAATTCCTGAGCTAACGCAACTTCCTTGTTGCCCATGTGAACAAACAGTCATGGAAGGGAGAGAGATGTGACATGCCCAGACATACCCGGCCGCACAGTGGCAGAGCAGAGACTGCTTGAATGCTTTTCTCATTTTTATATTATTGCTCAGTGTTCTTTCTACTATATTACCCAGCCTCCAGGGTAGGAAGATTTTTAGCTATTAGGGAATATAAATCAGTACAATTTTTATAGAGTAATTTGGCAATAGAATTCAATAGCTTTATAAATATGCACACTCCACGACACAGAAATTCTTCTTCTGAAATTGCCACCTAAAGAAATGATTATGGATGCACACCAAGGTCTGTAGTTATGTAGATTGTTCTGCAATCGCAGAATTACTTAGAATGCTCCCAGATTGGAAAACAAGCCAAATAAAACACAGGACATATTATGATATTAGGCAGTCATTAAAAGTGATCCCAATTAGAAAACACACACACACACACACACACACACACACTCCAAACTAGATACACAGACAGATAGATGGAAACACACTTCAAAATATTAATAAAAACTCTAAGTAGTGAAATTAGTTCTGCAATAGACAATTGTTAGCATTCTGTAAAAAATAAATACTATTGAAGCAATTTTTTTAAAGAACCCAAAAAATCACCTCT
>NW_011888804.1:7200049-7202938 GCF_000151845.1 Pteropus vampyrus
CACATCCTTTGACCTAAAAATCCTACTTCTAAAAATATATCTTACAGAATTACTAGTTTATCACATGCATCTCACTGGCCTCCCCAAATTCTCCTAGCCTCACTGCCTCCTGAACCCTCAGTTGCTTGCTCTGCCTCAGCTGCCAGACTGCAGACTGATTCCATGTGGCCCGTGCGGTTTAGCTACATGAGTCTGATCAATGGCACACCCAGAGTCTCTGGAACCCCCCACACTGTTCTCAGATGAGACACTAAGCCACGAGTTTTGGGGTCTGCCAAATGGGCTGGATGACACAACCTAGAAGTACGGGAGAATTAATGCACTGTGGGGTGAACCGTGACCACTGAAGACAGACTGTGAGGAGCAGCTGGGCAGATCCATTCTCTCCTCCTTCCTCTCTTCCATGGACTTTTCTTGAGGCATAGTTTCTCCATGCTGACTGTCCTAGCACGTCCCATGGGGAAGAGCAGATAGATGCACCTGCTGAATGATGGCTGTGTCTCTTTGTGACTCACAAGGAATCAGTGGCCAGGTTGTAATGCATCACCATCCACTGCTTCTTCTTCCCTGTCTCACTTCCCTTACCCCTCACTCTTAGTGGCCTGGGGTTGCACCTCCCAAATAAAGCATCAGCACTTAATCCTTGCCTCAGGCTCCATGTTCTGAGGCAGACTAAAACAGCTAGCATTTTGCTCAGAGACCTACATACAAAACATTGTGGCACTGACACAGAGAAAAGTTAAATAAAATATGGAAATGAGTAAATAAATTACGGTGTACCCAAAGTACGAAATATTAATACCATTCATGCCATAAACATATATGTTCTAATATGAAAAGATGTCTTTCATATACATTAAGTCAGGGGTCCCCAAATCTCGGGCTGTGGACAGGTACTGGTTCGTGGCCTGTTAGGAACTAGGCCACACAGCAAGAAGTGAGCCATCAATGGGCGAGCGAGCGAAGCTTCACCTGTATTTGCAACCACTCCCCAGCGCTAGCATCACCAACTCAGCTCCACCTCAGGTCATTAGGCATTAGATTCTCATAAGAGTACTGGTCCCTGGTGCCAAAAAGGTTGGGGAGTGCTGCATTAAATGAAAATATGCAAGGTATAGAAAAACACACATTTAATTAAATTTAAAAACAGAATAGTACTAGATGTATAGAAAAATATTCAGGAAGGATATACATTTAGATTGGATTAAATGGACATATTCTAGATTCTGGTGGTGGGAGCTGTCCTTTTTACTTCATATACGTTATTGTTTAAATTTATTGCAATAAGCATAAATTGCTTTTTGATTAAAAATTAGGTTGTAAAAATCTAGAGAAAACTTGTTCTAATGATAAGACACACAGAAGCAAGTGCACAAACGGATAATTAAGCATAGACTGGACTTGTTCAGGCTAGATTAAAAAAAAATACTCGGAAACTCTCTAGAATACATCTCTCTGGGTGGGCTGCTCAGAACCCTAGTTCATTATATGAAGAAATGTGACCTTAATATTGCTATTAGGAGTAAATGATTGATCCCATCAAAAAGGAACCTAACAGGAGATAAAAGGAAAGGCCGTTGACATCTCCATGTGGAGAAAGGTCCCTTAATATCTTCCTGTCTTACTTTTGTGCGTTAAACTGTGGCAACTTGGGGAGAAGAAAATGAATCAACATTACAGGACTGACTTTTAATTTACACCCGTGAAATAATTTTGACGGTCATTCATAAGTGTTTAACTAATGTTTATTCTAGAAATGTCACCACTGCCTCTGAAATTTACTTTGATATTCTCTAAGCGTTATCTCTCTATTTAAAATGTGAGTGTGGAAAGACTTTTCTCTGTTTCCTGTCCTGACATCTTTTTCGATATGCTAAGATCCGGCCTGAATTTGATACTAGTGGTTGCAGTTAAGATAAAATTTCTCTTAAAAAGGAAATCTATTTAGTTCTCTTTTCCTCCTATGCTAACATACACACTGGGGATACCTATGGTACCCTTGGACTCTCAAGTGTCCCCCACTCCAGTCTACCTGCTATGGGTAAAAGCAGCTTGGAGTAATAGTAGGGGTGACCAACCACCACTCTCTTCTGGTGAGACGCACCCAGAGCGCTGAGAAAGTATGTTCCCTTCTCTCCAGTTACACACACCCCAATAGGCATCATATTTCATTTATGCCTAGAAGAACCTGTTGAGTTTTAAAGACACTGGAAGACCTCAGGCTCAGGAATTCAATCTTGCCCAATGACCCAAGGCCTTCGGGGACAGTGACATCGGCACACCAATGTCAAATGCTTTGCTCTTCCTTGCTACTCCCCCTCCGTCTCCTCCATTACCCTGTTCTTGCCCAAGTCTTCAGTCTTCAGTAAAGCATCAGCTTCTGATGATGTCCACCTTGGGACAAAGCAGACTGGAGAGACCAATGCAATGTGGGGAGAAGGTGCCTAGCTCCAGTGAAACTAGGAGAGCCACTGCATGAGGACGCCAAAAAGCAGCCCTACAGAAAGATTCGCGTGGGGAGGAATGGAGGCCTCCTGCCAAAGCCAGTGCCAACTTACTAGCCATGGGAGTACACCGTCTTGGACATGGATCCTTCAGCCTCTGTTATGATCTGAATGTGCCCACCCCCCTCCCCAAATTCATGCAGTGAAATCCTAACCTCCAAAAGGTGATGGTTTTAGTAGGTGAAGCCTTTGGGAAGTATTAAGTCGAGCCCTCATGAGTGGGATTAGCGCCCTATAAAAAGAGCACCAGAGAGAGATCCCTGGAGCCTTCCAGCACGAGAGAACACGGCGAGAAGGTACTGGCTATGAACCAAGAAGAAGGCCCTCATATGACCGTGTTGGCACCATGATCCTAGACTTCCAGCTTCCGGAACTGTGAGAACTA
>NW_011888804.1:7205318-7213993 GCF_000151845.1 Pteropus vampyrus
TCTAGTGGGTAAACTCCTAGAATGTAGCCCCGTGGGTCCCTACTGCACCCAGTGGTATTTACCAGAGTCCCCTTCTATTTGTCTTGAGCTCCAATTTTTGTTCCTCGGCTCCACGAGGTGCAGGAAGCTCTCAGTTCTCAATCTCTCAGCTGCCATTTTGGAATTAGCCAAAACCTTGAGGGGAAAGGCAGCACTGAACTTTGGGTTAGCTTCTCTGTGCCTCTTTTCTTTCTGGGATCCTCATTAACTGAGTAGCTTGCTCATGCCTTTAAACATATTTTCAAAAATATCTCGTCCAGCATTTTCATTATTCTTGGCAGGAGGAGTGGTCCACAAACAAACGACTCAGCGTTGCTGGATGCAGAAATTTCTGCAGGGCCCCTATGGAGACACAGATCCAATACCCGCCTCTCCCTTTAAGAAACTGACAACTTACAGTTTTTATTGAATTACTACAATGATGTCTGCTAAACCACCAGGCTACCAAGCTGATGCATCTGCTCTGTCCCAGCAATATTTGCTGTGTATAGCTGTTTGTTCTCAGAGAACAGTGAACTCCCAATTTTGAAAATTCTAATGATAATGCACACATGTACAGAGTGTCATAACATCCTTAGGGATGCCAATTTATCATCTCGCTTGAGCCCCAGAACTGATTTTTTTTTAAAAAAAAAGCTTTATTGAGGTATAATTTGCATATTGTAAAATTCACTCATTTTGAGTCTACAGTTCAATGACTTTTAGTAAATTTACAGAGTTGTGATCATCATCACAATCCAATTTTAGAACATTTCCATCACTTCGGTAGACATTTTTGCCCATTTGTGGCACTTCCTGTTCCCATACACAGCCCTAAGCAACCACTAATCTATCCTCTGTCTCTATATATTTGCCTTTTCTGGACATTTCATACAAATGTAATTGTACGGTATGTAATCTTTTATATCTGTCTTCTTTCATTTATCACAGTTGCTCTTTAATGAAGGTATTATTATTCTTACTTTAGAGATGAGAAAATTAAGGGTCAGAGAGGTTAAGAAACTTGCTCAAAGTTGGTCAGCTGGTTAATGACAAGGGCACTGGGATTTAAACCCATGTCTGAAAGCTCCTTCCTTTTACAGAACTGCCACTGTTATATTCAAGCTGCCTGAGAGCCACAGCTAGTCCCACGGGTCCCTAGATCCTGAATGGTGAGCACAGCATCTGGCCCATCATTGGTGCACAGTAATTATTTATTGAACTGAAGTCAATTGATCCTATTCAGTTCCTGCCCCCACCCTATTCACTATCCCCAGGTACCATTGTGAATGACCTCATACTGCCTGCCATTAGCTGATATTCCTGGGGACCACACATTTGTGTTATGGCTGAATAAAGGAAAACAAAGGAAGGAAAAGTATAGACATTATGGAAGTACATCCAGTACAAATAGGTTGTAGATTAATTACTATTGAAGCTTGTGCACTCCAGAGCTCCTGGTGAGCATGTATCTGTGCCCTGAGAGTAATAACTTAGGTCTGCCCCTAGCTCCAGCACGGGCAGCAAAAGGCAGTTCTTATGACTTAGACTTATCAGCTAGTACTAAGAAAGTAGGGAAAGACAAAGATCCAGTCGTCATACCCCTTAATCCCTACCTGTGTATTCAAAACAAAAACTAAATATGCAGAGAGCCCCTACCATCTGTAAATCTCTGCAGTAAGAGTAGAAGGATATATAATCTAAGTCCCTATGTTAAGGAATTTTATTTCTGGATTAGGAGGCATTACAGAGAAGAGGTTAAAAGCATAGGCTCTGGAGTCAAGATTCCAGGTGTGTATCACAACTCCACCACTTACTAGCTTAAGCAGGTTACTTACTCTCTCTGTGCCTCCGTCTCCCCATCTGTAAAATGCGGATAATGGTCATCCTCTACCACCACCACCTACACCTCCATGCTTTAGCTTTCATAACACAAACTTGCAAAGGGAAATAGCTGAAGGGACCACAGATATTCCACGGACATCTTAAAGGATGCATCTGTACATTCTATGCTATCAATTTAGGGAGCTAAGGGATGACCTCATTCAGCACATGAAAATTACATAACTGTGTTAGCCTCACAAGCAAGATGGTGCCAGTTGCAAACTCAAGCTCATCTTGATGGGAGAGTCTGAGATCATTTCCACCAACGACTTCCAATGCCACTTTCGGCATGTCACCATACCTCTGCACTTCTGAGTTAAAAAAAAAAAAGAAGTCGGGGAGAGGACGAAAAAAATACCCAATCCTGTGGGAATTCAGAGATCATGATGTGATTTGCTCAAGATTTAATCATCATTTCCTGCATCTTATTTCACATGCGTAATTAAAGAGCTCAGAACGTCAACACCGTTAAGATTTTTCAATCAGCCTTCACAGACTCTGTACCCAAAACATCTGCAAAGCAAAAGAAAGATCCTCTCACAAAGAACGACTTTGGTTAGACAACAAAAGTTACTTTACTCAACTGGCATTTCCTTCTCAATGAATCCATTTGTGCAATTTGAGTGTTGTACACTTTAGTTTTCAAGATTCTCTATTCCCTGTCCCCAGAGACAAGGTCAAACAGGATTAAACACATAGTACCCTCCTCTGCCTTAAATAAAGGTAACACCATGTCTAACTCCAACTGGTTGTAAAGTTTCTCCCACACCTCCGGAAAACTTCCAGGTCCATTATATACTTAAAAGCTTCAATTAAATAGAATTTTAAGAACTTTTAATTGTCCGAAAATGTTCCTTATTCCACTTTTAGGAATAAAAAAAAAAAATTTGTTCCCCACACCTGGCCCAAACTGATACCCACTCAACAAATATTTATTGAACCTCTTCTTTATTCCAAATGTGGAGCCAAACACCAGGATACAAGTGACAAGCCATGAGCACTGCCCTCCTGGAATACACAGATACGGGTGAAGGAGAAGCAGCCAGATAACTACGATGCGTTGAGGTGGGCAAGTTCTGCAATAGGGGAAGTTTAAGGTAGTGGTTAAAAGCACGGGTTTTAAAAATCAGAGCTGACATTAAGACTAGAGTCTGCCAATTGCTGGTCCGTAATTCTGGGCAAGCTGCCCAACCTCTTTGAGCCTCACTTTCTGTCTCTTTAAATGTCATAATGAGAATGTGATAACGTAGCCCAGTGCCTGGCATATGGTTCCTCGTGGACGCTCAGAGGTGAACGAGGGTTAAATTATACAATGATACCTCGCATTTGCACATTGATTTATTTTTATGCCTTCCTATATTCCAGAAAGGATTTAAAGCTATTTACATTCATATATTATAGAAGAAAGAAAAAAAATGTTTTGAATGAGTGAATAAAAAAAAGCTGGGCAAAAAGGAACGAGAGTAGGCAACAAATGTGAAGCCAAGGAGAACAGACATAATAACACCAATGCCGACAATTGCGAGAAGCTGGCCAAAGATTTGGTCTTGAGCTTCCCGACGGCCAGAGCAAAATGGAAATCACTATTAGTCACCTGACTCAGTCACTGGTTCCATAATCTAAAAAACAGGAGTGTGTAAGAATCACAACTCTTCCTGTTACTAGTATCAGAATTACCCCGGAGATCCTTGACAGGACACTTGTTACTACGACAATCAACATCCTCAACAAAACTCTCTTGGGACTATCCTAAAATGTCCCTCAATTCATGATGAGGAAAGGTAAGAATCAAAATGGAGGTCACTGAAAGTAATTCTATGGGTAGTCAAAACGATGCAGCTGGCATCACCACAGAGACTTATATGGCATATCAAGAAGAACTGCATATATCTTTCATCAACCCTACTCTCTTCAAACTTTTTGTAAAATAAGGAATATCAGCAAGTTCCCTACCAAGTCGATGGTCCAAAGCTTCACTGAGTGTGCTACCAGTTGCTTTATTTTTCAGCCCACTGGGCCCACACTGAAGTGGGTCATAGAAGTGCTCACAGACAGGCCAAGGAGATTCCTCTCAGTAGTTTTGGGTTCCACCTGTGCACAGAGGAGGAAGCACGGAAGACCCTCAAGTTCTAAGGGAGTGGTGCTACTCATGCCTAATGAGTAATGTCTCTCAGGATCCCCGTGTGGAAACACGAATCCACTGCAGACTGAGGGGTGACACATATTGTGGGTGCTCTGTTGTATTCTAGACTAAGAGACCAACATGTGCAAAAATCCTGGGGTAGGAAAGAATATGGTGGTAAGAGAGACTGAAAAAACAGTGTGGCTGGAAGAGGCAGAGTAGAGGGAGAGGGGAGGAAGGGCGGGGAGAGAAAGACGGGACGGGGGAGTTGGTGGGTTGGGGAAGGTACGGCAAAAACCAAGCTGGACACGTAGAGGCCAGAGCACGCAGAGTCTGGCGGCCATGCTAAGGAGTTCTGTCTTTGATTGAAAGGCAACGGAAGTCATGGGAGGGCTATGAGCAGGAGTAACTGCTCAGCTTTGCCTTCTGCACACATCTCGTTGGCTGCAGTGTGGAGAAGGAATTCGAAGAAGGCAAAGGGAGAAGAGGAGTTAGGAGGCGGTGGCCATGGTGGTGAATGGCTTCGACTCAACCGTGGATATGTGGCTGGAGAGAAGCAATCTGAGAACTAACTAGGAAATGAAAATTGGTAGGAGTTTGGGACATAAGGTTTTGGGGGGGTTGTGCTCATTGACTGGGAGCAGGAGAATGGTATCAGTGGGCACATGAATGGATGTCACCGACAGCTAGAGAAAGTGGTGGTGGGGACCGTGTCTTCTGCAAAAAAGCAGGACCCCTGCAGGCAAAGGACAACGGTACTGTTTCTGGTCGGTACTGAATCACCAAAGACCTGGGGATTTGCAGCGCAGGACAATGGGCTTCAGGAGAAATGAAAATGTTTCCCAGGCAGATGAGAGATGGTAGAATAAGAATCTCAATAAATGTTTGTCGAAAGAATGAACCAGTATCTGAGTCAGGAGCTTCCAGGGAGATGCCATTTTAGAACTACGAGCCTCCATGATGGTCTGACTCCCTATAACTATTGCTGTTTGAAAAATATTTTAGACTCCTATTTTATGATCCAAAAACAACTCTGTGATTCTTCTTTATGATTATCATTAATCTAGGTCTTCTTCATAAGGAAAATCTTGACTTTTATCTACAGTTTTCATGCCTAGTTATTTTTCTTCATCTATATTCCAATATGCTAAATATTATGATAATAAATCTAGATAATCTTTCGTCGGTTCCATCCTTTTCGAAGCATACTAAGTGTTAATTAACACCCAGAACCTAATGAAACCTCAATATTTTCTGTGCGTGCATAAATAAGATCAATCAAATTACTTCAGAGTAGGATAGGGATAATTACCATTATTTATCAAATGAGATAATACACAAAAAGTACTTTTAAGCCGAAAAGCACTGTACAAAATGTGAGCTGTTATTATCACTATCATTAAACAAAATTCCAAAGTTAAAAAAAAAAAATCATCGAAGCCCTCATAAAACATTTTTGAGCAGCAAAACTGAGCTTCCTGGTATACCCACAAAATATAAGCTAGCTGCAAATACAAGCCCAGACAGCTGAATGGATTAACAGAGTATAAAAGATTATTAACTGAAATCAGTTATATATCAGAGGTCATCTGTCAAAATAATTGACTAATATTTTCATAGCTGTCCAGTGGCCCTTGATTTTGGCTAGAATTAGACAGAGGGGCTAGCTGCCTATTAAGACCATTCTCAATTGACAGCAACACAACGATATTATTCAAGTCCTTTATTTAACCAATATTTGAGCCCTATTATATGCTAGATACCAAAATGTTTATCGTTCTATTCTTAGTTGCAAGATAGCTGTCATCCAACTACTCTAAGAGTGATAAAGTCACCCAGGTACAATTTTTCAAAGCCCGCTGTACACCCCTCTTTTATGGCTACTGAAGATAGCGATTGGATTTATCAAAAGAGCTTTCTCATCAACTCCTGCTCTCATGGTCCTTAAGTTACCCCCCGTGCTGTTTTCCTCCAGCAACAGGGGTTTCCTTTCACTTCTTTAAACATGCTAAGCTCTTTCCTACCTCGGTTTCCCTGAAGTTCCCTATTTCTCTGCTTAAAAACAGTCCTCAACCAGTTCTTCCCACACGTGGTTCGTCCTTCACGTTCTTGTCTCAACTAGAATGCCACCTTCTTAGCAGAGCCCTTGGAACAGGTGTGCAGTGGTACCCTACACAAAGACTCCTGGATGAGGGGCACATTAGTGTACTAAGGCTGCTGTAATAAGTACTACAAACTGGGTGCCTTAAAACAATAGAATTTTATTCTCTCAGAGTTATGGAGGCTAAAAGCCTGAAATCAGGGTGTTGGCAGGATCGGTCTCTTCTAGATGCTCTGAAGGAGGATGTGTCCCCTGCTTCTCTCCTAGCTCTTGGTGGCTGCTGGCAATCCTTGGTGTCCCTGGCTTGTGGCAGCATCGCTCTCATCTCTGCCTCTGTCTTCACACGGTCAGTTCCCTGTGGATCTCCTCATATCTCCTTATAAGGACACCACCCTTAAATTTAAGGCTCACCCAATCCGGTAAGACCTCATCTTAATTCATTACATCTGTAAAGACTTTATTTCCATATAGAGTCACAGTCTAAGGTTTTCAGTGAACATGAGTTTTCAGGGGATGCTATTTAACCCAGTACAGGGCCCAAGTTGGGGTTGGAATCCCACCTGTACTCGGATCCCCAGGCTATGTCCCCAGGGTGGGGTGATACCATCCAGAAGTAAGATACTCCAGGGACCGAAAGCTGCCCTGCCTGACTCTGCTTCACACGACTGGGAGTTATCCAGAATGCTTGTTGTCTTGTTTCCTGTCTAGCTCACTCTGCGAGGGCGGAGATTGTGTCTGTGTTATGGTGAATGAATAACAGTCCAGGTTTTATCCAAGAGTCAATAACAAAGAGTCTTCTTTGGCCTCCGATAGCTTATCCTATAAAGAATCTCTGTCCACAAAAGCCGAAAAAGGAAGGTCAATTCTGATCAGGTGGTACGAGGGAAGGGGCCTCATGCAGAGGGAGACCCTGTGCACTCAACTGGTTTGAAGTGATCAGCGATCTGATGGAAGGGAAAGACAGCACGTGCAAGATGGAGCCTTAAAAGGCTCTCGCACAGCTCTGACCCCGTGCGGAGTCTGAAAACCCTTGAGTCCACCAGCCTTCCTCAGTCACCCAACTTACAGAGGCCAACCATGAATGCAGACAGTTGCTGAGCCAAGGTCAAAATGAGGAGAAAATCCACTTCAAGCAGAAAGGAGCTGGAGTGAGATGACCCCAGGATGAAGTCCTGCAGGAGTTATTTCTCCCCCTAGCCTGTTGTTCGGATACACTAGCCAGGAGGAATGTCCACTGCAAGCCATTCTTCCATCACCAGGCCACAGGAAGGCAGGAACTCAGGGCCCCTTTAAACCAGCCATGCCCAGCACTCAGAGCCCCAGAAGTGATCTGCCTGCTCTGAGAAATCTGGCATCATCTAGGTTAACTCCGAGTAGGTAGTAGGAGAATGCAAATGTTGAGATAGATCATATCCATGTTTCTGGAAAACTTGAGTCAGGCCCCAAAGCAGACTGTGACCACCCTGAAGTCAGGAGATGTGCGAGCAGTAAGACCAGGCCCATCCGACAGAAGCGAGGGAGGTCCACGTGTGATGGCTGCAGACACTGGGCCACGGGTTTTCAAGGACATGACAGCACATATAAGACCTGCCCAAGGTGTTATGGATGCTACTGCTCCAGAAAAATCAAACATACCACCTGTACACAGAGAATTGCAGCCTGCAGGAGTTAACTCATAGCCAGTTTCCTGGGCTGGAGACCTTCTGGAAAAATCAGTACCTGGTGCTAAAACTCAGGAGCAGAAGGAAACAGACCTCCTATCTCCCCTGTTCGCTATGAGGGCTGGCTCCTTACTGTCTCCTGTGCCCAAGCTTTTCTGCCTTTATAAACATGACCAAAAATAAGAAAACATATTCAGAAAGAAGCAGAGGAGAGAAGCATCGTATGTTTGGAATAATGAAGGGAGAGTAGATGATTATGAAGAGATCAGAGCTGAGAGCAAACTAAAAGAGATGAATAATCTAAAAGTTAAAAACAAGTTAGAATTCCAATAAATAAAAAACATGAAGAATTTTCACCTTAAATGGCGAGATAAAAGAAAGGAGATTTAAAATAAAAAAGACTGCCAGTCAATGAAGCAAAAAAATTTAAAACATAGAGGGCAAAAGAGATCCAAGATTAAGATAAATGGTTTAAACCTAAGAGATGGTAGATTTAAAATATAAAAGTGATAGGTTTAAGGATTTAGAGAAGGAGTTTTAATACTAGAAAAGGCCAAAAAAAAAAAGTTTTTTTAAGAAATGAAGAAAAAATTTTTAATCGACTTTTTATTTTGGAATATTTTTCAATTTACAGAAGAGTTGCAAAGATAGTACAGAGTTCCCGTATACATTTCACCCAGTTTCCCCTCGTGGTAGCATCTTCCGTGAACGAAGAAACCAGTGCTGGTACACCGTCACAAAGCAAACGACAGACTTTATTCGGATTTCGCCAGCTCTTTCACTAACATCCTTTTTCTGTTCCAGGATTCCACAACGCATGTAAGAGAGAACTATTTTTCAAAGCAAACAAAAGCAAAAAAAAAAAAAAAAAAAATTTCCACTGCCCAGG
>NW_011888804.1:7214043-7218769 GCF_000151845.1 Pteropus vampyrus
AAAAAAAAAAAAAAAAAAAATTTCCACTGCCCAGGTACATATGTAAAAGGAAAACTGAAAAATAGAAACAAGTAAAAGGAAAACTGAAAACGAGAAACAAGAGTGACAACCAGTGAAAAAGAATAAAAAGCACAGGAACAGTCCTGAGGGAATTCAGACACCCGATCAATGACACACTGGTATGGCAGATCGGTTGGGGGGAGGGGGGAAGAAAGGTTATTTGATAAGTGATGCTAGAGAACTGGTTACCTATTTGGCGGAAAAAATAGGACTCTACCTCATACCATACACCAAAATCAATTCCAGATGAATTAAGAACTTAAACGTGAGAGGAAAAGCTTCATCGCTACTTTTAGGAGACTATGTCGGACAGTATGTTTATAACCTCAGGGCAGAAAGAATTTATTAAGAAGATTTTTTCGAAAAGCTAAAAAATTGTAAAAGAAATGATGCGTTTGGCTACATTAGTGTTAAAAAAAAAAAAAAACTTCTATTCATTGAAAGAGACAACAAAGAAAGGAGAAGACATGCCACGAATCAGTAGAAGGTATCTCCCACATGTATAACAGAGAATAAGAACCCAAAATACATTTTCATTCTTAAAAGTCAGTACAAAAAAGAGACAATGCGAGAGAAAAAAATATGAGCAAAGGACACAGATATTTCACAGACGATAAAACACGAGAGGCTAATACACTTGTGAAAAGACCATCAACCTCATCAGCAATCAGGGAAACACAAGCTGAAAATAAGCTGAGACACCATTTTACTGTCACCAGATCAGCAAAACAGTTAAACAGTGTGGCCACATGGAAGCTGGAAACACTTTGGAGCAATGGGAAACCCTACGCATCGCTGGTGAGCACATACACTGATGCAACTATTCTGATAACCAATTACACATCATCTGGTCCAGTGGTTCTCAGCCTGGGGTGAGTCTGTCCCCCAGAGGACATCGGGCAATGCCTAGCGACACACTGGTTTCTTAAATACGTTTGTTGGCGGGGAGGTGCTGCTGGCATCTCACAGGTAGAGGCCAGGGATGCTGCTAGATAGCCTACAATGCACGGGGTGGTCTCCATCACAAAGAATTGTTCGTGCCCAAGTGTCCATGGTGCTGAAGTTGGGAAAAGCTGATGTCATCAGGTTGATGACTCTTGAGCAGACTCTTAGATGCAGCAGATCTACTCCCAAGAATATTTCCCTGATCAGTCTTTCCAACACTTTACTAATAAAAATTAAGAAGGGCTCTGGTATCCAAGACTTAAATCCCATGCTCCTCCGTGAAAAGGCTGATTCTAAAGGTTCAGGATGAGACCCAGCAATCAGGATTTTTAAACACATAATCCAATGACTGGTACCACCAGAAAAGTTTGGGAAAATGGTTCTAGATGCTCAAGGGCGCCAGGAGAATACCCAAGGACACCTCGAAGTGAAAAACCGGGAGAGAACCCTCATGTCCCTCATGAAGTGACTGTGATCTATTCGTATGATGGAATACTCCCATACTTCACCAACTTTTAAGATGTCATTGAGTGCAAGGTCATTAATTTATGAACCATGAAGAGAGAAAGAGGCTGCCAATTAATCTATGACACAATGCTTTCTTATACTTAACATTTTAAATTTAGTGTTATTTTTAAATCTCTTTCAGATTTATTTAGACATATTTTATTAAATATCGTGCTACTCTGTTCTCATGCCTTTCTATAAAGGCAATATGTATTGACAGTCTTTTGTCTCAAGGACAAGCCACAGTGTAATATTTCCGAAGCCCTTTTAAACTCCAATTAAACTCGTGCATGATCAACAACACACAATGCCCCGTGAGTGACGACAGTGAGGAAGAGCCACGTCCGTGTACACTGGACAGGCCGGCAATGACGACTACAGCCTGACTCTGTCAGGCAGACAGCGACGGTAAAATGCCATAGGTCACAAGGCACAGCCCAATCTCAGAGGTATTAAACTGCAGGGAGGCAGGTATATTATCTTAGAGTCGGTGAAACACAGTACGGGACAGCAAAAGAAAAAAGAAAAAAGGAATGAACTATGATTCATACAGACCTGAATGAATTTCAAAACCAGAAGATTCAATTAAAAAAAAAAAAAGCTGTAGAATATGTGAAGTATAACCCCATTTCTATGAAGTTCATAAACATGCGAAACTAAACTTTATAGTGTTTAGAGACAATGTGCACGTGAGATATGCCACAAGGAAAAGCAAGACAATTTCAGGATGGTGCCATCTCTGGGGGATTCAAGGGGGATGCACTTGGGAGATGCACATAAAGGGCTTCCAGGAGCTTGTGACGTTCTATTTCTCAAGTTTAAGTTCGGTTTCTGAGTATTTTTATCAGGGCCAGGACTAGGGGGAGGTAGGTGAGACACTAGCCTCCAGCACAAAATTTAAGAGGGAGGCCAAAACACTCAGGTATGAAGGTAAAAATATTTTAATGCAACATTTTTTAAAACGAATGCAAAAAATCCATGATGAACAAAAGATCAAACTTTTATCTCAGGACAGGAAACAACCCTGCACTCACATGACCTTGCCACACCTGCCGCTCTCTAATCCCGGCCCTCATGCAAATAAAACTTTATTAACAAAAACAGGCATCCAGCCCACAGGCCATAGCTTGTCCACCTGATTTTTTTTTAAAAGACTGCATTAAACTTTTATTATTATTCTTTAAAGTGCTGATAGATTATAAACATATCCATATCAACAAATACGTACATATGTCTATACGTAAACAAAGCACTTAAAAAAAATATTTTATAGAAAGGGAAAACCAGTGAGAACACCGGTAACAACGCTGGGCTGAGAGATCTTTGCTGCTGCAGTGACCACACTCTTGGTGGAACAAACATGCCGCTCAACCTTATCGGTCATTACCAGTAAGACCAAAGGATGTACCTTACTACGAACTCCACACAGATGGGTGGGGTCTCCGTTCAAGCCTCTGTGCCATGCCTGGCCTGGGATCCTTCTCACTCAGCCTTCCCCACTGGAACAGCACTATTCAGATTAGAAGCCGCTTTGCCATCCATTCTTGAATTTAATTCTTATATGACTGCTGTAGGGCAAGTAGGAGAATCCTCACTCTCCAGATGAGGACACTGAGTCTCGGAGAGGGTGACTAACCTGCCCAACACTGCAGTGAAGAATGACAGAACCTGGTTCATACTGGGGGTTTCAAATGCATTCGACATCCATTCTATCATATGAAAGTGACTGGTGGCCTTTGTGAATGAAGAAGTATCTTACCTTGTTTATGACCGAAGCACAAAGTGGGGTGACAACTGTAAGCAAAGGGGGGCCTGATGAAGTTCTTCTAGTTGGGAAAATGGTTTCATCCTAAGAGCCTGTTCCCACAGTGCTGCAGGCAGTGTCGACCTGGGCACCTGAGGGTGGGCGGCAGCAACTGTGTCTAACTGGCTCCCACCCCCTCCTCCACCAAGAACCCTCATGGGCTGCATGTCCAGATTCTCTTTCTCGGCAAACAGCCGTCCGGGGAGCCCATGCCATTTTGGGGAAGAAGCAGCACTTAACTCTTTATGGTCACTGGGAGGCCATCTGCGAGGCGATCACTCGAACGCATTGATTGATGAGCAATTTCACAGCTGAGGAGAGCTCATGCCATTTTCCCAAAAAGGACCTAGTTGACTCCCAGACTGATTACAGTCACCGGGAGACCGACTCATCTACACAGCACTCGCATGCTTCCAGGGCTGAAGACGGACCCCTACAGATTCTCGTTAGTGTCCTCGGGCCACCGTAACAAAGTGCCCCAAACTGGGTGGCTTCAAGCAGCAAAAATGCGTCCTCTCAGTTTTGGAGCCCAGAAATCCGGTGTCCATCTATGACCAGAGGAACCTTTCCTTCCCTCTTCCGGCTTCTGGTGGTGGCCTGCCACCCGTGGGGTTCCTTGGCTCACATCTGCTTCCCTCGACCTCTGCTCTATGGTCACATGATGCCCTCCTTGTGGGTTTCTGTCTCTGTGTCTAAATTTCCCTCTTCTTAGAAGGACACCAGTCATATTAGATTAAGATCCTACCCTCCTCCAGTATGACCCCGTTGTAACGTGACTAATCACTTTTGCAAAGGACCCGTTTCCAAGTAAGATCATATTCTGAGGTACTGGGGGCTAGGTCCTCTACGTATGTTTTAGGGGAGCTCAATTCAACCTATGGCAGACACACCTGTCAAACAGAAGTTGTCACTGAAGGGGAGGGTGGAAACAGCACAGGTGAGCTGGTGCCTGAGCCCAAGGCTTAAAAGCATCCCCCGACACTCAGATAAAACCCCAACACTAAAGCTCCAAATCTGCTCACCTCTCCAGTCTCGCCTTCATCTCTCTCTGCCCTGCTCCATCCACAAGCACCTGTATTCCTAAACCTGTCAACTCCTTCAACACAGGCTGTTCCTTCGGCCTTAAATGCACGTCCTGCCCATTTGATACCTGGCTGGCCCTTCGGAGCCATCAAGTCTCAGTGTAAACTGCCACTTGCTCATGGAAGCCTTTCCGGATCCCCTGGTTAGATTAGGCATCCCTGCTCCATCACCTCCCCCCACCCCCGTTTTAATTTTCACAGCATCTTAGACACCCACTTTGCAGCTCTTATCACCGACATAAGCAGCTCTGTTTTACCTGTCTCCCCCACAGTCTGGAGGTTCCAGGAGGATGGAGATCTTGAATATCTATTCATCCCCATACCCCTG
>NW_011888804.1:7218819-7233902 GCF_000151845.1 Pteropus vampyrus
AACTGTGTCTAACTGGCTCCCACCCCCTCCTCCACCAAGAACCCTCATGGGCTGCATGTCCAGATTCTCTTTCTCGGCAAACAGCCGTCCGGGGAGCCCATGCCATTTTGGGGAAGAAGCAGCACTTAACTCTTTATGGTCACTGGGAGGCCATCTGCGAGGCGATCACTCGAACGCATTGACTGATGAGCAATTTCACAGCTGAGGAGAGCTCATGCCATTTTCCCAAAAAGGACCTAGTTGACTCCCAGACTGATTACAGTCACCGGGAGACCGACTCATCTACACAGCACTCGCATGCTTCCAGGGCTGAAGACGGACCCCTACAGACTCTCGTTAGTGTCCTCGGGCCACCGTAACAAAGTGCCCCAAACTGGGTGGCTTCAAGCAGCAAAAATGCGTCCTCTCAGTTTTGGAGCCCAGAAATCCGGTGTCCATCTATGACCAGAGGAACCTTTCCTTCCCTCTTCCGGCTTCTGGTGGTGGCCTGCCACCCGTGGGGTTCCTTGGCTCACATCTGCTTCCCTCGACCTCTGCTCTATGGTCACATGATGCCCTCCTTGTGGGTTTCTGTCTCTGTGTCTAAATTTCCCTCTTCTTAGAAGGACACCAGTCATATTAGATTAAGATCCTACCCTCCTCCAGTATGACCCCGTTGTAACGTGACTAATCACTTTTGCAAAGGACCCGTTTCCAAGTAAGATCATATTCTGAGGTACTGGGGGCTAGGTCCTCTACGTATGTTTTAGGGGAGCTCAATTCAACCTATGGCAGACACACCTGTCAAACAGAAGTTGTCACTGAAGGGGAGGGTGGAAACAGCACAGGTGAGCTGGTGCCTGAGCCCAAGGCTTAAAAGCATCCCCCGACACTCAGATAAAACCCCAACACTAAAGCTCCAAATCTGCTCACCTCTCCAGTCTCGCCTTCATCTCTCTCTGCCCTGCTCCATCCACAAGCACCTGTATTCCTAAACCTGTCAACTCCTTCAACACAGGCTGTTCCTTCGGCCTTCAATGCACGTCCTGCCCATTTGATACCTGGCTGGCCCTTCGGAGCCATCAAGTCTCAGTGTAAACTGCCACTTGCTCATGGAAGCCTTTCCGGATCCCCTGGTTAGATTAGGCATCCCTGCTCCATCACCTCCCCCCACCCCCGTTTTAATTTTCACAGCATCTTAGACACCCACTTTGCAGCTCTTATCACCGACATAAGCAGCTCTGTTTTACCTGTCTCCCCCACAGTCTGGAGGTTCCAGGAGGATGGAGATCTTGAATATCTATTCATCCCCATACCCCTGCTACCCACACAGGGACTAGGCACTCAACAATATATTTAGTCCGATGGACAGACGGAGGAATGACTTTTGAAGCGATCAACTTATACTGTTGGAAAAGCCATAGTCCACCCCCGCCCCCAAGACTTTAGAGCCGGTTTTGTGGCACAAGAAAGCCTAAAAGAGCTCTGAACCGCAAGATAAACCAAGCCCTGATCCACAGCCTTTCCTCTGTCTTGGTCAGGAAGAGGTTTAGGAAAATGCTTTAATCTGAAGAGCCTGTCCCCACAGGCTGCAGACTCTGAGAAAGCCACAGAACTTCCCCCCCGGACGACCTTCTCCTCTTCCAATGCGAGAAAATCAGACCCCACCTCCTGGGGTTGTTACAATGAAGACCCCATCCCCCATCCCCCATTCCTGCAGGAGCTAAATCCACACTGGGGTTGGCGGGGCAGGGTCCTTTTTAATTCCTCAGTGACATGTCAGCCTTGAGATGACTGAACCCAATTAGAAATCAGAAATTTGAGGAAACGTTTTCCTCTCACGGCCTCAGGTTTCCCATTTATAATATTTAAAGAAATTTCTAGGATAGCAGTTTCTAAATTGAGTTTCAGAGAAGCATCTCAGGGGTCACCACTGTCAGGGGACAGGAGGAAGCGGAGGACCAGGGGATGGGACACCAGGCCCCCTGCTGCACGTAACCCACAACAAGTCCACTTTTTTCTGCTCATTCAGATGTTGGGGGTTTACATGAGATTCTTTTTTAAGAAACAGATTGTTACCGAATAGTATTAATAATCAACCTTTTAAACTCCAAACTAGAAAAAGGGTTCCTGACTTGAATTTTACGGGCCAGTAAGTTTAATAAGCGGGGGACTGCCTAGGGTCGGCGACCTTTCTTTCCAAGTAAGGACACCACAGAAAATACAATCGCCATCTGTAATTACCCATCATGTCACTTTAAAAAGGACATTTAACACCAAAAAGATCTGAAGGACACGGTCTCCAACTAAAGGGCTGTTTATTAAGTTCACTAGCATGCCTCCTGGAAACGGTGTATGTTTCTCGTTGTGTGTGTGTGTGTGTGTGTGTGTGTGTGTGTGTGTGTGTGTGTGTGTGTGTGTGTCTTTTAATACTGCTGGCAGCTGGTTGAAAACATCACCAAGTCTCAACCCTGGTCTGGGGGCTGGGTCTCTGTATTGTAATTTCTTGGGAGCTTGTTAAATACCCAGATTATGGGTGCAGCCTGAGAGAGATGAGAGAGAGATCCTCCCGATGTGGCTGGACCTGGGAGACAGTCCTTAGAACTGCCAGAGTCTCTTGTTTTAAACCTCAGGTGCCGGATCAACAATTTTATTCTGACACAGGCACACAGCACCTGACTTTGCAGGTCCTACACAAACATCTGCTGAATGAATGAATGACCTTTGAGTAGGGAATGGTGAAGTTTCAGGCCCCTCTGGACAGCTGCCGAAGTCTCCTCATTGGCCCTGTCTCCATTGTCTGATCTGTTGTCCCCCCAGGAACTGCAGTTCTGTCTGTATTTCACACCTGCCTGCCCACCCACTTCCTCTACCCCTGCAAATGTGCATTCAGGGGCCTGAGCAGACTTCGGTGCCAGCTCAGCTGAAGATGCGGCAAGGGGACCAGATAATCTGACAGTCAATCAGTGTGTGAGTAAGCAGGAACGGAGCTGGTGAATTATGGCCCCAGTGGGGCCTCAGCACCTGCGAATCACGTGAAATCGCATCGCAGTCCAAAACTCGTCTTCTATTTATGTCTACGGCTTAAGTTGGGAAAAGTTCACAGCACCTACACTGAAGTTACAGGAGTTCAGAAAATCCCACAAGAGCTTAGCTTTACCTAGGACGGCTTCTGAATACACTGGCGCCTCCAGCTGGATCAGTGGTTCTTGACCTGGGCTGCACACTGCAATCACCCAGAGAGCTTTAAAAAGTACTGACACCCCCACTCTCCAAGGACTCTGATGTCATTGGACTAGGGTGCAGCCTGGGAATCAGAATGTTTAAAAGCCCCCCATCTGGGTGACTTGCATGTACGACCAAGGCTGAGAACCACCAGGCTAAAAGCTGGTCCTTCTTGCTTCATGGCCAGCTGAAAGCTGATAGTGAAGGGAAAAAAACAGTTCCCACTGACAGTTTCTGAAAGTGGGAATCTCAGGTCAGCGGCGAGGGGAATACTTAGAAAATTAGGGCACGTTCTTCTTCAGAATTAATAATCCTTCATATTTCTTCCCAGCTACTCAATGAGGAGAGAAATGAGTGAGCACAGGAATCACAGGTGCCAAACCCAAAGGCCAGTGCATTTTTATAGGGGGCAGTTGTTGCCCTTGCCCGCTCAGCATCCTTATTCTGGGAGTTACACCACCCTGGCTTTCTTGGATATCCATTCCCCTTGACCATAACCAGGCTGGTTTGGTGGAGTTGACTCCGTACACAGCTTTAGGAGTGAGCCCGTGACGCAGGCCACACATATTACTTCTGACTAGAGTGACTGGCTCAGGATAGACATCAGTGTGCCCCATCAGACCTAATACTAGGTAATACGAGGACTTTTTTCTGATGCACTTAGACCTGTTAAAATGGAAGCTTGGAGTAGCCAAGGGCCACCATAAAAGGGGAGCCTAACTAAGAATGAAACCCCCAAGAGGGAGATCAGGACTGTGAGATGGAGAGACAGAAAGAGCATGTCCCGATGACAGTGAACTCCTGGATCCAGCCATTCCTGAAGCCCTTGTTTACACCTAGATTTTTTTTTTTTTTCATGAGCCAGCAAGTTCCCTTTTATTTGCTGAAGCCAGTGTGTGGTGGATCCCCGTTACTTGCTTCAGAAAAAGCCCTGACAAATGCAATCTTAGAGGTCTCTAAGTCAGACACCCCTCTCTGGGTTTTACCAATTACCCCATCCCTCTGTCTGGGTTCTGTGGAATTTCTAAAAGGAAGAGAAAGTGGGTAAGTAAGGACCACCTCCTCTCCCTAGACCACTAGATCCCCCACACTATACAGCTGCTAAGTTTACACATATGCAAAGGCCATATCGTCCCTTGAGCAAAACTCGATTTCATAGTCTCCCTCCCCATCCATTATCCCTGGACACAGAATCGCAGACTGCTTGGAAGGGGTCATGATGGAGCAATCACCTCGGTGTAGATGAACCGTGCTGTGGGCAGGTTAGCCCCTGACAGAGGAGACGGGCCCTTGGCATCTCCTGAAGACCAACCGTGAAGTGATGGAGAAGCCTCACCGAAAAACGCACTGCTTGGGTTCTTCCTGCACTCCCAATTATTACCTCTTCACCACGTGCCAACACTGTGCTAGAAGTTTACATGCATTCTCTGATTTAACCTTGCAACCACCCTATGAGGGAGTCCCGAGTCTTCTTCTAACTTTGCAGATGAGAAACTGAGGCTCAGAGAGCTCACTTACCCAAGGCCTCACAGCCTTTAGGGGGCACAGCTGGGATCTGAGACCAAGACTTGTTTCGCTCGGAAGTCTGAGCCAAATCTGGCCCACTGCCTGTCTCTGTAAATAAAGCTTTATTGAAATGAAGCCTGCCCGTTTGATGGCATAAGATTGCGGTCAGGCTACTTCGAAAGAGTTGAGTTGTTGTGTCAGAGACTGTGGACCTACAAAACTGAAAATACTTGCTCTCTGGTCCTTCAGAGAAAAAGTGGCTGACCCCTGGCTTGAACGTTCACACGGCAGTTTACAGCCTGTGACAGCTCACGTGTCTCACTGGTTCATTTGCTCCTCACGCAGATCTGTGAGGTCAGGGAGACTACATCATTAGCCTATTTTATAGAGAGGTGTGGTGGTGGCCTGAAGTGAGCCTGATGCTTGGGGCCAGGCTGTGGGACAGTCCCTGGGCATTCTACGACATCATGCTGCTTCCCATTCCCATAGGGTCCTGACATGTCCCGAAGGGGGTTAGTGGCCTCCTGGAGAGAACCACTGATGTGCTGGTGCCACTCACAGTGGCTCCTGGGGTTCCCAGAGAACACTGAGGCCAAAGGCTGCCGGGAAGGCTTGGAAAAACAGAAAATAATGATGCTGGCTGGAGGCAGGCTGGGGCCACGCCAGGGAACACCTAAGGACCTAAGACTGCAGGTCTGTCACGATGGGATCAGCAGTGGGGTTCACTGGGAAGAGGCACGCCAGCCCCTGCCCCTGACAGGACACCTCTGCCACCTGCCTTCCTCCCTCTCCTCAGCACTTAGCACCAAATCCTAAGTGCTAAATCCCAAAAGACAGGTGCTCTGGTTTCAGGAGGGAGGGGGTTGGTTAGTCCTCCCTCCAGCCCCCCACTGACCATCTCCAGATCATCTCTATCGAAGAACACAGCACAGAGCAGCTGGCAGAGCACGGGAGGCTGGAAGATGTGTAAGGAGGGAGAGGAGAGACGGAAAGGGACCGAGAGAGAGAAAGGGAAAGCGGGCTGAGCAGGAAGGTGACGTGCAGGGAGAGGAGAGGTGGGCGACACTGTTCCAGGGGAAAACTAACAGAAAAAGAAAGTGGCTACTCCACAGACACAGACGGACAGATGTGACAAGGTAGGAGCAAGGGAGAGTAAACAGGGAAGGGAGGAGAAAGAGGGGGAGATGGATACGGGCGCCAAGTGCCCTTGCCCCCACTCCTGCCTGGCGATGCCCTGACTTTCAGCAGAGGGGAGAAATGTGTTAACAGAGGCCTTGATCAGAGCAACATGGGGGCGCAGGGAGACAAAATCCTCAATTTCTAAGCCCAGGGTTAAGCCGGTAAGTTTCCATCCCATTTCCCTGATCTTACCGACTGGTTTAGAAGCAAGCACATGGCCACCTGGGTTGAATCAGTGAAACTCAGACCTAAATAATCTCGCTTCCCACTATGGACCAGAACAGGGAAGAGGCTGGGGCTTCTGGGGTCATCTTGCTACCACATAAAGCCCAAAGGTGAAGACATCCTGGAGAAAAGCAGAGCTGAGCGATATAGAGAGACAGAGTCCTGACAGAAACTGAGCCCCTAGACCCAGCCATGCCTGAAGCCCACATAAGCCCTGGACTTTTCAGTTACATGTGCCAATAAGTCACCATACAAAAAAAAAAAAGCTCAAGTTTGATTATCTGTTGCTCATAACCATGAGTCTCAAGCTGTATGTCAGGACCACCGTGCGGTGATAAAAATCTGATTTTCCAATCAACAAAATAGTTTGGGGCAATTTTGCTTGGACACTTGCTTCTCTGGTCAGTTAAGGCAAGAGAATCATCCATAAAACCCCACAGATTCCACCAAAGCCCAGCAACTTCAGCTCCTGCCTCGGAGATGCCAAAACCAGCCAGCTCTGCGGCCCAGGAGGGCAACAAGTGGAAGCCTTTCTCCTTTGTCCTCTCGATCGTGAACGGCTGAAGGCTCACAGTGCTGGCCGCAAAGGGAATGCTCAAAAATGTTATCGTCCATTCGAAAACACCTACATGTGTTAGCTCCATACAAAGCACTGCAGATACAGTCATGAGCAAGAAGAGACTAGATGCGGGGGCAGCAGCCAGCCCGCCCAGGACCTTGAAGGCCATGTTAAGGATCTCGGTTGTCACGCCTGTGAACAATAGGTAATTGTGGCAGAATTTTAATCTGGGTTCGGGGGCCAGATTCTCACTTGGAGATCACTTTGATTGATTGGATTTGGGGCCAAAGTGGATATGGAAAGATCCATTTGGAGACTGTTTCATAGTTTGGACCAGGGTGGTGGGGATGGAGAAGGAGATGGAAAAAAGCGGAAGAACAGAGGTCGCAGTTTACATCCTGTTAGTCACATCTGGCCCCTGGCCAGTTTTTGTAAGTAAAACTTTATTGGAATACAACCACAGCCGCTCATTTTGTTATTGTCCATGGCTGTTTTATGCTCTAAGAGCAGAGTCGAGTAGGTGTGATGGAGACCACATGACCTGCAAAACTGAAAATATTTACTATCTGTACAGAAAAAGTTTGCTGACCTCTGACTTAAAAGGTTAACTCAGCAAGACTTGGAGATGGGGCACCATGGAGAGGAAGGGCCAAAGGTCACACTTAAATAAAATATAGACCTGCCCAACTGTGTAGATACGCAAGATGGGGCCACTAGAGAAGACCCAGTTTTGTTGCTGTGGGGGAAGTAAATTTGATTCAAACAATCCACGAAGCCACAAGCCACCGTCTCAAGGACATTAGGGCAGGCCAGTTACAGGCAGAGAGCACGTGCAACTTTTAACCTAACGGCGCTGTGTTTTCTATTCTTGGCGCTGGTGCACTGTGTAGCCTCTAAGCACAGATTTCTCCTCGCGGGCTATCAGTTTCCTCATCTGTGCAGAATGGGGATGCAGGAGCATGGATAAGGAGTGTGAATGCCTGGTCTGCACTGTATAGTTCTACAGCTGTGTTACTTGCTATTTCTTTTCCTGGTGCTATGAAATCAGCTTAAGTCAGAGAATTCCTCCCTGAGGAGTGTTACCGGGACAAAGGCACAACCAGACTCAGGTCCTGATGACAGGGAATGGGGCTGCCCACGCTGACTCTGTGTACTTGACGGAAGAAAAGGACTCGCTCCAAAAGATACAAATGCCTCCCCCGCCCCCGCCCCCTCCCCCGCCCCCGGCTCCTAACGCCAACCACTTACCAACCAATTTTTGTTGCTACACTTCCTGGTGGGAGCAATCATAACAAAAGATCTAAGGTTGTCTATCGCTTGCTGAGCCCAAACTGTGTAAGGCAGGAATGGCAAAACATGCAGGCAGACCAGAGGCGAGCTGATGATAAAAACCCTAGAAGTGGCCTTGTATTGTACATACACACCCACATGCATGCACCACACACACACACACACACACACACACACACATCCATAGCCTTCCAGACACACAAGACATGTCACCTGTTAAACAAAGACATTGCTTCCTTCCCCTGGAGCACTTTTAGCAGCAGCGAAGACTATGGTTTTGCAACCATCTCGGTGTCATGGAGAGAGCCATTAGCTGGGCATCAGGGGTCCTGGCTTCAAACCCCAGCTCTGTTACTCTGAGCAAGTCCCTTCTACTCTCTGACCTCAGTTTTCCCATCTGTAAAGTGAGGGGTTGGACTCGATAATTTCTGAGGCCCCTGCCGGTTCTGACCACTATGATTCTAGAGCAGAGGTTAAAACGGGAAGCCTCAAGATCGAATACAACCGACACACAAACCTGGGGGGGTTATTTAGTACCGCGTCATGTGATGCTAAGAGATTTTTTCATTGAGCGCTACCATTTTTAAACTGGGCGATTTCTCATAAAAGTCACGGTCTCTGACTTCTTTTGAAAAATTCCAAGATCCGGCAGCCCTGGTCCCTCAAAGAAGGGATGTACTAAGGAGGACATAACACCACTTAAGTAGAAGTCCTGCCCAAGAATGCATAGCCTGAGTCTAACCACAAGAAAACATCAGACAAACCCAAACTGAGGGATATTCAGTAAAGCAGCTGGTCTCTCCTCGTCAAAAGACGTCCAAGTCACAAACAGCAAAGGCTAAGGGGATGTTTGAGCTTAACACAGCTGCTAAATGGAACATGTGGTCCTGCGTTGGATGGTATGTCAAAAAAAAAAAAAAAAGATAAAGGAGATTATTGGGACAATTGCTGAAGTTGGAATATGGTTAGATAAAAGTCTGAATTCAAAGTCAAGTTTACCGAATCTGGTCACTCTGTCTGGTTATGTAAGAGAGTATGCAACCTAATCTCAAATGGCTCCTAAAGATAAGAGAGACAGAAAATGGGGTGGGGGTGGCAGATTACACACTGATGAATCTGAGTAAAAGGGGTCCAGGAGTCCTTTGCACTGTTCTTGCAACTTTTTTGTAAGTTTGAAATTAAATCGAAATAAAAATCTAAAAAATAAAAATCATCATGTAATCGAGTGGTTCTTAGCCTGCAGAATCCTCTGGAGGGCTGGTGAAAACTCGGACAGCTGGACCCCTCCCCAGAGCTTCTGATTCAGTAGGTCTGGAAGGAGGAAAGCAAGAATTTGCATTTCTAGCAAGCTTTCAGGTGATCATAACGCTGCTGGCCTGAGACGCATTTTGAGAAACCCTGGCACAATCTGGTTTAAACTGTGTTAGTGACCATGAAAAGAATAAGACCCAGGAAGAGTTTTTAAAAAGCATGACTGGGAGAGGGATGCGGTCAGGGGCCCATGTTTTTCCAATATAAACATTTCTGTATCATTTTATTTGTTTCCAGGTATACATATTTTGATGCCTACAAAGCACCTAGATCAGTGCCTACCTGGCAAGTAGCAGACAGTCAGTACGTGTTAGGGACCAGCTGAGACCTGCATTTCTAAAATACAGCACAGACGCCAGGCGACACAGGTGCTTTCTGCATCTGTTGGGGGGAGGGGGGAGAAGGGAGGGCGGGGAGCAGCATTTCCGCCTCATTCTGGAGAAGAAGAGTTCTTTGGGTTACTCCGATGGTATACATGGAATGGCCACCACCGAGCCAGGTCAGACCCAAACTTCTTAAAATCTCTCCTAATGCTGAGACGAGAATGTGTGGTTCAGGCAGCAAACTTCTGTCAAGACACGCGCCCTTCCTCCCCCTCTTGCAAGGTGGGTAATGAACCTTGGCTTCAAGCCTCATTAAACCCCATTATATAATCACCCCCATCCTGAGTCTCTTTCAAACCCTTCCAGTGGCTGGTTTCTTGGGAGTACATAGTCTGGCGTCATCAGTCTTTATTGCTACTTGCTGCTGCCTCCTTCAACAAATCAACCTTCTGACTCAGCGTCAGGCACACGAGGCCAGGCCTTCAACTGAGGGTCAACTACCCATCGCCTGCGCCCCAGGATGAGGAACAGGAGTTGCCTGGAGAAGAGATGAGGTGAGAGCAGGGTGAGATGGAGCCAGGTGAGGGCATGCTGTCTTTCAAGACACCTCGTGAAGGACAATGTTTCCTGAGACAGGGACCTCATATAAAACCCCAGCTGGTGTCATTAGGACCAAGATGGGGAAGTCTAGGAATCATCAGTCATTTGTTCCCTTTGGTAGCTGCTGCCCTGATGTGTTCAACCGCACAGGCAAGCTCATAAAGAAACGCCTGGAAGACTGCAGGTGGCAAAAGTACCCGGTCATTTCTCATCTCGCACCAGAGATGTCCGGGATGAATGAGGCGCAGAAGGGAAGCTGTCCACGACTCAGTTCTTGCGGCTGCTTTCTGCAGCTGCCCGGCCCCCAAAGGGACGGCCAGCACCTGGGACAATGGATGCCCTGAATATCAACACTGCAGTCCTGTGGCCTAAGGACGGGTGAGCTGGCGTGGGTGCTGCTCTCTGAGTGAACACGGCATGCTGGTGAACACGAGGCAGCCTTGGAATGAGGCTGTCCCCACGACACAATCTCTCAAGGGTGCCAGAGAGACAACTTGAACAAGTTAAGGCCCCTACGTGATGAGCGAGCAAATTTCGGTGAAGACAAGATTGCGATTTCATTCTGCAAGACTGTAGGATGGCGGATTCATAGGAGTACAAACCCCACCTCCTTCCTGACTTTGTGACCTGGGGCCAGTTACTTAAACCCTCCCAGCCCCAGTTTCTTCATCTGTAAAATGGGGGCCATCACGGTACCCACCTTATGGAGGACTGCGAAGCTTAAGCGAAATAATGTAATTGACAATGCTTGGAACATCGTCAACACAGAATAAAAGTCAGTTGCTATTATCATGACCATTGTCATCATTGTTACAAGCTATTCCATCGCATCACATATGGCAATAGCTCCCAAAGCTACCCTTTGTCGAGGCTCAGTATTCCAAGCGCCCGCCCTGTGCTGGGAAATTTACATGTCCTCCTCGTTTTGTCCTCACTACATCCTTGCAGGGTAGAAACGGACTCAGGGGTTTGGTGACTTGCTCAATGACATGTCAGCAACCACTTAGTTGCTATAAACCCAAAATCACTTCCATCAACCGGTAATGAATAATGACTTTCCAGCAAGGCAGCATTTTTTTTTTTTTCACTCTGAAAAAGTCTCTTTACAGGGATCACAGAGGCTGCCTGACCTAAGCCAGCTGAGATCAGAGATAACCTACAAGGTCCCACGAGCACACAGCTTGTTGGACCAAAAATGGTCCATCGGTGGACGGCATCCAATCAGACAGCACCAGGGTAACGTGGTGCGCCCAGATGCAACACGGAATAAACATGGAATAAATACGCTAAGTCCACTGTTCTCTCCTCCTCCAGGAGGCAGATTCACTCCTGAGTCAGCATCCTCCACGTTGAGCAGTAGAATTTAGTATTTTGTGTTTTGTCCATGGCTAACCTTGGAGACAGGTTCCTCCATGGAGACAGATGAATAGGACTCCTGCCACCCCCTCCCTCCCCTGCTCAGCACCCCCACACTAGAGAAGTAGAGAAAGTCCCAAGGATGTGAAGTCCTTCTTCCAGCCCATCGGAGGTGGACGAGCACCCTGAGGGTCTGAGGCTCTGCTATTCTACAGTCAGATCAGCCTAATGCTGTCTCCAGGCATTACGGTCAGGGGTAACAAGGTGGTGTATCACCTCTCTTCACAGCAAAGGCACAGCCAGAGCCAATAGTGACAAACAGGCTGACAGGCTCAGCCTGGCAGGGACGCGGTCTCAGGGGCTCCCTTGGCTGGGCCAGCGGGAGAAAGGGTGGCACAGAAGGTTCTCTTCTGAAACTCCGAGTGGCAAGAGAGTGGGATTATTACAAGCAAGGGGGAACCAGCACCGGGCACCTGTGTTCTCCCAGCAGCCCCGCCCAGGGTCTCCAAAATCAGCATTCTAAGTGGGTCAAAAGATGTGCCTAGGAAAAGCTCACTGGGTAAGTCTTAGAATCGCAGAGTCTCTAAGCTCTGAAATAGACCATCGTGGAGTCTCTTACTCTGCAGCTGGGGAAACTGAGACTCAGAAAGAGAAAGGAATTTGCTGCACTGAAGAGACAGAATGCAGGCTAGAGTCAGATCTGGGTTCAAAACCTACAGTACAGGCAAGACCATTCGCCTTCTGAGCCTCAGTTTCCTTATCTATATAATGGGAATAACAACGCCTGCCTCAACGACTGTGACAAGGCAGGGACAAAGGTCACACGGGCCATTGGTGGCAGCACCAAGGCACTACCAGAGAGCTCCCCGTTTCCCAGTCAGGAGCCTGTGCCACCAGGCTGCCTCCATTTAGGACCAACAGAAATGGGACTCGTCCATGGGGTCCCAGCTACTATTTGGGTTACACACCCATTCTCCCAGTGAAACTCAAAATGCTATCTTTTTCCTTTCTGGGAGGTCAAAGGGTGACGTCTTTGCACTCAAAGGCCAGGACTGTCCAAAGAGGCAACTGTGCTCCTATGGGTTTCTTAGTGCCAAAAGCTGATTTTAATTAAGGACTTTACTCCCACCCACAGGCAGATGGAGAAGTCACTCCTCTCAGATGCAGACCAGGGCAGGCGTGACAGCCAGGAGCCTTGGTGAATTTTCACAACACTTTCTGGAAGGACCAGGGGCATAAAACACAAGTCTTTGGGTTTTTTTGTTGTTGTTTTGTTGTTGTTGTTGTTTGTTTGTATTAGCAAACTACAGATGTTTCTACTCTGGGCAAAACTAAAGTGCAGAGTTGTGGCCAAAATGCTGCCACACGCTCATAGCATGGAGATGGCCAAAGACAGATGGCTGCCAGAGACGGCTGCTCAGCATCATGCCAAGGTCAATTCCAAGCACCCTCAGGGTCATGGGGAAGTTGGTGGGGGGGGTGGTGGCCAACTGAAAGGCATTTAGCCACAGCCCCCAAATTAATCATGGAGCCAGAGGATGTAAATGCCATTAGGGAAAAGGTGTAAATAGAGACCATAACAATAGCTACCTTTTATTAAGCACTTACTGTGTGCCAGGCACAGTGCAGACAATTTGACATACATGAGCTTATCCAATCCTCGCCACCATCTATGAGATGAATCTATTGTTGTCCCCATTTTACAGACGAGGGAGCTGAGGCTCAAAGAGGCTCTTAACTTGCTCGAGGGCAGGCACGCTGCTCAGAAGTAGCAGAGCTGCGATTGGAACTCGGGCATGTCGGTCGTGAGCGCTATTTTGATTTGCTTGATTCAGGGCCTGCACCCCCTGGGCACTAAAAGAAGCCAAGCTCTGGCACTTCTCCTAACGGTCCCCATGGGTCTCTTCTGGTTCCGGGCCCTCAGCTGATCCCTGCAGTGGATACACGATCTACATTTGTGGGCTGTAAACGGAGTTCGCTGTTCTACCCCGGGCCGACTGTCCAGCTGGACTGAGGCACAGCTTCTGAACCCAACGACCTTGACACTTGACACACATAAGCCGGATGTTTACTACATGTGCAATTCTCCCGGGAGAGAATTAATAGATTTCTTAAAGGGTCCGCAGCCTCCCTAAAAAAAAGTGTAAAAACTCTATATAAAGGGAAAGAACAGAACCCCACATTTAGAGCGAGGCATCTGGCTGCGTATTTGAGGGGTCTGGGTTACCCAATCATGCGTTGATGACTAAGCTCACATACCCGAAGTCTGAAAGAACCAGATTCAAATCCTAGCTCAACTACTGATAGCTGAGTGATTTGGGGCAAGTTCCTTGACATCGATAAGCTTCCATTTCCTCATCTATACAATGGGAATAATCAATCTGTACCGTGGGTCATTCCGAGAACTGAATGAGATCCTGCCAGTACTGGTGCTCAGTAAACGCTAATGTCACTGCTCAGAAGAGCAACACACAAGGGACCCCTGGGGCTGTATTAAGGGCCTGGGGTTATTTCCTCCACGCTCTAGCAGCCCCTCCCCTCCCGAGTTCCCAGTCAACAGCAACTCTTATCTTCGGCGGGAGGACTGTTTGGGTCTTCTTCAGGGGCTCCCCACTCTGACCGTGTCTGTGGCTGTTCAGCAAAATGGACCTCTGGGCAGAGAAGATTAAATGCCTTGTAAGAAGACTTCAGCCCTTGATTACCAGAAAGTTCCATTTGCACTCAGAGCAATAACCACTTTGTCTGCAGCAGAATTCGTGGGAGCAGAATGTAAACCACTCCAGGCCATGCTCGGCCCAGTCTGAATTCAAATACATCTTTGAGATGTAAAGGTTATATGTGTTGACCTGCGTGGGGTAGGGAAAGAATTACAAAATGTAATCACAGGAGCCTGAGCCACAGCAGAGAAAGGGAAAACCTGTGACCAGGCAGCTGAGAAGCAAAAGAGAGAAAAAGGTTGATGTTTCTTTCCTTTAAATCCCGGCCTGCTTGCTTCCCTCTGTCATCCCTACACACCCGCAGGCAAAAAGCGCAGGGACACGGGGGGCCGATGACAATGGCCAGTCGACCTCCAGAGCACCGATGAAGCCCCCCTTTGGCAAACACGTCATGAGCATTTTCACCAAAGAAAATGAAAAGGGAGAGTGTGCCTGGCACGGCGGACGGCGTGCCTAGGTGCCCCGGGTGACTTACTTGCGGAGAAGTTGGCCTCGGTGTGGACGGGAGGGGTGGACGGCAGGAAAGGCCCATGTCCCACAAAGAAGGAGCGGAGGGAGCGCTCGCACAGGAGCGGGGAGCGCTGCTGCGAAGGGATGTTCTCACAGCTGCCCACGCTGCTGAGGAGCTTGAGGTTCAGGGGTTTGCTTTTCTTCTTGGCTCTGAAAGGGAGACGGAAAAAGAGGAGAGGGAAATGTATCCGCACGCACATGAAATAAGAGCACGGAGGGAGCCCCAGTCTCCTGAGCATGAGCTGAGGTGTTCTTCCTCCAGGAAGCCTTCCCTGATACTCCCAAGACCCACGCAGAGAAGTT
>NW_011888804.1:7233952-7237005 GCF_000151845.1 Pteropus vampyrus
CGATGACAATGGCCAGTCGACCTCCAGAGCACCGATGAAGCCCCCCTTTGGCAAACACGTCATGAGCATTTTCACCAAAGAAAATGAAAAGGGAGAGTGTGCCTGGCACGGCGGACGGCGTGCCTAGGTGCCCCGGGTGACTTACTTGCGGAGAAGTTGGCCTCGGTGTGGACGGGAGGGGTGGACGGCAGGAAAGGCCCATGTCCCACAAAGAAGGAGCGGAGGGAGCGCTCGCACAGGAGCGGGGAGCGCTGCTGCGAAGGGATGTTCTCACAGCTGCCCACGCTGCTGAGGAGCTTGAGGTTCAGGGGTTTGCTTTTCTTCTTGGCTCTGAAAGGGAGACGGAAAAAGAGGAGAGGGAAATGTATCCGCACGCACATGAAATAAGAGCACGGAGGGAGCCCCAGTCTCCTGAGCATGAGCTGAGGTGTTCTTCCTCCAGGAAGCCTTCCCTGATACTCCCAAGACCCACGCAGAGAAGTTCTGAAAAGAGGCCACAAGCTTTCTGGCACTGATACACAGTGCCAGAAAAAGGGCCTTGGCCAAGAGAGTTTCACGCTTGCCCTTGGAAAAGCCCATTCCACCGTGGGACACAAACAAATAGATGAACAATTTTTTTTTTTTTTTTTTTTTTTACCTGAGTCCTTAGAGAAGCTCTAGAGAGCCAGGGTCAAGTTCAGCTCCAGGCTCTAAGCTGGTGTCTGCCTGCACATCTTGAGTTCCCAGGACCCCAAAACCCTGTGGCCAGCTGCACTTTGCCCTTTGGCTATTAGAAGAAGACAGCGAACCTAGGTTGACCTCAGTGAGTCCAGGGATCTGTCTCAAGGGGGCATCCATCCCCTACACGTTTTTATTCTCCATATTCACAGCCTCCCATCCATATAAAAACAATAAACCCATTTCTGCAGAAGTTAAACCTGATGACTCCAAGAGATGCCAGGAAAGAGACTAAGTCTTAGGCAGGACCCTGGCACCCGATTATTCAGGACTTCTGGCACCGAGACCCTCTGCACAGCCCACCCACACACCTGTCTGGTTCTCTCTCCGGACTCTACCAGGAGCCCCAGAGGGTGCCTGCCTTAGGGGTGCAGAAGGAAGGGTGCTCCCCCAAAGCAGAGGCTGGATCACACCGGGCAACTCAGGGGCAGCTGCAAGGGATGTAGGGGGGTTATATTGCAAAGGGGCTCTGGGTGTCCTCCACCCTTCACCTCTACTTCACCCCTACACCCCACAGCAGTGTTGCCTGGGTGGGGGGGTGGTGAGTGAGTCTCACAAGCTGGTGTTCAATGACACGATTCTGGGGCCAGACTCTCCAGATTCAAATACTGGCTTCGCCACCCTTGATTGAATTTAAATTTAAGTTAAATTTCTGCAAACCTCAGTAAGTTAAGTTTCTGCAAGTTAAATTTCTGTAAACCTCAGCTCCCTTATCTATAAGAGCCCTTCTTCACAGGGTTGTGGACAGGTTTAGATGAAATAATCCCTGTAAGTTACTTAATACTAAGTATAAACATTAAAGGTTATCCTTAATATTATTATATACCGGGAATCTGTCTGATATTTCCTTTAGAAGAAAGAATCTGAAGCTATACATAGTGGAAGCTTCCAGAAATTCTGGTCATTCTAGGGACTCTTCAGGACCCAAGAGATTAAATGGCATTCTTTGTACACCCTGCACCTAGCAGAGTGACTCTGCTGAATGATGAAATATGTGTTGAATGATCTCTAAATGAAAAAAAAAGAGGAGGGTAAAAGTGTGCCTGCTCTCAGCTCACAGCCTTTGGTCCACGGTCAGCTGTGAATCCACTCGAGAGAGAGAGAGAAGGGTGATGCTCCATCTCAACCCCGTACACAGGCTCGGTCCTGTCCAGTGGGATAAGCATTTTGCCTACAGCATAGAGCATCCAGGGTAAAAAAAAATGGGAAGCTTAGCCATTATCCATAGGTCAAAGCCGAAATAAAAATGCCTGGGGATTTCGAGATTCTCTTTAGATTAGTACTTTCCCTCCTGGACATCTTCCTTGCAGACAGATAATTAGAAGATGAAGTTCTTCCACTTCCAACGGGATTCTTCAAACTGAGAAAGGGATGAGGTGGAGACGCCGAAAGCTGAAGGTTTCCAGCCTACTGCTGATAAAGCTTTGATCTGAAACGCAGGGCATGCGTTTCTGAAATGATAAACACAGAACAGGGACACTGTTTTCTTTTTCTTCATTTTCACTTGACCAAACAGGAAGCATAATCATAATATTAATAACAGCAGCTGCTATTACTGCTACTTTGATGTGAGCGCTGCCCAGGGACTGTATCGAGCCTTTCACGTGTTACCTCATTCAAGCGGCGCGGTGATCTTAAGGGGGAGGGGTGTTTTTGTTGTCTTCTCTCCATCGATGAGAACACTGAGGCACTGAGAAGATAAGGAATGTGTAGGACCAGATTCTCCAGGTCAATCCTGACCCGAGACCGCCCTCCGCTCTGAGACTGGCTGTCCCATGGAGCTTGATTTTGGACATGTTCGGGCCAGAGGCGCTGCCATAGGCCCTTCTCTCTCTCGTTCTGAGCCATCTCACTTGCAGATACTAAGAAAAATGTTGTAACAGAGGAAGCAGGAGGGGCAAGGAACCTGGAGAGACCCCGATGCCTGACTCCCGAGGAATAATAAAACTGCCCCTTACAGAACGTTTCAACCTCTCTGCCTGCTGAACTCCTACACATACTCCACAGTCCGGTTCAAACGTCACCGCATCGGTGATGTGCCCTTCCTCCCCCACAGCGTCAACTTATTGTGTCCCTCTCCTCACTCTTTCGGTACCCGCGCCCCCATCACATTGCTGGGTAAGAGATTCTCCGTAGCGTGGCACCCAGTACTCACGCCCCACCTCGATCCGGCCCCGCAGCCCTCTTCCTTCCCCTCACACTGAGCTCCAGCCACGTGCCCTGTGCTGTTCCTCAACTCCAACCCTTGGCTCGTGCTGTCCCCACCACCTGGAATACCCTCCCTTTCTTTGCCTTATTAATCCCCATCTGTCTTTTGGCACTCAGCTCTGGTGCCC
>NW_011888804.1:7237055-7259553 GCF_000151845.1 Pteropus vampyrus
GCCTGGGGATTTCGAGATTCTCTTTAGATTAGTACTTTCCCTCCTGGACATCTTCCTTGCAGACAGATAATTAGAAGATGAAGTTCTTC
This sequence comes from Pteropus vampyrus, assembly GCF_000151845.1. NCBI lineage: Eukaryota > Metazoa > Chordata > Mammalia > Chiroptera > Pteropodidae > Pteropus > Pteropus vampyrus. Next base: position 7,237,145 of record NW_011888804.1, read on the forward strand.
CACTTCCAACGGGATTCTTCAAACTGAGAAAGGGATGAGGCGGAGACGCCGAAAGCTGAAGGTTTCCAGCCTACTGCTGATAAAGCTTTGATCTGAAACGCAGGGCATGCGTTTCTGAAATGATAAACATAGAACAGGGACACTGTTTTCTTTTTCTTCATTTTCACTTGACCAAACAGGAAGCGTAATCATAATATTAATAACAGCAGCTGCTATTACTGCTACTTCGATGTGAGCGCTGCCTATGTCCCAGGGACTGTATCGAGCCTTTCACGTGTTACCTCATTCAAGCGGCGCGGTGATCTTAAGGGGGAGGGGTGTTTTTGTTGTCTTCTCTCCATCGATGAGAACACTGAGGCACTGAGAAGATAAGGAATGTGTAGGACCAGATTCTCCAGGTCAATCCTGACCCGAGACCGCCATCCGCTCTGAGACTGGCTGTCCCATGGAGCTTGATTTTGGACGTGTTCGGGCCAGAGGTGCTGCCATAGGCCCTTCTCTCTCTCGTTCTGAGCAGATACTAAGAAAAATGTTGTAACAGAGGAAGCAGGAGGGGCAAGAAACCTGGAGAGACCCCAATGCCTGACTCCCGAGGAATAATAAAACTGCCCCTTACAGAATGTTTCAACCTCTCTGCCTGCTGAACTCCTACACATACTCCACAGTCCAGTTCAAACGTCACCGCATCGGTGATGTGCCCTTCCTCCCCCACAGCGTCAACTTATCGTGTCCCTCTCCTCGCTCTTTCGGTACCCGCGCCCCCATCACATTGCTGGGTAAGAGATTCTCCGTAGCGTGGCACCCAGTACTCACGCCCCACCTCGATCCGGCCCCGCAGCCCTCTTCCTTCCCCTCACACTGAGCTCCAGCCACGTGCCCTGTGCTGTTCCTCAACTCCAACCCTTGGCTCGTGCTGTCCCCACCACCTGGAATACCCTCCCTTTCTTTGCCTTATTAATCCCCATCTGTCTTTTGGCACTCAGCTCTGGTGCCCTCTCCTCCAGGAAGCCTTCCCTGATACCCCAAATCCCTCCCAGCTAGGGCTAAGTGTGCTTCTCCCAGGAAGCCTTCCCTGATACTTCCCATTCCCTCCTGGCTTGGGTTGATTGTTCCTCCTCAATTTTTTTTTCCTAAAATATTCTGGATATATCTCTGTGGCTGTAGTTTCTTAGTTTTTCAAATTCGTTTCCATTTTCGTCTCCCAAATGGGCTGTGGGCCTTTGAGGAAAATGAGTCTGTATTGTTCATTTTTCTATCTTTGGCAATTAGCACAGAGCCTGGCACAGAGGAGATGCTCATTCAGTGACCATTCTGGACTAGGACTCTGGCACTTATCACATTCGATCCTAATACTCTGTCTCCCACAACTGTGGGCTCTGTGAGGGCAGGAAACTCTGGTTTTCACTGTTGGCTCTCTCGGCCCCTAGCTCAGTACCAGCTGAATAGCATGAATCTCTCAAGCTGGTTTTGAAACAATTCTCCCCTTCCCAAGGATCTTGGGTGATCAATTTCAGAGAGTTTGGTTTAAAACTTCATCCAAAACTAACCTCACTGCTCTCCACCGTCCCCAACGCCCCACCTGGACCTGGCCAGGAGCTGGGTGCCCTCTTGTGGCCAACGCGAACCCTCTCTGCAAATCGTCACAGTTCGGGATGGAGTGCCCAAGAAGTGTGTATTAATTTAAAACTGGAGGCCTCCCACACAAGCTGCCTAAAGGCCTCCCTTCCCCAGGAGGTCTGCTGCTCACCCGCTAGTGGTATGGGATTCAAGTGTGCCTGTCGAGTTCGCCCCTCTCGGTGCCTGGGCTGGCAACCCTGCTTATCACCTCCCCAGGGGCCTGCGGCAAGGCCAGGGAGCTTCCTCCTGTTACAGCAACACCTGTCAGCTGGCTCTCCCTGCCCATGGTTGGAGAAAAGAGGGAAGCAAGGAGGCCGTGGCACTTCATTCCACGTGAGTGTCCACTGGTGGACATTCCAAGAGGCATCTACACTGAGACAGTGTGACTTAGGAGTTACACTTGTAGGCTTCGGGGTCAGGGAGACCAGGGCTCGGGTCCTGACTGTGACTTTAAGAAAGTGATCCTCCTTCTTCATGCCTCAATTTCCTCACCTGGACAATAAGGAGAATAATGGCACCTGCCTACAAAGCATAATCGTGAAGATTCTATGAGATCAAGTGCTTGGCACAGGACCCAGAGCAGAACGAGGGTTCAGGTTACCTGTTACTAACGTCGCTATGACCAGGTTGAATCGGGTACCTTGTCTAGCATGGGAAAAAAGCTTCAAGAAGCCAAAAATTGAAGCCAAGCTGTGTTTTTCACCTGAGACATCCACCAACTCTCTCGACCTACCACCTCTGGCAAATGAAGAGGATGCAGTCAAACTCTCTGTCATCCAGCAATAGACACCACTGTCATCTCTAAACCACGGATGGAAACCTTGAGACACTGGGCAACCAAGTGACGAGGCCAGATCCTCGCACAATGAGGACCAAGTCTAACCCAGCACAAGTTTAACAGGAGCTCAATGAGAGCTGGGTACCGTACCAACCTATGGCCACAGGTGGAGTAGAGAAGGGGTGTATATAAATAAATGTTAGTTGAACAGATGGATGGATAAAAAGCCGGATGAATGGGAAAATGGGTAGATGGAAGGATGGGCGGATGAATGAAAAGAGTGAAAACCAAAGGATTAAATGAATGGAATCACAGAATGGAAAAAGAGAGGGGAGAATGAGAGGAGGCAAAAAAGGGAGGACAAATGGAATTAATGAAGAGAGAATGGGAGGACAGAAGAAGGACAAAAGAAATGGAGGAGGATGAGAGGAAGGAAGGAGGGAAGGAAGGAAGGATGGATGAAGGGAGGGAGGAATAGATGGAAGAGAGGAAGAAGGTCAGGAGGAAGAGAAAGTGGGAAAACGAATGGCTATTTGATCAGAGTAGGTAGAAGGGTATCCTACATTGCTTCCCATCCACCAAGGAAGGCTTCGCGGACAAGATGTGAGACTCACCTTTCTCCTATTCCCTCATTACCCAGGTATGCGCAGAGAGAAAAACAGACACGAATGACTGAGTCTGATGACTGTGACTGTGTACTGAGATTTAGTAACTATCTTGCAGTACGTCCTGCAGATGTAATTAAAAAGAACATCCTCTCCGTGATCTTCACAGGATATTAGACATCTATTACATAAATGTCTTCTCTGGAAACGGGGCAATTCTGGTGAAAGCTGGGAAGTGAGGTGGCATGAAACATGGGCAAGAGCAGCTCCATCCTTTGGGTCTGTGTGAGTCTTGGGTAGACCAGGCTGCTTGCTGGGTAGGTGGGCAAGTCAGGGCCCCTGACGTGGCAGGCGGTGCCAATGGCAGTCCCAGAGCCAGGCTGAGCTGAAGCTGCACATCCATGTTAGAAAAAGACATTCGGCTCTGGGGCCATAATCTGTGCTTTAGGAAAATGTATTTATTTTACCAGGTACAGCAAAGGACTATTCCAGTGTGTTGGAATCTGGGAAAGTTCTTCCACCCTTCCTAATGCCTAATTTGCATAGAATATCCGAACTAAAAGGATCCTGAGACGTTTTAGAAAAGCATCTCTTCTTCAAATCGGTTCATGACATTCCATCTCCCATACTACCCACCATGCTAGTCCGAGCCACCTTCCACTCTCACCTGGGCTGCTGCTGCTACTGCCTCTTATTCAGACCCCTGATCTCACTTTTTTTTTTTTTTTTGCTTTTGTTTATATTGAGGTGAAATTCAAATACTATAAAATTAACCATTTAACCGTCTGTTTTTTTTTTTTTTTTTTTCTTTTGTTTATATTGAGGTGAAATTCAAATACTATAAAATTAACCATTTAACCGTCTGGCTTCTTTCGTGTAGCGCAATGTTTTTGAGGCTCATCCATGTTGTAGCGTGTATCAAAATTTCATTCCTTTTTAAGGCCGAATAATTCCATCCCATTCTGATTCTTTACAATGTATTCTCCACCCAGCAGCCAAAGTCAGGTTTTTAAAAGTGTACACTGTATCACATCATTCCCCTGCTTAAAACTTCCGAAGTTTTCCTATCGTTCTGCCTCCCGGTGACATATAAAAGCTTCGCAGGCTCCTCAATGCCCACTTCCCCGCTGCTCTGTGTACCATCATCACCTTGTCACCCTCTGACACTAGCCACTCTGATCATCTTTCTGGTCCCTGACCACACCAAGTTCTCACCTACAGGGCCTTTGCACGTTGCCCCCTCCACCTAGAACACTATTCCCCGTCCTCTCTGTCAGTGGAGACTCACTCCTTGTTGAGGAATCGTTTCCTCAGAGATGCGGCCTCAACCCTCAGACCGGTCAGATCTTAGGTTACACGTGCTCCCAGAGCCGTCTGCTTTTTCTCATGCATCCCAATTGGAATTCTGCATTTACTTATGTGGTTACTGAATGAATGTCTGTCTCCCCCGCAGCCTGTGCCTGCCGTACACACGCAAAGGGCTTGCACCCCCAGCACCTAACACAAAGCGAGCACCCCACAGTGGTAGAGCCAAGACCAGAAGCTAGGTCGACAGACTCCCACATGCCCCAACTCGAACAAGGACAAACTGGCATAGTCCAGTCTCGGGGGAATTCTAAAGCACTGGGGCCCAGTTACAATCTGGGAGTCAAGAGGGCTGGTACAGCAGGACCCTCTCAGTTACTTTTCATCTATGGGTTCCTTGAGGGCAGAGACACACCTTATTTCTTTTGCCAGCCTCTGGCCACTCTCTGCCTAGGTGTCTGTAGGGGGCGCACTTGGAAGGCTCTCAAACAACATACATTTGCCAGCCTCTCAGAGCCCTCATCACGAAGAACACTGAGGGAAGTCCCAAACTGGTGTTCAGTCTTTGCACCATGTCTCGTTCCAAAAGTCTGTTGGGCTTTGAGTTAAGCAGAGCCACTGGTTCACATGGCCTCTTTACCCTCAGCTTCCTTGAATGTGGGGTTGTGTCCCATTGAACTCAAAAGCCTGCACCCGGCCAAATCCCTCAGCGTCTCATTAATGGTGTCTGGAGCATCTGGCCCAGCCGATTGGGAGGAAATGACAGGGCTGGGAACAGATAAGCTTCTCACAGGCGTGGTCAGAGGGCAGCCACAAGCACACACTCTTGCACACGCCCTGTGAAGCAAAGTGCTGATCCGGTAACCATTTCCCAAAACAGGAAAAAAATGCCTGCTGGTCTTACACAGGGTCATTTAAGTCCTTTGCAGGTGGCCGATGTGATTACCAGATCAGGTACTAAAAGGAGGCCTCCAGGAAAGACTTGCTTTAAAATCAAGGAATAGCACCAATTCTTGGGTGAAAAGGGCGGGGTAAGCGTACTTTCGAGTCCTTGACTCAGCTGCTCAGATGCCAGGGAGTGGGGAGGTTTGGAAAAACAAGGGCCTGGTAAGTCTTACACCGGGAGGACATTTAGTGAGAAGCCACTCTGCTCCTCGGCACAGGTGATGAGCCTCATTTCTGGCTTGAGCACACCCCAAGCATGGCATTAACCAACCAGGGCCCAGGCAAGACAGGGGCACAGATGACTTGGTCAAATGGCACACGCATGAGCTCACAGCACGAGCTGCAGTTCTCCAGGTTTGGAGGAGCACACGATGCTTTTACATGAGACGTGAATGACATTTTTGTATTTTAATAGTTAAAATCTGAAAAACGAACTTGCACATCAACGCCGTAATTTCACAGCGATTTTTCCTGGTATACGGCTTTATGTAAGATAGGCTAAGAAGAAGCGGGGAAAATGCAGAAAAGGAGAAGAAAGGAAAAGAGGAAGAAGGAGGGAGAAAGAGGAAAGGAAGAGGAGATATTGGTTGAAAAAACTTGAAGCAGATTCGAGTACAGGTCCCATCAGGAAGACTAAAATAGAGCTGACGGCACCAAATGTTGATGAGGATATAGAGCAATGAGAATTCCCATAAAACGTTCATAAAATTCTATGAGATCATACACTGGTACGACCACTTCTGAAAACTGTTTGATGGTACCTACTAAAAAGCTCTGACCCAACGTGGGTTATACCCACTTTATAGATGGAGAGACCGGAGCTCAGAGAGGTGATGTGGCCCTCAGTTGCAAACTCAGCGCGTGCCAACCAAGCACACTCTAAGTGCAATGCACGGTGCTGGGCACTGAGAGGCACAGACGGGAAACAGAAAATACAGCCTCTGATATCAGCAGCCCCAACTGGGTATCATTTCTGCACTTGGCACAGACGTGGCCACAAGCAGGAGTTTACTTGACATCTGCTATATGGTTGTGGGCGTCTCACCAAGGTAAATGGGAATCTCAAATTCAGGTGTGACCCCATCAGAAACTGTCAGTCCCTGGAAGTAGGCCATCCGCGCTGTCTCATACCCCATCTGGGTGTGCAGAATTCAAGAAACCCTGGGCTATGGCTCAGGCATTGTTCTCTGGGAGGTCGCCTACCAGTCTGAACTGGGCAGTTCCAGACAGATTCTTCTATTCCAGGGATTGACAAACTATGGGCCAACCCTGGACCAAATTCAGCCCTCAGTCTGTTCTTGTAAATAAAGTTTTATTGGAACACGGCCATGCCCAGTCATTTACACATTATCTATGGCATTTGCTTGGCAACAGCCAAGTCAGTTGCAACACACAGTCACGACCCGAGGAGGCAAAAATATTTACTACCTTGCCCTTTACCAAAAAGGCTTATCAATGCCTGTTCTCGACTCCCTGTCCTCAGACGTTAATCAAGAAACAACCCTGAAAAGAATCAGAGTCTGCTTGGGATTTATTTTCCCTCTAGTGACAGCTTCTCTCTTGACCTTTTGTGTCTAAATAATAAACACTCTGCCTTCCTATTCCCTTCCCTCCCACAGCCCACGTCCACAGAGAGGCCTTACCAGCCACAATGGCCTGGATTGTTCAGAGCTGGGCATTGTTAATACCCTTCAGTGGTTAACTATAAAGTCTTTTGCCTAAGTCTATGCTGTTCTATACGGTAGCCATAGCCACATGTGGCTACTGACATTTAAATTAAGGAGGATACAATGTTTAATTCTGCCCATCAGTCGCAAGGGCCGTAATTTAAATGCTCACAAGTTACATGTGGCTCGTGGTTACCAGATTGGACATAGCAGATAAAAAAGATATTTCCATCATTGCTGAAACTTTGTTAGACATCACTGCCCCACACAAGCCCTGATCCTGGCATTGCAGGGTAAGGTTATACACTGTCCTGCTCCATTCTATCCTTCTCTCTCTCTCTCTCTCTCTCTCTCTCTCTCTCTTCAAGTCTGATTTTCACCCTCCCTCTCCCAATAATAAAATCAACTTTGCTTTGCAAAAGACTGAAAACAGTCAAAACATTCATCGTAGGAGGGCTGGTCAATTAAATTATGGTAATTCCATTTAATGGAATTATGTAGGTGTTTAAAACAATCGGGATCGAGAGAATAGCAACACTTACTATTAGGTGACAGAAGGAAGAGGCGAAAAAAATGTACACAGTATGATCCCATTTGTGTCTTTAAAAGCATATATTAATTTAAAACTTTAATCCAATAAATATCACTAGGATGATGAGGTGACAGGACTCTAGCAACAAAGCGGACCATGCTCACTGGGCTGGTGACCTGGTGGGGGATGCAGACGAACGGATGAAACAATCAGGAAATACTGGTCAATAATAAGAGATACATGGAGAATTACAATCGAGTGGTATGCTAGTGAGTGGGCGGTCAGGCCTCTCTGGGGACATGGCATTTAGGCTGAGACCAGAATGTCAAGAAAAAGCCAGATTTGCAAAGATCTGGAGGGTGAGAAGCCCGGGCAGTGAGGCAAGGTCAATGCTGGGGCAGAGGCCAGGACAGGTGAACTCACAGTCAGCGAGGATCCGTTCTTGCCACTGTGAGGGGTGGGGGTTTGACTCTGACAGCAATCGGAACTTGCTGGAAGGTTTGAAGGAGGAAAATGATGAAATCTGATTCTGTTCTTAAAAGACCACTCTGCCAGTGGATAGAGAGCTGACTGTGATGGGGGCAAGAATGGAATTAGGGGATCGGGAGAGGAGGTTACTGGGGTCACCCGGACGGAAGTTGACGGTGACTTCAGCCCAGGTCTGGGCAACAGAGGGGGAGGGAGGATGGCATCTGGAACACAGTCTTCCCAGGACTTGCTGGCCAATTCAATGTGTCAGAGGTGAAAAAGAGAGACATCAGAATTCTCCTAAACTGGTTCATCATATAGGTTCCCATATGTGTATAAATATTTTCTGGAAGGATACACAAGAGGCAGTTGGCAAGCAGATGAGGGGCCTGTGGATTTTGGGAGTTAGATACTTAGCTACTTTTGGACTTTGCCATTGGAACTTAGTTACAGGAGTATTCTTTTATAATAATTAAACAATTTTAAAATGGCATAGAGTATTTTTTGCTTGGCTTTTTCCTCTTTTATTAAAATTAAAAAAAAAAAAAACCTCCAGAAAACAGAGATGCAGACATGGAATAATGTGGTCAATCATTATTTAATATTTCAATGATGTTTCATTATTTTTTCAAGAACTTCTGAATTGAAGATCAAATTTGAGATGGATTTTGTTTCCCAAATGTCTTTTATTAGTCAGTTGGTAACTGATATCTAAAATTTAGTTGACAGATATAAAAATAGGGTTCTTTATAGAGTCTTAGAAATGAAACAATGTGTATATTTATATATGTCACATATAAATATATATAAACACATGTACTGAAAAAACATGTAAAATGTCTTTAGAACAAATATATAGAGTTTTTTTTAAATGGTTAAACTTTGCTCAGTAACAGATCAGCTTTCAACATCAAACAGACCTTCTACCAAGACTTGCCTTGGGGGAAGAGCAAATTGTTCCATTCATTCTCTTCCCCTTCCCCACCCTCTGGGACCTCCACCCTGCCTTGATGCAACGGACAGGGGTCAGGCTGGCACCCCACCCTGTATGTTTATTTCTAATAAGAGGCCTTTGCTACATAGAGTGCTGGGGGAAGGGGCAGGGAGGAGGTAATGAACCTACAGGAAAGGTAAGTGCCTGTACTAGCCCACCTGGGGCAGTGAATTCCCATACTCATAGGACTGCTACCGCCCGCACTAAGATCCATCTGGCTGAGATGCCAGGGGTCAGGCCCTGTGGCTGGGACGTGTTATCTCATTTGGGGTTGGGACCATTAGGACCCTCATTTTGCAGTTAAGGTAACTGGGGTTTCTCGACAGCTAACGTACCCACCCAGGTCATAACTCAACAAAGGCCCAGGGAGTGATCGCAGATTTCACCGACTTCACAGCCTGTTCTTAACCGCTCTATTAACCTCACCGAAAGAGCTCATTACACATACTCCCATTTTACATACGTGCCTGCACAGACCTGGAGCCGTCAGAGTGTCAATTTCAGAGAGAACCAAGCTTTCACTTGCAGACTGCAGGGCGTGTTACCAGAAGGTGCTGGTCAGCTCTTAACCTGGACTCAGATAATGCTGCCTCTGCGCCATGGAATAATCTAGAATCCACAGCTCCCTCTCCAGGTGAACCCCACTGCGCAGCCTGGCCCTGCCTCCCACCCCTACCTGAGCTCACCCAGACAGCCAACCTCGATTCTCCCTTCCAGGCCTGATTTGTCCTGGCATCCAGGCCCGCTGATTTTCCTGCATCCTAGTGATTAGCGACTAATCTTATTTTTTTTTTTTTTGTTCCCCAACCCATAAATCAGTTACAGACCAAATATTTACACAGGCCGTCATTTCCGACTGTACCAGGGCTCATGACAGGCCTCATTATTAAACAGGATGACTGATTTTGGGCAGAAGTTTCATGGGCATGTGGCTGGATGTTTTCATTTTAAGTTTCCTCCCCCTCCCCTTGCCCAAAAAGACAATTTCCAAGATAAAGTGGCACAGAGGTCTGCTCTCGCTGTCCCCCTGGGGCCAGTGGGACATGGGTGGGCTTTTGTCAGGCCAATAAGTGATAGTCCGTGCTGGCTTCTTCCTGCTTCACTTGGCCTCCCCCTGAGCAGGGAGTTATTTGACTCACAAACATCCCCTAAAATCAAAAACTCTAAGGACAGAGTGTGGGGGAGGGATGGAGAAGGGGAAACTGGGCAACGTGGCAACCGTCAGCGCATGACACCCACCCTGACATCTCCATACGAACGCATCCAAGGTCAGTACCCCAAGAAAATGCAGAACTGACAATTGTCTGCTCAGGTGGTAAGCCAGCCAAGAACCTTCTCTCTGCAAGTGAGAGGTCAGCCAGAAATATTTATTCAGAAAACTATTCTGCCATCTATGGAATACTTCACAGAAGCTTCCTTTACCCTAAGAAAAATTAACTGACAGTGAATCCTTACGGACATGCCTAAAGAGGCACAGATTTCAATCCAGTAGTTCTGAGACCCACACTGAAATGTGTCCATCACAGCCTGCGAGACAGACACAGCATCTACCAGTTGTTGAGGGCTTGGGAAGCACTCAGATGATACTGGGGGTTGCTGGGCACCCCAGGCCAGCCCCTGACCCTAGCTGCTTTCAGCTTCCTCACATGTAAAACGAAGGCTTAGAGCAGATCATCCTTAAAAGCTCATCCATCCTCACTGTGATGCTGCTCCCTTCCCTCAGACTTGCAGTGTGACCTTGGGCAGGTCAGAATCTGCAAGGCTTTGCATCTTCTTATTTATACAATGGGATAACCTCTCTGGACCCTCCCTCTGGCCCCTGCTTCTGTGGGGGCAAATGAGTCAGCATTAGCTGAACAGAAAGCACGATAAACTTCGGCTAGTGTGATCCCAGTGGTGTGGAATTTCCCATAAGTCATTCGTGAGTGTCATACAGTGACTCCAAAGAAAAAGTCTGAAACTCTTCTTCCATGTGCGTTTTAAGAACTGTTGCCTAAAGTCAGTGTTGTTTTTTCTTATCGAGGCCTTTGACCTGCTTTCAACTTTTGCTTCCGGCAACAACTTGTTACGATACAAAATTTGTTCATTTGGAATCAAATAATATAGAGGGTGGGCCTATTGGGAATTATAACTCAACAAGTTCATCCACATATTTATTACTGCTCAGCAGGACTCACGTATTAAATATCTTAGCCAGTGACCTGTATCGCTGCTTTGCGGGGGACATCTGTTTGTGACCATCCAGCATTCACACACACCCCATACACGCACCCTTTGAGGAAATCTCTCTCCTCCCACAATCTTACTGGGGGTGTCAACCAGGGGACGGATGCTGCTGCTCTCCCCAAGTCACTGGGTACCACATCAGACCAATCTGAATCTCTCTAGAAGATAGAAATCTTAGCGGAGTGACACGTGATGGAAAAATCTTTGAAGCCCAGTTTATCTACTGGTGGCTTCCCGCAAAAAAAAACTGTCAAGTCATTCCTGATACTTAGAGCTCCGACACACGCTGGATCCTGCTCCTTTCCAAAATTTCCTGTCAATCCTGAGAGGTATCCCGGAATCTTCCATGTAGCTTCTTGCTCTGCTTAAGCCAGCTAGAGTTGGCCTCTGCTCTTTGCAACCAGAGACCCCCTAATGCATTTTAAAGACCACTAAAGCTGAATTTCCCTTTTAAAAAAGTCTACAGCTCCATTTTTCTATAAGTCAGACTAATACCTTCAATGCCAGAGTTTCTCAGATCCTCTGGGGTAGGGCCCAGACATTTCATCTGCATTTTAACAAGCTCCTTGGAAATGCCTCCACGCTCCTGAGAACCACGGTTCTGCCTGGTAATTCTGCATTGGCGACACCTGCCTGTATTGCTCCTTGCAAGTTCAGCACAACCTGATGCTCTGGAACAAAATACCAGTCGCTGCTAGCATCTCCACAGACCAGACTGAGAGTCTGGGCCAGACCAGGGATGGAGCATGCCAGAGGTAAAGAGATGTACCACCAAAGGACACTCTCCAGGATAGCCACAGAGACACAACTGCATAGACCACAAAGTCCTTTACTGCTGCCCAGAGTCCACCACCCTCCCCATCGGAAAAGTCCGTTGTGATTATATCAAAATCAAGGCACCCCAGGGATAGCCCCATTTAGTGGGTCCACATTGGAGCATGCAGACAGAGTAAAGCAGGGATGTAAAGGGAGTGATTAATAAGATATTAATAAGGGAGCGATTTAATAAAATATGGTGCATCCACACTTTAGAATACTATGCAATCATTAAAAAGAATGAGGTGGCTCTATGGCCGGAATCAACGAATTTTTCTGTAAAGGGCCAGATAGTCAATATTATGAATTTTGCAGGCCACACAGTCTCCATCAGAATTGTTCAACACTGCTATGGAAGCACTAAAGCCATCCTAAGCAATAAATACATGTCCCAATAAAACCTTATTTATAAAAACGAGCAGTGGGCCAGATCTGGCCCAGGGAGGGAGCCATGGTTTGCTGACTCCTGCTCTCCACAAGCAGATGTGTAAAACCCCTCTGATGTGGGAAGAAAAACTGCCAACCAACACCTATAGTATGATCTCATCTATACAAATATAACTATATACAAACCCAAATATGCATATATACACAATGATTAAATATATGTACTATATATTCCTGTGATGTATTTAACCACAGAAAAAGAACTAAAAGGGTTTCCACTGAGAAAGACGGTGGGAGTAAAGGGGTTGCGGGAACTTCGAGGAGTGTCATGCATGTGTAATTGTAAGGAAAGAAAAAGGAGGGACAGAAGGAAGGAAAGAAGGAAGAAAGATGGGAGCGAGGAAGAGAAGGAAGGAAGAAGGAATGGAGAGAAGGAGGCAGGAAAAGAAGTAAAGGAAGAAGGAGGGAAGGAGGGAAAGAAAGAAGGAGGGCCGTATTCCAATAAAACTTTATTTACAAAAACAGGCAGTGGGCTACATTTGGCCCAAGGGCCATAATTTTCTGAGCATTGGTTTAGAGTATCAACTCCAGGAAGGCAGGGTCATGGCAGTTTTGTTAACCACTCTGTCCCTGGTGTCTATAATACACCCTGGTACACAGTAGAAGTTCAAGAAATAGTTGTTGGAAAAATAAATTAAACCCGGCCTCACTCTATTAACCAGGAAAACTAACAATTCAACTATTATTCTATGCCCTTGACTTGAGCATGTGTAAAGGGAATTTGGCTGTGTCACCCATTTAAATGTCTTGAACTAACTGCTGCCAGCACACAGGTAAATTAAATGGCAGTGATCTTTAAAAACAGTTCTCATTCTCACACGATCACATCAAAGTGCTCTCCTTCTGTGGTTTAGAAAAAGAGAACAGGGCTGATGGCTTCAGCTCTGCACCTAGAGATCTGTTTTCCAGTCCACATCAGGCACAAAAGCTGGTCTGTGGTCCTGCAGATTCCCCGATCTGCAGGCAGATATTTCTATCTCCAAGGAAACTGTATCTCTAAATGCCACACAATGTTTTCCAACCACGGGCAAACATTCTAATTCAGAGGAAAATCTACAAACCTTCTCTCCAAAATAGGAACGGAGCTTCAGGGAGCACCCAACATGGGTGGGCAATGCAGCAAAGGTGATTTTCAAAAGAATCAGGGCTGTATTTTCGAGGGGATGGAAGGAGAAATGGGAAGCTGTGCAAGTGGATTTTTAAAGAATCTTTTAAAGAATTTTTACACATCTGCTTGTGGAGAAAGAATATGGCTGTACTTCTGGACACTTTGTTCCTTGATACCTTAGAATCAAGGGCAACTGGCATCACAACTGGCAGACTGGAGAAGTAATGTCAAAGACAAAGCTTCAAGTGTTTGGGAAATGACGCAACCTGGAGTCTTAGCACTGCAAAGAAAGACTGCAGCAGTGGACACTGAGCCACTGGCCCTCACTCTGCTCCACAGGCACCTGGGAAACTGGTGAAAGGCTCCCCTCTTCCTCCTGAATATGCAAATGCACCTGTCCTTCGGGTTCTGCTGCCTTCACTGTGACTTCAGCATCAAGATGAATTATGTACCAGGTTTGGCAGATTGACAGAGACAGACAGCTGCCCACCAAAGGCCACGCTGGGTGCAAACAAAGCCATCACATCAAGATGTTTCAAAAGGCCCCCTCCAGCCCCGCATTCACCTCGGTACAAAATCCCTATGCTGTGTGGCTGTGTCCATCACTGTCTACAGGAGGCATCCCAGATCTCTTGTGGATGCAAAAGCATCTAGAAAGGTAATACATGTCATGGGCGAAGCCATGAGCTGCAAATTAAATTGAGGAGCAGGAGCAAAACTCAAGCTAATAAAAAGCTTTGCCATCGGTTGGGTGTCTCCCCGTGCTGGGCACTAAGAGAAACACTTCCACTGAATTACCTCCCATCTTCCAAGGCCATGTAGGAGGTAGAGGATCACGTCTCTATTGTATGGAAGAGGAAACTGAGGCACAGAGAGAAGCTGCTAGCCCAAGGGCCCACAGAGGTGACATTCCCCCCATACCTGGCTAGTTATAAGTCTGTGCTTCTTGACCTCTGCAGGTTGTCACTGCTACCATCAGGCTGGCAGGGCTCAAGAGGAGGAGATGACGGATATGGATCAAAAGAGAGTATGGAAGAAAAAGACAACCAACCCAGTGGAAAAACATGTCCAAAAGACTTGAATAGACAGACATTTCTCCAAAGACATATAAATGGCAGCCAACAAGCATGTGAAAAGGCGCTCAATATCATTAGTCATTAGTGAAATGAAAAATTAAAACCACAATGAGATATGACTTCACACCCGCCAGGGTAGCTATAATTTTTTTTTAAAAAGTGGAAAATAACAACTGTTAATGAGGATATGGAGAAACAGGAACCCTCATATGCAGAAGACCAGGGGTGGCTCTTCCCAGAGTTAAACAGAATTACCGTGTGACAATTCACGGGAACATCTTGATGTGATGGCGTGCCCTGCACCCAACTCCACCCCTAGATATGTGTCTGAAAGAATTAGAAAAAGGCGCTCACACAAATACACGTACATGAATGCTCACAGCAGCACTATTCACAAGAGCTAAAAGAAATCACCCAAATGTCCTTCAGTGGATGGGTGGATGGACAAACAGTGGCATGTCTGTACAATGGTATATTAGCCAACCTTAAAAGGAAGGAAATCGTGATACAACATGGACCTGAAGACATTATGCTGAGTGAAATAAGAAAGTCACAAAAAGCCAAATCTTGCAAGATTCCACTTCAATGAGGTACTTAGAACAGACAAAGTCGCAGAGACAGAAAGCAGAATGGCAGTTTCCAGGAGCTGGCGGAGGGGAGGATAGGGTGTTTAATGGGTACGGAGTTTCAGTTTGGGAAGACAGAAACTGTTCTGGAGGTGGATGGTAGTGATGGCCGCAGAACAATGTTAATGCACTTCATGGTACTGATCTGTACACCTAGAAACGGTTAAAATGACAAAATTGATGTTCTATGTATTTTATCATGATTTAAAAAAAAAAAACGTGTTAGCAAGTGGATAATTTACTCTCTGATAACAGAGAGGTGAAACGGGGAAGAGGGTCCAGTGGAGAAGGGGAGAGAAAGAGAGACGTTTGGAGAGGTAACTGCTTTTCTTTAAGAAAATCGAAGGGAGGCCCAGGGCATCACTCCCTGTCAAAAGGAAGCTGAGCTCGCGGGAGTGCGGGCTGGCAGCCAGCGCCGCGAGAGGAGCCATCAGCCGGCTGAGTCTGGTTCCCCTCCACCTTCTCCACTGCTATTACATGTCTTCTCTGGCTGTGTGCTCTCCACCTGCTCAGATCCAATTTAATTAGAGGTTCAGGGCTCCCCAAGCACCAAAAAGCAAATGCCAAGTTTATGACCATTAGCAAAGGAGCTATAAAACCCAGGCTCGCTGAAGTACAGCACAATGCCACCTGCCACCTGCCACCCTGGGGAGGCTGCTGGGCTCCAGCTTGGGTTTCTTTGGGGTCCCATTCTACTCATGATCAACACATTATCTGGATTGTAAGAAAATCAGTGAACGGTGAACCCCAAATGAGAGTGGACTACTCAGAAACACAACTTGCGCAAACTTTCAGAAGCAACCATCGTCCTAGAATACAACCTGAGCTGTCTTTCCAGCTAAATCTCAGAGCGGACACCAA
Organism: Pteropus vampyrus; assembly: GCF_000151845.1. Classification (NCBI taxonomy): domain Eukaryota; kingdom Metazoa; phylum Chordata; class Mammalia; order Chiroptera; family Pteropodidae; genus Pteropus; species Pteropus vampyrus. The sequence continues at coordinate 7,253,216 of NW_011888804.1, forward strand.
GAAAAATGCAGACTGGAGTCAGACAAACCTACAATTTGCTTCTCTGCACCTTGTATTTCTCTTCTGAAAGAAGGGATGACCTACATCTCAGCGTTACTGGAGGTAGTATCTCGAAGTCACCTGGAGTGTGGTCTCAGGTACAGCAAGGAAATTCAGAAGCCAGCTCTGCAGCTGACCAGCTGTGCCACCTCAGCGAGGCTGCCTAGCCTAATCGCTCTTGTGAAGGGGCTGGATTGGGGAAGACAGCGCCATCCCCAAAAGGGCCCTTCTCCCTCCAATCCTCCCTGGGACTAGCTAGTAATGTCAACTAAGGAGTGACTGCAGACATCCAAAGACAGCCGTGCCACGTCCAGGTGACGTCGAGAAAACCCCTAAGACACGACCTGGGGAGTCACCTCACAGAGCCTCAGCCTCCGCACCTGTAGAACGGGACTGACCGTAGTACCCGCCTCCCTGGGGTGCTGGGAGCATTTCCTGAAATGGCACGTGTCAAGCTGGGCTCCTCAACCTTTTTCAATTCGTGGCACACACAGAAAGTGACACAACTTGTGCACCGGAATAGACAGATGAGGGGGCCCCAGGTGTCCCAGGAACCCAGGGGATAAAGCTGATTTAACACTTTGAGGCACCTTTAACCACTCTACAGGTGACAGGTGGGGACGTGCCACTGAAAAGCACCCAGCACAGAGGGCAAATGATACTGCTCGCCTTCCACCATGACAGAGGGAGCCGTGCCAGCTCTTTCCCCGTGGGTGCCCACGGGCTGGAGCTCTTTATTTTTAAGTTCGATTTGGTTTTATTGTAAGAGTAAGCCCACATGGTTTGAACACGTTAAAACAGTGTAGAAAGGCACCTAATGAAAAATAAAAGGCCCTCTCTGGAGGGCTTAGAAGGGGCTGGGAATGTTCTGATTCTTGATCTGGGTACGGGTCACAGGGTTGTGTTTATCTGATGAAAACTGAAGGAGCTACAGACACTCACTGGGGTACGTTTTTGTGTATATGTTAGACTTCGATAAGTCCCCTTGTTATGGGTTGAATTGTGTTGAATTCCTACATATGCTGAATTCCTAACCCTCGGCACCTCAGAAAATGACCTTATTTAGAAATAGGGTCGTTGCAAACGTAATTAAATTTAGAGATCACATTAGAGTAGGGTTGGTCGCTAATCCGAGATGACTTGCGTCCTTATAAAAAGAGAAAATGTAGACACCGAGGCACATGGGGGGCAGATGATGTGAAGAGACACAGTGGAAATGGGGGTGATGCTTCCACGGGCCAAAGGATGCTAACGAACCGTCAGGAGCTGGAGGCGAGGCCTGGGACAGATTCTCCCTCCAGCCCTTGTTACAGCTTTTATGAAAAACGTCAGTCCTGCCAACACCTTGATTTTGGACTCGCAGACTCCAGAAGTGGGAGACTAAGCTTCTGTCGGGTAAGCCACCCCGTGCACAGTACTTCACTATGGCATTCTGAGGAAACTAACACACCCGCTCTGTCCCATCTTCTAATTCTCAGTCGAACTCCCCGGAGGTCCCCACTGTTAATGGCTTCTTAGAATTCGTTTTTGTCACTACAGCTGTCATCGCTTCCCAGTCTTGTCACACACATGGATTCAGAGCTCTCGGCCCACGTTAGAGTGGAGACTAGTGGGACCTTTGAGGCAGCGCCCCCACACCCACCTATCAGAGACCACAATCACAAATAGTAGCTTTCTAGAACATACACAACTCTGATGTAGAGATCCTCAAAGGAACCATCCCTGACCACCCCCTGACCCCCAAATCCCCCAGCGGTCTCGTAGGTCACATTCTGTCCCTTCACTCACCTGGGTTTTCTCCTCATGCTACCTGACATTATAGTACTTCTCGTTTATTAATTTTCTGCCTTTTCCTAATTGGGGCCATCGTGGTCTTACTGGCTGCTCCAGGGCCTTTGCACACGCCGTTCCTCAGCCTGAAATACGCTTTCTACAGAATCCCACACAGCTTGCTTCATCATTGTATTTGCTTCTGCGCGCAACCGAGAAGCCATCCCAACCACCTCATCTAAAACGGCAACCCCTCCCCAGCACTCTGTACCCCCTCACCTCAGCTCTCATCTTCTTTACGGCAGCTTCGTCACCTGACACTGCACGTATGGATTAATTTACACGCCCACGGTCTATCTCCCCCACCCATATGAGGATGGGGCCTTTGGATGGTCTGTCCTGCTTTCGGATCAGCCCCTAAATAGTACATGGCACATACCAGGCAGTCAATAATACCCGTGAACAAGTCCACGTTACAGCTTTTATGAAAAACGTCAGTGATGATTACCATCACCCTTTTACTGGGCATTATTAGTGCATTATCTCGCTTAATCTCCCAACAGCTCAATAAAGCAGGTATTCATATTCTTCTATTTTATAGGTGGGGTACAGAATGGTTAAGTGACCTACCCAAGGCCATACAGCTACAGGGTGGTGGAGGCAGGATCTGACTGCAGGACATTAGATCCCAGAGCCCCTGGGTTGAATCATCTGCCTCGCTCCCTCTGCTCACCTCCCAAGCATTCTTCGTGACAGTGACGATCATTGTCCACCTATCGTTTTGCCCTCCCCCACCCCCCAGCCACAATCTGACCTCAGCATTACAGTAGAGTGAGGTCTTTAATAAATGCAAACTAAATGCAACCAACAGTAAGTACCAAATTGCCTTTCTTATTTATATTTTCTGCACAAGATTGGCCTGGTTGTTATTTTTTAAAAAAATTAATGAAGTAAATTGGTGAAAAATAATGATTCTGCACTGATGCCATGGAGATATATGGAAATCAACAGAGCCTGCTTATGTTTTAATTGGCTTTCTGCCACTATGTGTACTTAACTAGGTGAGGATGCTATTACCTGTGCTGAAGAAAACACTTATTCACAAGAAAGCCACAAAATGAGGGGAATCGTCCGTGCAGGAGCAAATGCTGGCATCTCTCAGATAAGGGAGAAAGGCTCATTCGAACCTCTTATCAGGTTTTGTATGACGCTCCACGTCGGTGACATCATGCAGGGCAACGCCGAATAAATGATTGTAGGTGTTAAATAGGAACTTTCAGTTTATTTGCATTCACTTCTCAACATCCCTCCCTCCATTGCTCCAAGACAAGCCACCGTAATCTCTCGCCAGGTGATTGAGAAAACCACCTCTTAGCTACACCTGAATGCTCACGAGTCCTCTTTCTGCGCCACAGAAGCAAAAACGTCTTAGAAGTTTATCTGCTTACGCCACATCTTTGCTCAAAACCTGTTAGTGGCTTCCCAAGGCTCATAAAATAAATAACAAATTATTTACCATCACCTCCGTAGCGGGCCGAATGGTACCCCTCCCCAAAATATATATCCGCTGGGACTTGTGAATGTTGCCTTACTTAGAAAAAAGTTCCCTGTAGATATAATTAAGTTTAGGAATCTCGGGATGAAATAATCTGGGTTATCCAGCTAGGCCCTAAATGCAACAACGGGTGTCCTTATAAGAGAAAGGCAGAGGGAGATTTGACATAGAAGACACAGAGGAGAAGGTCATATCGAAATGGAGGTAGAGACTGGAGTGATGCTGCCACAAGCCCAAGAACACCGGAAGCCACCAGAAGCTGGGAGAGGCGAGGACAGAGTCTCCCCCAGAGCCTTTGGAGGGGGCGTGGCCCTGCTGATACCTTGTTCGCATTTATGGCCTCCAGAATTATGAGAGGATAAATTTGTATTGTTTTAAGCCACCCAGTTTGGGGCGATTTGTTATGCGGCCCCAGGAAACTAATGCGGCCTCCAAAGTCTGCCTGTGAGCTGGCCCCTCTCGCTCGCTCTTCTCTTCGTCGGACTTCCTTCCCTTCTTCATTCGCTCAAATGCAACACGCTTCCGGGTCCACCCCAGGGCCTCTGCACATGCTGCTGCCTCTGTCTGCCCCCGCCCCCCGTTAACTTCTTCTGTACCTTCGGATTGTAATTCAGTCATAACTCCCCTCAGGAAGCCTTTCCTGACGTCACTGGCCAAACATGATTCTCCACTGCAGACCCTCCCAACACCAAGCACCTCTCCCCGGTAGCCCATCGGTTACCACTGCAAAGCTGTGGGATTCAATCATCTCCCTGATCAAAATCGGTCTTCTTCACTCCTATCCCCAGAGCTACGCACACAGTGCCTGGTGTACAACAGACACCCAAATATTTGAATGACTGTTGAAGGGAGACGTAATTTAAAGCATCTCAAAAACAGGTTCTGTAACCAGACATCAAATAGACCCATCCATTAAAAAAGAAAGGGAATAAAAGGTCTCCAGCTGAGCAAACAGTTTAGCCTGATTCATTTTCCCAAAACCACATCAAACTTTCCAGAAACGATTTCCAGAGCCTGTGAATCAGGTGTCAAACCAGGATGTCTTGCCTTCCAGACTCCCCAGCGCTGGCAGAACTAATTTCCTCATTAAGGATCGTTTTTAGCCATGCATCCACCAAACTGGAATAGTCCCAGAGACCGAGTTAAAGGCTCCGATTGCTTGCAAAAAGAGAGATTCAGTGAAACTCCTGGAGCTGGTGACTGGAACAGTGTGGCCCCTTTAAAAGCTCCTCTCTGGCTAGTGAGGTGTTTAGCTCAGAATGAGATCTTCCCAAATTACAGCATTACACTTTCGGGGCCATTTTTCTCTATTCACAGCTGGACACTTGACTGGAGGGAAAATCAGCCAGCTGCCCCGGGGGCGCAGGCAGAGAAAAAGTGAGGCAGGACAGATTTCCGGGGATGGACTTCTTTCTTTCTCGTTCTCTCTGAATACCAACAAATCAACCCCCTACCTAAAGCCGGCCCAGAAATGAAAGGGGATAGAAGCAAGCCAGGATCAAGTGGGGTCAGGGTGAGGGGTCGGGGGTGGGAGTGTAGATGGCTCGGGAGTCAGGCCCGAGTGTGAATCACAAAATCAGAACCTGCCATGGGCCAAACCTTGGGCATGTTATTTAACCTCTTTCCCTCACTCATAGAGCAGAATTATTTTGTCTGTTCAACAAATACTATGGAGCACCGACAATGTGCTGGGCGGGAAGGGGGCGGGGCGAGGGTGAGAATTTAAGGCTGCACTGATTCTTAGGCACTTGCTCAACCACAAGACTGAACACCTTAAACGCTGCCCCCTCCACCCCTCACTTGCCTCGCCACAGCCCTGGTGCTAGGTGTGGGGCTCACTGAAGACCACCACCAAGGCCACGGGAGCTGCCATGAAGTCGACGAGCTGAAGGGGAGAAAACGTGCCTACACTTCCTGACACTGATCCCCCAGCCACAACGAAAACGGCAGAGAAATTGCACCTCGAAGTTCTTAAAAGGCAAGTCCACCTCCTGCTGGAAACACACACACAGCTACCTAGCCATCTTCCCAGGGAACAGGATTAGAAGCCAAAGGGAATTACTGCAAACAGACCCCATAAATATCAGTCTCTTCCAGACCTGCTCTGCTGGGATGTCCATCCTCCCAGTCGGAAGACTGTATGCTCCATGCGGTGTAAATAAAACAGGGTGAAATCGGCTAGTCTCCTTACTTTCCAAAGAAACTGAGGAGAAAAAGGGCAGAACAGCGCATTCTTACCACCAGGATATATTAACATAAAACAGAAGGCACTGGGGGCAATTTCAAAGTAAAAGCTGAATCTCATTTGATCTCTGCACTGCTTCCTATGGGGTTCCGACAGAGGACCTATAATCTTCAGAATTATCTAAATTCAAGGAGGACGTTTCATACTCGTGGATGGAGGAAATTCCTATTCACGCCTTTGTGGCGAATAGTTCCTGAGCTGCAGGTGCCCCTTCAAGATCTTTCATATCAATCAGTTTCAGAGAGGAAAACTTAGGGCTTTGCGAACGGCCACAGCCACTGGGACGGCATCTCGCTCGCCCACCGCCGACTCCAGCCAAGTGGGCGAGTGGAGAGTCACGTTCCCAGCATGGAAGGGAAAACTGGTACTGGGCAAAGCCGAAAGAATCCAATTGCCTCTGATCTCAGAACATGTATCTCATGGGGCCACTGTCAAGGTCACATGAGATAATGCACAGAAAGCCCTCGGTGCCTCTAAGTGCACTGCCTGTGTTAGCTATTAACATCTCTGAGCAAGGCGGATATTCCGACCACCTGCACTGGTTTCCTCGGGCTGCTGTAACCAGCCACCACAAACTGCATGACTTAAAACAACAGAAATTTATTTTCTAACAACTCTAGAGGCTGGAAATTTAAAACCAAGGCCTCCTCAGATCCACATTCCCTCAAAAGGCTCTAGGATAAAACGCTTCCTTGTCTCGTTCAGCTTCTGGTGTTCCTAGCAATTCAC
>NW_011888804.1:7259603-7274032 GCF_000151845.1 Pteropus vampyrus
CCCCTCACTTGCCTCGCCACAGCCCTGGTGCTAGGTGTGGGGCTCACTGAAGACCACCACCAAGGCCACGGGAGCTGCCATGAAGTCGACGAGCTGAAGGGGAGAAAACGTGCCTACACTTCCTGACACTGATCCCCCAGCCACAACGAAAACGGCAGAGAAATTGCACCTCGAAGTTCTTAAAAGGCAAGTCCACCTCCTGCTGGAAACACACACACAGCTACCTAGCAATCTTCCCAGGGAACAGGATTAGAAGCCAAAGGGAATTACTGCAAACAGACCCCATAAATATCAGTCTCTTCCAGACCTGCTCTGCTGGGATGTCCATCCTCCCAGTCGGAAGACTGTATGCTCCATGCGGTGTAAATAAAACAGGGTGAAATCGGCTAGTCTCCTTACTTTCCAAAGAAACTGAGGAGAAAAAGGGCAGAACAGCGCATTCTTACCACCAGGATATATTAACATAAAACAGAAGGCACTGGGGGCAATTTCAAAGTAAAAGCTGAATCTCATTTGATCTCTGCACTGCTTCCTATGGGGTTCCGACAGAGGACCTATAATCTTCAGAATTATCTAAATTCAAGGAGGACGTTTCATACTCGTGGATGGAGGAAATTCCTATTCACGCCTTTGTGGCGAATAGTTCCTGAGCTGCAGGTGCCCCTTCAAGATCTTTCATATCAATCAGTTTCAGAGAGGAAAACTTAGGGCTTTGCGAACGGCCACAGCCACTGGGACGGCATCTCGCTCGCCCACCGCCGACTCCAGCCAAGTGGGCGAGTGGAGAGTCACGTTCCCAGCATGGAAGGGAAAACTGGTACTGGGCAAAGCCGAAAGAATCCAATTGCCTCTGATCTCAGAACATGTGTCTCATGGGGCCACTGTCAAGGTCACATGAGATAATGCACAGAAAGCCCTCGGTGCCTCTAAGTGCACTGCCTGTGTTAGCTATTAACATCTCTGAGCAAGGCGGATATTCCGACCACCTGCACTGGTTTCCTCGGGCTGCTGTAACCAGCCACCACAAACTGCATGACTTAAAACAACAGAAATTTATTTTCTAACAACTCTAGAGGCTGGAAATTTAAAACCAAGGCCTCCTCAGATCCACATTCCCTCAAAAGGCTCTAGGATAAAACGCTTCCTTGTCTCGTTCAGCTTCTGGTGTTCCTAGCAATTCACAGCATTTCTTGGTTTGTCTCTGTTCACTCCAATGTCTGTCTTGGTCTTCATATGACCTTCTCCTCTGTGTGTCTCTGTGTGTCTGAATGTCATCTCCTCCCGTTATAAGGACACAAGTCATTGGATTGAAGGCCCACCCAAATCCAGAATGGCATCATCTTAACTTGATTATGTCAGCAAAGGTTCTTCTACCCGATGAGGTCACATTCTGAGGTTCCAGGTGGACATGATTTTTGGAGAGACACTATTCAACCCTCTCATCACTCATGCTTTTCCTAATCCTAAAAATCACCAGGAAGAGATCCTAGAACCTCCTTTCAGCAGACATCTTTCAAGATACCTACACAGCCTACATTCTCTCACCACCTGCAGCCATGATTGTAATACATGGACCCGCCCCCTTGGCAACAAGTGATTGGATGAGGGTGGGCGCCTGACCTAGGATGGGCCAATCAGATTCTCCCTCCAGAGAATGTGGAGTTGGGACCCAAGGCATCTGATTGGTTAGCTGCAAACACTGCTCTCTGAGGACAAGTAAGTTGGGGTTGAGGCTGCCATTCTGAGGTGCCCATCGCCTGCCATGTGCACAGAGAGTTGGGGAGGCTGACATGCAAAGGGACAGGGGTTATGTAGAGAGGTAGCAGTCACATTTCCCGACTCTGTTTCCATCTGGGTTCTAGGCGCTACTTCTGGATCTGACTCCAGCCCTCAGACTCCCTGGGACATGCTCATCGTTCTAACTCACCCCATCTTTTTGCGTGCATATGTGTGAATTTTCTCGAGATGGAGGGATTTCTGCTCCTTGCATCCTTCAGAGTCTTGATTGAGACACAACCCTTTCTAAGTCATTTGTCCTTTAGGGTCAAGAATTCTTTTTCTCCAACCAGAGCTTGTGTAACTTGGGTCCATTTCACTTGTTCTAGCTTCTGCAATGGAAGTCATTGCAGAGGGCCTGCTGTATTGAAAACACACCCACACACACACACCCCCAAAACGACCCCTTTCTAAAACCACAGACATGAACTGCATCGCCTGTTTCTTGTGGGCCCAGCCTATACAATGTCAGAGCTTCCAAATTTTCATCCACAGCCCTCTACACCCGAGGTCAGCAAACTGTAGCCCTCTGGCCAAATCTGGCCCACCCCCTCTTTTTGTCAATAAAGTAACACTGGAACAAAGCCAGATCCACTAGCTGACATATCATCGATGACCGCTTTTACGTGGTAAGTGCAGAGTTAGTTGCAACAGAGACTCTATGGCCCGCAAAGCCTAAAAATTTTACTATCTGGCCATTTATAGAAAAGGTTTGCTGACCTCTGCATTACATAATGGAAAAGGATCTTGAGCTGGGATGATTTTAAATAGAGGCTCCTAAGTCTAAGTATAAAGGGTAGGGTAAGATCAGAAAGGCTCACATGTCTAGCCTTTTATTTAGTCACTTGTTCCACAAATATTCCTTAAGAGCCTACTATGTGCCAGATCCTGGGCTGGATGCTCTGAACTAGACCAGCTGGACATGGCTGCCGAGGGGCTCAGAGTTTATTCCATAATGGACGGCTTAATGACAGCTCTGGAAAGTGCTACAGAACAGTTCTGGGTGCCCTGAGGACTGGGTGCTCTGAGGACATAGCCATATAGCCTGGGAAGGTCCCCCGAGGAAGCTAAGACCAGATGGGGGAGCAGGGACTGGTCAGACAAAGGACAGGCCCAGAGTGGGAGACACATGTGCCATGTTTCAATCTGCACTGAAAAATGTCACCATTGTCCACTCACTCCAATACTCTCCCAGTTAAGCAATACACCAGTTGTGTATCCAGAACTACTAGGTGTTAGGAATCAGAGACAGAAGACACAGGACAGTATGATTCAGGGACACCCTTTCCTAGCTCCTCCATGCACAGTGGCAGGTGCTCTGATGGGGCCCCAGGGGACACCAAGCAGAGGTCCTTAACCCAGCCCTTATCATGCTAACTTCAGGTCCTGTGGCTCAGCCTCAAGCTTCACCTTGGTTTGATGGCAAACAGCTATCTTTTGCTGCTGGGTGAGAGTTTCCATCTGCTTCATTACCACCATTACTCAGAAACCACATTTGCAGCTAAGTGCTCTCAGCCCTAATTGGTTCCTGATAGATTGGGTCATAACAAAGCACTTAGAACCCGCCAGGCAAAGGCGGGGTCCAGGGGTTGCTGTCCCCTTCAGAAGTCTGGGAGGCTGGTGAGGTGGGAGGGCCTAGGCTCCGAAAGCCACCGATCTGGAATTCATTCCCAGCACCTCCGCCTACTGCTCTGAGCCTCAGTGTATTCATCTGTAAGATGGGGCGGATGGCACCTGCCTCACACAGCTGTTAGGGCAAAGTGACATGGTGACTATAGTGCCTAGAATTCACTATGCAAAGAACATCAAGAGAGTGTTTCGAATGCATTCGCTGGTCACTATTTCTGAGCCTGTAAACCATCTGCAATGACCAACCCCACTGAGGCTGAAAGGGTTGAAATCACTTGCCCAAGCCACCTGTCCCCTGCCCACATTCCTATAATGGAGGGACATTCAGAGAGTATAACCTCTTCTATCTCCGTATTAGCCATGCTGCTTGGAAAACAGTGGCCCAGTTGATGTAGAAGATAGGCAGCAGATGGGTGGTTGCCTGGAGCTGAGGCAGAAACAAGGATTAACCACACACAGGCACAAAAAAACCTTCTGGGGTGATGGCCATGTTCTAAAGCAAGGTATGGTGAAGGTTGCACAATTCTGTAAAATTAATAAAATGCATTGAATTGTACTTAAAATGGGTGAATTGTATGGTCTATAAATTTTTAAATGTGATTTTGCTTCAAAGAAATCTGGTTTGATCAGTGTAATGGCTGGAAATGTGAAATATACACAGTAATTAACAGGAGGATTAAAATAGATATAAAAACACACGTCCACACGAACACTTGTATGTGAATGTTCACAGCAACATTAGCCCTGTCGAGTTCTTTAACTTAATCGCATCTGCAGAGTCCTCTTTACCACACAAAGCAACATATTCACAAGTTCTGGGGATGTGGTTATTTTTAGGGGGCCATAAGTCTGCCTCACACATCCATCTTGCTTTCACCTTTCTCTTCCCCAGGGGTTGATCCCAAGAGCACCTCCTAATAAAGGCCATATGCCCCATTCTCCATCTCAGAAGCTGCTTCTCAAGGCGCCTGGCTTTCATACCTAGTGATCACTGGGTCTACATGATCTTTCTGTTTATCTACTTCAGTGACCCAGTGGGGAGAACACCATTTTCCCTTAAACTCCAAGAGGTCACATATCTTGTCTAAGGTCACCAGGCTACTTGGTAGCAAGGTGGCTTGATGTCAAGCATTTGCCTTGGTTTGAACTGTATCCCCCCAAAAGACATGCCGAGGTCCTAACCCCAGTACTTATGGCTGTGACCTTATTTGGAAATAAGGTGTTTTGCAGATGTAATTAAGTTCAGGATCCAAAGCTGAGATCGTCCTGGATTTAGGAGGGGCCCTAAATCCAATGACTAGTCTTCATAAGAGAGAGGAGAGGAAGCTTGGAGACAGAGACGCACAGAGAGGGAGGCCATGTAAAGACAGAGGCAAAGATTTGAGTGATGTACGTACAAGCCAAGGAACGTCAAGGATTGTTGGCAACCACCAGAAGCTAAGAGAGAGGCACAGAATGGATCTTTACTCAGAGCCTCCAGGAAAAAAAAAAAAAAACCCAACCCTGAAGAAATCTGAATTTTGAACTTTCAGCTTCCTGAACTGTGAGAGAATAAATGTCTGTTACTTAAGCCACGCATTCTCGGGTCCTTTGTTACACCAGCCCTGGGAGACAAATACGACTTCCAACTCCAGAAATGTCAGCTCTTAATCTCCATGTGATTGTCCCCTGAGAGAGAACTGTCTGGGGATGGTGGTCAGCAGGAATGGGAAGCAGAGGCAGAAGGTGGTAGGGTACAATACAGATGGGACACTCGGGAGGAAGGAGCTGCACGTCTCCACAAGTTGATGGGTTTCACATAGTGATGAGCATGGTGACTGGTGAGCAGAGAGTATGATGGGGTTTAGAGGAGGGACGGCAGCTTGAGGGAGTTGCGGAAGGCTTCCTGGAGGAGGTGACACCTGAGCTGAGTGTTAAAGAGTAAATGGAAGTTAGCCAGGGGAAGATGACAAGGAAGAGCATGAAGAAGGGAATTACACGTGGTTGGGGGTTGCTGGAGATGAACGCAGGAGGATGGGAGATGCAGAAGGAGAAGCAGATGGGGCCATCCCCAAACTCCCAGCCGAGAGCAGCCAAATGAGATCATTCATTCGACCAACATTTATTGAGTCTCTACAGAGTGCCAGGCACCAGGCTGGGGATCCGACAGTGAACGAGAAAGCTTCCCATAGGAATCACAGTCTAACTGAAGGTCTCTCAGCCTCAGCACCTTGGATATTTGGGGACAGATTATTCTTTGTTGCCCTGTGCACTGCAGGATAAGGAGCAGCATCTCTGGTCTCTACTCACTAGACGCCAGTAGTACTCCCTTCCCAATTGTGGCAACCAAAATTGACTCCAGGCATTTCCTAATGTCCCCAAGGTGCAAAATCACCCAGATTGAGAACCACTCACCTATGGGAGAGACAGATACTAAATGCACTTGATCATCAAGAGTCTAGATTCACACCCAGTTTTCATCCTAAAAAAGAAGTTCACGGAGTGAGTTTGATTCTACCTCTCAGGGGTGTGGATCTGGATAGGACCTTGGCGTTTGAGAGGTATTTGAAAAACGGTCTGCAAGGAAATTTTAATATTGAATTCAAGCCCCGAATCTAGGGAGAGAGATGAGTGAATAAAATATAGTGAGGCCCGACAGGTAATGATGCCATTTGAATATGGCCTCTTGCTCTGAACCATCAAACCATCGCTTCTGTTTTGTTTAAAGAGAAAAAAATGACCAACAGTAAAACTGGCAGGTGACATCGAAGGCCTCGAGGGCATCTGGATTTTATTATCCATCTCTCATCTTTTATTTAACAAGGAAATGGGAAAGTTTCCGAGCACTCTGGAGGGAAAGAAATAATGGAGCATTCAAATGCATGACAAAGAAAAGTACAAATTAGGATGTGCATAAAACTGGGTCCTGGGGTGAATTATGGGGGAGTCTGGGGTGCTTGCACCTCGCCATACCCCAGGTGGCCTTGGACGCTGGGGCAACGAACTTGGTTTTGGAACACAGTGTAGACAGAAGCAAGTATTTTTGGCATTTAAAAGCTTTGGAGTCCTGGGCTCAAAGCTGAGTCTGCCCCTGCAGGTTGTGGAGTGGGGGCTTTGGGCATGTCATTTAACCTTTAGGAGGCTCAGTTTCTTCATCTAAACCCTGAAAATAATCATACCCATGGCTGTAAGAATTAAAGGAGCTAAATAAAGCTTTTAGCTCAGGGCCTAACACATATTAGTATGGAATAAATGGTAAGTACCCTGAGGCTGGTGATTTTTAACGAACGCAAGCTCGCTCCTGGTGATTTTTAACGAACGCAAGCTCGCTCCCTTGCCTACCTCCCTAGTACAACATCACGTCATCTCACTCACTATACTTCATCCAGGCCAACCTTCTGTCCATGAACACACTAAATTCTTCCTGCCTCAAGACCTTTGCACGTGCTGTTCTTTCTGTGCAAAATCGTCTTCAATCCATTCTCCACTTGGCTAATGTCTACATTCCCTTTAGAGCTTTTCTTCAATGTCTCTTAATCAGAGAGACTTTCTCCAGCTGTCTAGCCCAAGTCTTAGCCTCCTGGCCTCACCCCTCCCGGTGCACCTTATTTGCCTTCCTTCCTATCACTCACTGCAATTTTATGATTTTTATAACTGTGCAATTATCTGTTTAAAGAATATTGCTGCCTCTAAGTTCCAAGAGGTGGCTAAAAAGCTTGCAACCAAATAAATAAAATCATTTCCAAGTGCTATGAAGTTTGCTGAGATTGACGGGGTAATCAAGAAGGCCTCTCCGAGCAGCTGAAGCTGAGACTGGAAGGATTAGAAGGAGTCAGCCATGCAAAGAGTGGGAGTGGAGGTGAGGAAGGCATTCCAGGGAGAGAGAAGGCATGTGCAAAGGCCCTGAGGTAGGAAGTGCTTGCACGCTCCAGGAACTCACTGAAGACCAGTGTGGCTAGAGCTCTCTGGAGAATGGCTGGGAAAAGGGCAATCGTGTTGGAAGGCAGTCCCAGTCAGCCAGCAGAGATGCCGGCGGGAAGAGTCACATCGAGGGTGGATGGAGTCAGACAGATTTTGGAGGTGGGGTTAACAGGCCTTGCTGATTACTCTTGTAGTATTATCCTTCCTCTGAAGAGAGAGGTCTGGGATGGAGAAATTTATGGATCATATGGATTGGAAACTGCAGACTTCAGCTAGACCTCTCGCCTTTCTTTTTCTTGGCAGGACCTTCCTGAAATTCTCCATGGTTCTCTCTATTTATCATTGCCCTAAGCTCTTGCAGAGTCACCCTTTGCTAACTCCCATGATGTACAAACCAGGGGGCAGTCCTGTGGTTAGGAAGAAGGTCTGAGAACCCCTTGTGGTTGGACGTGTGCTGTGAGATGGTCCAGTGGCCTGAGGATCAAGGAGACAGAAGTGACCCACACCCTTTCCCTGCTCCCCCAACCATCCCTGCATGGAGCTGAGCTCAGGGCCAGGATTTATCTCCATGCAGGCTACATGGGAGGCCAGCCGGGATGGGAGGCCCCTAAGATCCAGGTTTGAATCACCTTCCGGGCCCAGGAAGGGGCTGCCAGCAGGCTTGTGCATGTCTCATCACCATGTCAACAGTGACCAGGCCTCCTGATCTTCTTGCTCTTTAGCAACAGGTGGCAGCAGAAGTAGAAGTCCTAGGAACCTTTTTTAAGTTTCCTAGCAGCAAAAAAAATTCATCTCCACTAACAAGATGCTATAAAGCTCCTCTCCAGGAGATGCTTCAGCCTTGGGAGGTGATAATAACTCTTCCCAAGAAAGGATAAAGTCTGGGAACAGAGTCTCAGAGTGGGGCTGGAGAGGTGGGAAAAGAGGAAGAGCCTCTGATCCGAGGATCAGAGCAGGGGATAAGCATCAAGACCCTCAAAAATATCACTGGCTGGAGGCAGATAAAGGCCTGTTCTTCCCAGCCCAGTAACACTCTCGCTGGCTCCTACCTGGGCCTCATTCCTTCCACCTATAAAATGGGGCACTGAGCTTGGTCTCTATCTCCCTAGACCAGGAGTCCCCAACCCCAGGGCCCAGGACCAGTACCAGTCCATGGCCTGTTAGGAACTGGGCTGCACAGCAGGAGGTGAGTGGTGGGTGAGCGAGCAAAGCTTCACCTGTATCTGCAGCCGCTCTCCAGCGCTAGCATCACCGCCTCAGCTCCACCTCAGATCATCAGGCATTAGATTCTCATTGGAGCACCTGTCCCTGGTGCCGAAGAAGTTGAGGACCGCTGTCCTAGAGTGCTTATGGGCGTAAATAAGAAAAAGCTATAAAGGGCTTAACATAGCACCTGTCACATACGAAAGAATTCTGTCTCCAAACTGTTTCCAGACTCAAGACTGCAACATCAACTCCTGTTGCAATGTCCAGGCTGCTGGCCTGCCCTGCAGATTTTGGACTTGACAGACCTAACAACTGCAAGAGTCAATTCCTTAAAATCTAGATAGCTATAGATATAGATGATATAGAGATACAGAGATATTGATATAGATATAGACGATATGATATACAGATGATATTGATATAGATACAGATAGAAAGCTATAGACACACAGATATAGACACATGCACCCCGCTGGGAGGGCATCTGCAATCGCCCCCACGTATCCTGGCTTCTGGCTTTCATCCTGGAGAACCCTGACTAATACAGATTTGGACACGTTAGCTATTATGTTCTCCAAAAGGATGCATAGCAAAGTTAAGAAGAGTGACTTTGGGACTCAATTTGGGGCAGAAGAGAATGGGGACCTTTCATTGTTTCACTCTATGTATTTTTACATAATTTGTATTTGTTACACCAGCACAGATCAGCTTCACCATCTAAAACAGGGGGAGGTGAGGGACAGGAAGAGACAGAAAGAGGAAGAGAGGGGAGGACGGGACAAAACAGGACAAGGAAAGTCAGTCTAGCCGCCACAAACATAGCCTTTGCCCTCTCTTCCTTCCTACTTTCTGGGGAATTCTATCCGTATGCCTTGATGAGCAGGTACCAGCAGAAGGACTTCTAGAGTGACAGGTGAGATGGGGCTGCTTCCCAAGGGATGAGGCACAAACACAAATTACTCCCCGAGGCTGACTCAGTTTCAACTACTTGGCCTCCGTGGACGCCAGCAACCCACCACGTCTAAGAAAGAATTTAAATGAGGTCGGCACAGCATTATTTACGATGTTTGGGGGAGGGGAGGGCACATTATTCCCCAATATCTTACTTTATCCTTTTGCATTCAGCCGAGAGGTCAGAAGGAAAAGGAGGCATATTATTTCCTGATGGGGAGGGGCAGGATCAGGAAAGCAGCAGCTCTTCATTACCAAAGCCAGCTCGTTAAATATTCATTCAAATGCCTGCTACGGATGCAGAAAGATGAGCCGATTTAAGGTTCGAATCTCACTGATCTATTATTCTTTTTGGAGCTGCAGGTGGAACTCTTTCATGCAGCTGCAAATCAGAAGAGCGCGCCATGCTCTGAAGGGAACTTTAAGTAATTAAGTGCAACTTTTTCTTCACCTCGACATGTGCCCTCCTACGATGAATCTCACGAAGCAAAGTAAGACAAGGAGCAGGGGGAAACATAGAGGGTGGCCTGTGCCCATTTGCCCTTAGGGATCAGCTAAGAGAAGGAAAGATTCTCAGGGCCTGGAAAAAAAGGGAGGATGAGCCGGAGGGAAGAGGGACAGAGGGACGGCGAGAACTCAACACTCACCAAGAACCGACCTGCAGTTACACTTTCCATTGACACCATCCCATTTCATCTCTGCAACGACCTCTGACACAGCAGTTATGCTCGAGAGGTGGACTTGCCCAAGGTCACACCTAGCAGAGCACATCCAGGGATTTGAATCCAGTCGATCTAACCTCTAAGCCCTATGTCCTGTAGCAGCTGCCTCCCGACCCACACAGGCATGGGTCCCTCTATAACAGTGCTTCTCAACCAGGGGCAGTTTTGCCCTCCAGGGGAATTTGGGCAATGTCAGGAGACACCTTTCGTTATCACAGCTTGGGGAGGAGGATGGCATCTAGTGGTTGGAGGTCAGGGAAGAGGTTAAATATCCTCTAAAGTACAAGAAAGCCGGCCGCCGCGAGGAATTAACATAGCCCCAAATGTCAAGTGTCGAGGTGAAAAACTCTGAACTACAGGGTGGGCATGCGCAATCACCCCACGTATCCTAGCTTCTGGCTTTCATTCTGGGAATCTAGAAATTCCACCCAGCCGTCTTATATTTTCGCCCAATGCCTGGGACAAAATTCACCTGGTAGTGAGCCGGAATTTGGGGAATTCTTGCCTCTCCGCGTTGCCCCTGGATACATAAATTCTCATCTAAATTCATGCTCATGCTCATAATTTCACAGTGGCGAGAGAGGCACAGCTTTCTCATTAAGGGGCAAGATCTAGTTTCTCTCCACTGAGAGCAGGAAGAAGCTGTGCTCCCTTGAAATGAAGCATGGCCATAATAAACGTTAATGAGACCCTAAGTCGGCCCACTTGCCCACGCCCACTGGGGACCACGGCCGCAGGGCCTCTGAGCTACAGAGCACCCCACCACCTACTCCCTCCCCCATGCAAACAATGCAATATTTGGGAAGAACTGGGGGATCCAAAGAGGAAACTCAATCCTCCATTCAGCTGCCGGGGAATATAGAAGATCCACAGGAGAACTAAACACAGAGCCCGAAGAAGGATCTGGGGAAATACTGGGGTGAAAATGTACCTCTGTTGAGTGTATGCTGAGGCAGGCAAGGGACACCCTCCTCTCATTTACCTGACAACTGTTTGAAGAATTTAATGTTATTGTTGTCCCCATCTTATAGATCAGAGGTCAGCAAACTTTTTCAGTAAAGGGACCGAAAGTAAATATTTTAGGCTTTGTAAGCTGCGACTATTCAACTCTGCCATTTTAGCACTAAAGCAGCCATAGATGAGACAAAGAATTCGCCCTTCTTTCCATCCTTCCATCCACTCAGCCATCATCCATCCATGCAACAAATATTCAGACAATCTACCATCTGTCAGGCGCTCTGGATATCAAGGCAAATGGGTCTCCTCCAAGCCATTTTCCAGAGAGCTCTGGCCACACTGGTCTTCATTAAGTTCCTAGAAGATGCTGGTGCTTTCGTGCCTCAGGGCCTTTGTACGTGACTTCTCTCCCCCTAGAATACCATTCTCCACCACCACCCTCAACTCTCTGCACGGCCACTCCTGTGATCCTTCTGATCTCAGCTTCAGAGGCACTGAGAGGCTGTCAATCACAGCGCCCTGTGTGTTTCTTTATAGAACCCGCGACACTGAAATGATTTTATTTCGTTGTAAATGTATTGTGCGTCAGCCTCCTCCTTTAGAATATGAATTGCATGAAGGTAGGGATCAAGCTTTTCTCATTTGCCATGATGTCCTCAGCATCTGGCACATCACAGGGGCTCAGTAAATAGTTATTGGACTGAGTTAACGAGTTTTAACCCCAAAAATGTTGGTTTCAAAGTATGGCTTCCGCTCATTACACCAAGCACAGCCTAGACTGTGCCATCCGATATGGCAGCTACTGGCCACATGTGGCCACCAAGTAGCAAAAATGTAGCTAGTCTGAATTGAGCTGTACTGTAAGTATACAACACACATCAGATTTTGAAGACTTCATACAGAAAAAAAACAACACCATAAAACATCTCGAGTTTTTATATTGATTGTATGTTGAAATGATAGTTTGAGATTCACTGGGTAAAATGAAATAAATTATTAAAATCAATTTCATCTCTTTTTACTTTTTAAAATGTGGTAATTAAAGCTTTTAAAATTATATGTGTGCTTTGCATTACATGTCCCCCGAGGAGCCCTAGTCTAGAACTTCCCCCATTCCATTCCCAGTCTTCTTACTAATTAGTTCTACGACATCGGTCCAGTCAATTAACCTCAGCAGATCTTGGTTTCTTTATGCAACAAATAATATAAAAATGTCTGACCTGGCAACCACATGGGTTGTGGTGCTGCTCAAATGAGATAATGGATAAGAGTGCCTATGAAAAAAATCTATACAAATGTTAGCTCTTCTGTAATGAGATTTTCCGACTCTGTCTCGAAATCCCCAAGTGTTTTCTCCCCTCCCTTGCTGGCTCCTGGATAGGACGTGACTGCCTCCATCTTTCCCAACTTCTGATCCCCATGATCTGACTTCTGGAGTCAATATTGGTTCTTCCGAGTGGACACAGCCCCTTCCTATTCAGCCTTCGGGATGGAATTTCAGAGGCTGAAGAGCTTGGCAAGACGAGCCCGCTGTCAGACTCCTCAAGTTCACCAGAGTCATATGTAATCCACTCTCCCACCTGATTTCGGGTGATCGTTCAGGTAATGATGGCACCAAGGAAAACCTGACTATTCAGACAACCTCCTCTTGTGCTATTACGGCACATTGCCAGCTGTACCTTCGAGAGAGCCATATATAATTGAGGCTGACTGGGGCATGAGGTTTTCATTCTTTTTAAAAATGTAGATGCCATTTGTTGGTCTAGTCTGCCTACCATCCATTTCCTCTGGTTCTCATAAATGCACTATCATTTTCCCTCTGAGGATCCAGTCTTTCCCTCGTCTCCACGCACATGGCCTGTGTGGGACGGACAGGTGTATGCGTACGTATCCCAATCAGCTTTTTCCAGCTCCCTGGACACAGTGATGGTTTCAAGGATGGGCATGAGACCCAAGCTCATTTAGTAGGAGCCAATGCCAGGACTTTTGTGGGAGCTCTCAAGAAAGAAGATTTGTTGTTCCCACTTGGGCTGTAAACCTGCAACTATTTGAGACACAGAGTTGGAAGAAGCAAAGCGCCCCAAGAAAACACAGCTATCGTGGAGAAAGAATCCAGACAGACAGAGTCTCTTTGACGTTATTTAAGCACCTAGATTTAACTATAACTGAAGCTAGCCATCTCTCTAAGCTTTACAATCACAAAAGCCAACGAATACATTTTGTGGGAAAAGCCAGTTTGAGATTTAATTCACTTGCAACCAAAAGAATCCTGTCTAATGCAAAAAAGAGATCAAGTATAACGCATGTTAAAAGAAGCTTATTTTTATGACGTTTAGTGCAGTAACTCCATCCAGGTTAACAGAGTATTGTCTAGAGGTGTTGCTAAGTATCTTTCATAACTAGATTTTAAATTAAATATAAACAAGGCTCTTCTAAAGTCGCTGGGAATACAGAGGTTCACGAGGAGGGCACCTTCACTGGGACCATTTTACTAAAATCCAATTGTTCACTGTAGGCGGAAGCAAAGAAGCTGCTCAACAAAACTAAACTTCAAACACGTCACTTTTCGACTGGATTAATGGAGCTTTAAAATAATGTGGCCTTCGGGGTTTTATTCCTGTTACTTAAGAGAAAGCTCTTGTTGGAATGCCGCCCGGGGAACGTGCACCTTTACCCTGAAAGTCTGGCCCCAGTCACCTCGTCAGCCAGCCCATGAGGCTGGTGAGTGGGTAGCTCATGAGCAGATGGGGAGACTGAGGGTCACATGTACCCAGCCAGAAGTAAGTGTATGAACTTCCAAGTCCAGCTTTGCCCTCCAAGCCAGGCTCCCTGCCATAAAGATTAATGAGGTGGCATTTGTCAAAGGCCTGGAGGCGGTTACAACAGAACAGCCACCCAAACACCTGAGACCATTTTTAGCCTCTTCTGCGTGGGGCTTGCATACACATGCCGACAGCAGCCCTGGCAAAGCATAGTGTCACCATCTCCCGAAAAGAGAGGATTTCCAACCTTCCGAGCAACTGCCCTGCAATGGACCCAGTGGGCTTTCTATTTTAGGGGACTTGAAGGAAAACGTTCATTAAATGGGTTTGCAGCGTTTTAATTTTAGTATGTAAAGCGGTGACCTGTTGAGTAACATCTGGAGAGCAGACCAATTTTATCTGGCTCATACGAGGCCTAAATTTGGATTTGCTGGCAACATGTCTTTAAATACAGAAATTTCACATTAAAAATTCAATGCCTCTGGCTTCTCTTGATAAACTGAAACAATTCAGAGCCTACATCCTA
>NW_011888804.1:7274082-7283931 GCF_000151845.1 Pteropus vampyrus
CAGACAGAGTCTCTTTGACGTTATTTAAGCACCTAGATTTAACTATAACTGAAGCTAGCCATCTCTCTAAGCTTTACAATCACAAAAGCCAACGAATACATTTTGTGGGAAAAGCCAGTTTGAGATTTAATTCACTTGCAACCAAAAGAATCCTGTCTAATGCAAAAAAGAGATCAAGTATAACGCATGTTAAAAGAAGCTTATTTTTATGACGTTTAGTGCAGTAACTCCATCCAGGTTAACAGAGTATTGTCTAGAGGTGTTGCTAAGTATCTTTCATAACTAGATTTTAAATTAAATATAAACAAGGCTCTTCTAAAGTCGCTGGGAATACAGAGGTTCACGAGGAGGGCACCTTCACTGGGACCATTTTACTAAAATCCAATTGTTCACTGTAGGCGGAAGCAAAGAAGCTGCTCAACAAAACTAAACTTCAAACACGTCACTTTTCGACTGGATTAATGGAGCTTTAAAATAATGTGGCCTTCGGGGTTTTATTCCTGTTACTTAAGAGAAAGCTCTTGTTGGAATGCCGCCCGGGGAACGTGCACCTTTACCCTGAAAGTCTGGCCCCAGTCACCTCGTCAGCCAGCCCATGAGGCTGGTGAGTGGGTAGCTCATGAGCAGATGGGGAGACTGAGGGTCACATGTACCCAGCCAGAAGTAAGTGTATGAACTTCCAAGTCCAGCTTTGCCCTCCAAGCCAGGCTCCCTGCCATAAAGATTAATGAGGTGGCATTTGTCAAAGGCCTGGAGGCGGTTACAACAGAACAGCCACCCAAACACCTGAGACCATTTTTAGCCTCTTCTGCGTGGGGCTTGCATACACATGCCGACAGCAGCCCTGGCAAAGCATAGTGTCACCATCTCCCGAAAAGAGAGGATTTCCAACCTTCCGAGCAACTGCCCTGCAATGGACCCAGTGGGCTTTCTATTTTAGGGGACTTGAAGGAAAACGTTCATTAAATGGGTTTGCAGCGTTTTAATTTTAGTATGTAAAGCGGTGACCTGTTGAGTAACATCTGGAGAGCAGACCAATTTTATCTGGCTCATACGAGGCCTAAATTTGGATTTGCTGGCAACAACATGTCTTTAAATACAGAAATTTCACATTAAAAATTCAATGCCTCTGGCTTCTCTTGATAAACTGAAACAATTCAGAGCCTACATCCTACGTGGCAATAGTCAGCTCAAGATGAGGAGTGGCTGCTCTCCGTAGATGGGGCGTAGGCTGGCCTGTTTGCTCCACTCTCCACCATGCCCCGTTGTGACTCCTTCAATCTAAAGCAAAATGTCAATCATCATTGATTATCTTACGCTAGGCCCTCATTGTCCATCAGTGCTTCCTGCCTGGCCCTATTAAGTATTGGTGTTTGCAAGCTCTGCAAAGTACACGAATGAACTGCATGGTAAATTGTTTAGGTAAAAACCAAACAAGCGAGGAAGTGAAATAAGATGATGCTTCTAAGGTTCCTTCTAACTTTGGCCCTATATGAGTATAGGAATAGGTGGAGTCAGAGAAAGCTCGAAGTAGAAAGAAAGATGTGTGTACGCAGTACAGAGGTACTGACTAGATAACCTCTTTAGGTATCATTCAGCCATCAGAACTGCAATGATTAGGGTCAAGGCTGCTAATTTAAGCTCTGACAGAGAGTTAAGAGGTTCATAAATTCAATCCCACTTCCCACTTCTGGGAAAACGTCTCCAAAGGAAAAAAAAAAATCATCAAAAGCAAGGAGTTTGTTACATGCACCAAGATGCTTGCGGCAGTGCTATCTATAACATCAAAGCTCTGGAAATAATGAAAATCTCCAACTACAAGTGAAATATCTAAAGAATCATGGGCATCAACACAATGCACTCTCATGTGTTGATCTAAAAATGGAAGTAGAGATTTGGTGAAATACTTACAATAAATGAACAGCTATACATGAATGTAGACAAGAAATAGAAGGTAGTATATGTTCATACTTGTAGGTAAGTCTAAAAGGTCATGAAGTCAGAATGATGCTATTAATAATAACGGTGTAATAGGACATTAAGTGAGATTTCTCCTATTATCCCAGAATTATGGTTAAGACTCAAAGCTAAACACAAAAAACATAATTCCATTTTCTAAAGAGACTTGCTCATGAGCCAGAGTGGGGACCAGACTCCTTCCCACAAGAGTAACAAAAAGGGGACAGAGCCAGACTCACACCCCAGCTCTCACTGCCACTTCCTCCCCGGCCTCTGGGAGAAGGAAAGGATGGGTTGAGTTTGGGTCTTTGACAATGTGAGGATATAAGATTCACAAAGAGAGTGCATTCCTGATTCCCAGAGGTGAATGTCGGAACATAGATGCTACAGTCATGCTCTGGTGCCACCATCCACACAGAGAGGGGTGGGACAGTTCTTGGAGGAGGGTAACATGGGTACCTGTAAGACGGAGGGCTAGCAATGTCCAAAAGAACTTTCCATGAGAATGGAAATGTTCTCTATCTGTGCTATGCAATATAGCAGCCATCAGCCACGTGTGGCTACTGAGCACCTAAAATGCGGTTAGTGCGACCAAGGAACGGAAAGATTAATTAAAATTAAATATAGTTGATTATACTAAATTAATATAAATATAAATTAATATGAATTCTATTAATATAATTAATTATATTTAATTTTCATTAATCTTTACTTAAATAATTGCCGCCTGTGGCTACTGACTATTATATTGGACGGCACGGGTCTAAAAATTTCCATAGGTGGGAGATCACTATCACATCTGAACAGCTTCAGGGGACAATGATGTGGTGAGCCTGGGGAGGAAGTGGGGATATTTCCCATTCAATCCCAGGTGTCCATCCTCTCAGAGAGCGTGAGAAAGGACCCCAGTATGCCCATGGCTCCAGAGGAAGGAGCATGGAGGTCATTGGATGCATGGAATCTCTATCTAGGTGGTCACTGATGGCGTCAGCAGGATCCTCTATGGAGGGTGGCCTTCGGTATCAGAGGAGGCCGTTGGGATGAACCTGAAGACAGGCCAGAGAAGACCATGCTTACCATTTGCACAAAGACCACGCTTACCACTCGCACAGAAACCACTCAAACAGGAGGATCTGACCAAACCAGAACATTTCCACAGGAGCCCAGTCTGGTTTAAGTTCTACCAACCAAATGTGAATGACTCTGTCCAAGTTATCATTAGGGATGGGGAAGGAGACACTCAGAGTATCTTAGTTATAGGAAACACAAACTGCTTCCTTCATGTTTATATGTCCATGAGTTTAGACTTTTCAACAAACATATTACAACCATTTCCAAGCATTACACGTTTACATAATTTACTTTAGCCTCACAATAACCCTAATATGGCAACTCTCATCACTCCCACTTTATAGAGGAAGAACCTGAGGCTCAGAAAGCTTAAGTGAATCACCCATGATCCCACAGATAAGCAGCAAAGCTGGAATTCGAACCCGAGTCTTTCTTACTCTAAAAGTTTCTTTAATTTTGTTAAGTCATCTTTTGGACAATAAGATAATTATTTTTTAAAAGTAGCCCCGCTCCTCCCAAAAAAAGAATTAATGTAAAACTGATGAGATCCAAATAAGATCTGTGCCTGTCACCAGAATTGTACAATGTCAACTTCCTGGTTTTGACATACCTGGTTTTGACATAACCTTATATAACCTGTACTATGGTTATGCAAGGCTCTATTATTGGGGTAAGCTGGGTGAGGGGTACACAGGAACTTCTGTACTACAGATAATTCTTGGGAGACCCAAACTATTTTATAATGAAAAGTTATTTAAAAAAAAGAAAAAGCTAAGATGGTATTTTTGAAGTTGTGGAAAATGACGTTTATTGTATGTTTCTGACATGGAAGTACTAGTATGTGCTTTACGTAAGGAAATCATTTAAAGATACTACGAAATTCCTAAATGTTTATTATATAAGTATTCCAGATTCAAGCTGTCTTTAAAGCCCGCTCCTACCATTTATTTCAACTTTCTCTTTAAAATATAATATGTTTGGGGGTAGGATTTCGTATACATCTTTTAAACTCCATCGGGAAATGAGCAGCAATGCCCCCTGGGATACCGAGGAATCAGTACAGGTTCTGACCTATCATTCGCAAATACAAAGACTAGACTTTTCCTAATAGTGATGGGATGAACAATATAACCTTTCAATTTAGTCCTGAATAGTCATGAGACTTTAGGTGGCTTTGCTGCTGGTAGCTACACAACAGGCATCATCTCTCTGGATCATTAGCAAAAAAGTAGTCTGTGCAGTTCCAGGCTGCTGGATGCTCCATGATCCACATCAAGCAGGCAGGGGGTCTGCAGTGCCAGGACATAACCAGCGGCATCAGCCCAGATGCAACAGAACATGCCAAGAATAAATGAAAGAATCAACAGAGACAGAAACATTTTTGATTCCTTATAGGGATGGCTGTTTGTGAGTGTTCAGCCCTGGTTTGATGAGACACTCATTAGAAAAGAAAAAAACATGACCTTTTCTACTGATTCCAGGAAGACCTGGGAGTGAGTGTAGGGGGATTTCAAGAACTCAAAGAGTCAAAGACAAGGGGAGGAATAAGACCTGACCAATCTGTTTAGATGGGATATCGTTGGGGCAAGTGAGAACTAAAGAGTTGAGTGAGAAACATGAAAACTGGTTAACAAGAGCAAGGATGCTGAGTGCCATCATCTAATGCTTTTTACTCCTGGCTAAATCAGTTCACACACACACACACACACACACACACACACACACACGATGGCAAGGGAGACAGAATGCAGAGGCATCAAAGAAGAAAAAGAAAAAGAATTAGCTTAGTTTTTCTGTCCCAACTGTCCTCATCCCAAGCCCAGTGAAAGGGGGGAAGTTGAGAGAAGGAAAAAAAACGGAAGAGACGAATGAGCAGAGAGGAAGCCAGGGAGCACGCAGTAATCAAGACCGTGTGGTACTAGCATAAGAATAGAACAGAAAACAGAGTCCTGAAACAGACCCACATACATGGCCGATTTACAGTCTACAAAGATGCCACGTAATTCAATGGAAGACAGGTGTTCTTTTCAACAAACGGCGCTGGAACAACTAAGTATTCATGAAGAAAATAATGAGCCGTGACCCTTACCTCACACCATATGCAAAAAATAACATGCGATGGATAATAAACCTACCGTAAAAGCGAAAACTGAAAAGCTTCTAGAAGAAAACAAGAGAATATCTTGGTGTCTGGGGTTCGCAAAGATTTCTTAGACAGGATATAAAAAGCACTAAGCATAAAAGAAAAATTGTGCTAAATCGGACTCCATTAAAACTGAGAACTTCAGCTCTTTGAAAGAAAACCAGAGCAAGTGATAAGGGAAGCTACAGATTGAAAGAAACTATCCACAGTACATAATCTGCCACAGGACCTACAACTTGGCAATAAGAAGATAACACAATTAAAAACTAGGCAAAAGACTCGAACGTATAATTCACATAAAGAAACATGACCAGTAAATCCACAAAAAGACATCATGGAAATGCAAAGTACTTAATTAATGCAAATTAAAACACAACAAGCTACCACTTCATACCTATTTAAAAAAATAAAATTAGAAGCCTGGCAATATCAAGTGCTGACAAGGATGTAGAGCAGGTGTTCTCAGGCTCGGCACTGCTGGTATTTGGGGCTGAATCATTCTTTCCTGGGGAGTGAAGCGGGGAGTTACTGCGTGCAGTGGAGGGTGTTTATCAGCATCTTTCATCTCTATCCAGGTGGTAATGCCAGCATCACTCCCCCAACCAAATTATAACAACCAAAAATGTCTCTAGACATTGCCAAATGTCCCATGGGGGACAAAATTGCTCCACGCTGAGAACCACTGATCTCGAGCCATCCACTGACTTCTTACAGATTGCTGGTGGGGATTTAAATGTACAACCACTCTAAAAAATGGTTTGGCGGTTCCTTATAAAGTTAAACAAATACTTACTCTATGATCTCTAGGAGTTCTACTGGGTGGTATTTAGTCAAGAGAAATGAAAACATTTGTAGATGAAAAAAAAAAAAAAACTTGTATAGGACGTTCATAGCAGATTTAGTCTCAATAGCCCCAAGCTCCAAATGTCCATCGCTGTGAGTATAGAGGGCTGAACTGTGTCCTCAAAAGGATATGCTGAGTCCTAACCCCTAGTACCTGTGAATGTGACCTTATTTAGAAATAGGGTCTTTGCAGATATAATCAAGTAAAGATAAGGTCACAATGGATTAGAGTGGGCCCTAAATCTAATGACTAGTATCCTTAGATGAAGAACATACGGAGGAAAGAAGGCCGCGTGCAGACAGAGGCAGAGATTGGAATGGTGTAGCTACTACCCAAAAACATCAAGGATTGCCATGAATCCCTAAAAGCTGGAAAAGGTAAGGAAGAATTCTATTATTCAGAGGAAGCAAGGCCCAGTCAACATCTCGATTTTGGACTTCTGCCCTCCTCAACTGTGAGATAATAAATTTTAGTTGTTTTAAGCCGCCAAGTTCATGGTACTTTGTTACAGAAACTAATACAGTGAGAATGGAAAAATAAATTGTGGTATAGTCTATTAGTAATAAATAGTAACAAAGTAATACAAAAGAATGAACTACTGATATAACAGAGATTGATCTCAAAAACATCATGTTCAGCTAAAGAAGCAGACACAAAAGAGTATATAATGCATGATTCCATTTATATGAGGTTCTATAGAAGACACAAGTTATGTGACAAAAATCGGAACGATGGTTGACTTCAAGGTGGGGAAGATGATTGGCAAGAAGACGTAAGGGAACTTTCCAGAGTGGATGAGAAATATTCTATAGCTTGACTGGGGTTGTGAGTAGCTGGGGATACATAGTTATAAAAACTCACTGAACATAAAATCTGTATTTTTTTATTGTATGTAGATAAATACTCGATTTTAAAAACTGCAAATAAAGAGGCTACAGGGAAGAGAAAGGAAAATTGGGAAGCATGTGACCCTTTCACAATGAGAAGAGGCAGATTTAAGAAAAGATAAAGAAGACTAGGGATTATATAAGAAAAAGACCAACTTTGAACACGCCTGCAACTTTGTCCCCACCCCCAGCAAGTTTTGTCATTTTGATACACCTGCACTTGCCATAGTTAAGTAAACTCAAAAATTCTTCACTGGAGGCCAAGTTTGCAGAGCTGCTCACAGCAAAGTGGCCCAGGCAGACATCCCAGCTGCTGTCCATTATAACCTGGAATGGAACGTTAACTTCTGAGAGGTCCCTCTGGCTCCGAGAGGGGTCCCTAGCCTCCCACACTTTAGGAATATTCTTGAAAACCTAAATGGACAACTGAGAAAAACTTGGAACACAGTGTCTGCTGAGCAACCCCTGAGGTCCCCCCAGCACCGTGAAACACTCAGAATGGGGAGGGCGACTGTGCAGTCCTCACTGCCCAGACGCCGAGTTCTCATTTCATGTGATGCTGGGGACGTGGCCTGAGAGAGATGCAGACACGTGAGGACTCAGGTAGGAAGTGGCAGCCTGAGGCCAAAGTCATTTATGTTGCCCCGAACCACAGCCAAAACATGGCAGGGGGGTCACTGCAGATGTGGGGAGAGGCGGAAATCATTACCTGTGGCATAGGACAGTCAGAGTTTAAGTGCCGAGATTGCTTCTAACCTGGGCTGTTTACACCATCATTTTCTCATCTCAGAAATGGGGAAAATGCTAAATGGGGCTAAGAGTCGCCTGATGCCTGCCTGTAAGGATCTGGGGCTCAATAAGTGCTGGTTCCCTTTTGTGAAATAAGATGAGCAACACCCCGAGGTTAAGTTGTAAACCCACATGAATTATAGTCCTTGCTTCAAAGAAGTTCCCTGCTGGAGACTTCATTTTCTGTAGCCTTGGCGTTTGACAAAACACTTCTGTGCAACATCGCTGAGTTCGGCCTCGTGACAACCCTTTAAAGAGAGTGATGCTGCTCTGCCCCTCTCTGGAACCCCGCTGACTGGGTAAAAGAGCACTCCTCTCCTGCAGACCTACTACAGCAGCTCTAAGCAGGGGCCCCATGAATTCACATTCAGGACCGTGCCTGCCATGACTGCCATGCGGGTTGGCAAACATCACAAAGCCCTCTGAAGACTGGAAAATTCTCACGTCCTTAGTGATGCTCGGAATCTGAATTCCAGGTGAGGACAACTCTAAGAGATGTGTCAAAAAGAACAGGAAAGAATGCTTCCTCTGGCATGTCCAGGTGCTTCCACGTTACTCTGCCCAGCAGGACTAGGGCTGGAAACAAGACAGGTGTCTTCAGCAGGGACAATGTCACTCAGCCTCCATCCCTGACTTAAAGGAGCATAACTAGACATGGGCCCTCCTTGTGCAGCTTCTCACATAGAAAACTCGACTGACAGTGGGGAGGGATGGCCTCCAAAGCTGGCGGCAGGAGGCGGCTAAGGAAATCAATCATTCATCCATCCATCATTCATTCATTCATTCCTCCAGCAAACATACACTGAACCTTTAACTATGTACCCAGCACCGTATTAAGCACAGAACTGAAAGAGATGACTAAGATGGGGTCCCTACTCTCAAAGAACTCACGGTCCAGGAGTCTGGAAAACAACAGGGACTCAAAGCCTGCTGGATAAACAAGTCACAGGCATGGGCATGGCCACTATAGAGACAGCCTAGTATATGTGTGGTGATGATGCCAGACTCCGGGTCAGATTTGTATCACATTTGCCACTAATCAGCTAAGGACAGGATCTCGAAAGCATCTTCAAAGGGCCAGACAGCAAATACTTTAAGCTCTGCAGAGCAGTCTCGATCGCAACTGCTCCACTCTGCCACAGCAGTGTGAAAGCAGCCATAAACAATATGCCGATGAATGAGTGTGAGAGTGTTCCAATAAAACTTTATTTATAAAAACAGGTGGTGGGCCAGATTTGGCCCTCAGGCAGTAGTTTGTCAATCCCCAAGTAGAAAGATGTGATCGTAGGCCAGTTATATAATCTCCTTATATCTCAGTTTCCTTCACTACAACAGAGAGATCGTGAAAATACCCATTTCATGTGGTGGTAGAGCTGATTCTACATGTAAAGCATGTAGTACCATGCCCATAACATGGTAAGGATGCAATAAACGTTAGCTGTCTCCATTACTATTATTCATTGCACGATAGTACAGTAACAGAAGTATGTGAGCAGAGTCAGAAGGGAGTGGAGGGTCAGTTTGGTGTGAAGAAAATCATAGCCAATTTTACCTGTGGGAGCCTCTCTCAATCCACCTGTAAGAACAAGGAAATAGCCCGCCTGACTTCCCCACAAAGCTCTTTGAAGACTGGGAAATTCTCAGGTCCTCACAAGACTTTATAATAAAACAAAGGGTATGAGAAAATGAATCTGTACTTTCCCTGAGCAAAGAACATGTTTCTTAGATACTCCCCTTCACCTTCACTGAAAACAAAATGTTTTAAGTCTCAACATCTTGGAAAGTAAAACCGAAGCCGGTGTCAACCTCAGGTCCCATGAGCCGACATTCTGACACATCTCCATCTCCACCCTGAGATGCATCTGGCCTGATGCAGTGGTTAAAACCCAGGTGAAGAGCTCTCTGGTCTACCTGTGCCTGATTCAGCTGATGGACACAGAAGGAACATCTCTCTAATGAATGAATTATGATCCTGAAACACAACCAGGGCTGGAAGGAAGGGCTTGGTGACTGAAAATCATTAAGTCCCACTCTAGAAAATGAACCTCGCCTGCTCTCCTTGCAGCTTCTGGGAGCCTGGCCATTGAGGAAGGGGGCCCCAGCTGGAAGCATAGAGTTGTTAATATATTTATTCTTCCTCTATTAATTCAAGTTAA
>NW_011888804.1:7284586-7299674 GCF_000151845.1 Pteropus vampyrus
ACTATTATTCATTGCACGATAGTACAGTAACAGAAGGATGTGAGCAGAGTCAGAAGGGAGTGGAGGGTCAGTTTGGTGTGAAGAAAATCATAGCCAATTCTACCTGTGGGAGCCTCTCTCAATCCACCTGTAAGAACAAGGAAATAGCCCGCCTGACTTCCCCACAAAGCTCTCTGAAGACTGGGAAATTCTCAGGTCCTCACAAGACTTTCTAATAAAACAAAGGGTATGAGAAAATGAATCTGTACTTTCCCTGAGCAAAGAACATGTTTCTTAGATACTCCCCCTCACCTTCACTGAAAACAAAATGTTTTAAGTCTCAACATCTTGGAAAGTAAAACCGAAGCCGGTGTCAACCTCAGGTCCCATGAGCCGACATTCTGACACATTTCCATCTCCACCCTGAGATGCATCTGGCCTGATGCAGTGGTTAAAACCCAGGTGAGAGGCTCTCTGGTCTACCTGTGCCTGATTCAGCCGATGGACACGGAAGGAACATCTCTCTAATGTATGAATTATGATCCTGAAACACGACCAGGTCTGGAAGGAAGGGCTTGGTGACTGAAAATCATTAAGTCCCACTCTAGAAAATGAACCTCGCCTGCTCTCCTTGCAGCTTCTGGGAGCCTGGCCATTGAGGAAGGGGGCCCCAGCTGGAAGCATAGAGTTGTTAATATATTTATTCTTCCTCTATTAATTCAAGTTAACAAATACCTCCAGCCTAAGGGGAACAGGAGGACGGGGTGGAGAGCTCATTGCTAGAAACCAGACAGCCCCTGGCCATGTTCATTTTAAATTACTGAGTCCCAACAGGGCCCATCAGGAGCTGTAGGTCAGGAGGCCATCGGAGGTGACGCACGCGGGGAAATGAGCAGCACTAGAAGGTGCCATCAGCCACCAGGAACAGATGGCAGAACCTCCCATTGACTTCTATTTGGCTGTGTCACCACAGCCATACTCTCCTGTGTCCTAGAAGGCCTGCTGAATACTTGAAAGAATTAATTAATGGAAAACAGGAATAAAAGGGCTCAGAGCAACTGGACTGAGGCCTCGAGGCCAAAATGCTCCTTGACTAAAATGGCACACGACAAGTCACGCTCCTCCACGCTGAGAGCCCTTCCAGATGCTCCCCACTGGATAACTTCAGGATAAACTCCAAATTGCCAATGGTGCCTCCTTAATCTTCCTTTCTCCCCACACTAAAGTCTAGCCTCACAGCTATTTTGAGATCCCCAACCTGCTATTCTCCTGCCTGCACATTTTCCCCTCTCTCTTCATCTGGCCAACTCTCACTCATTCTTCAGGTCTCCTCTTAGGTCAGGCATTGGCGAACTACAGCCCCAAGGTCAAATCCAGCCCACCACTTGTTTTTGTAAATAAAGATTTATTGGCACACCATTGTGCCCATTCATTTGTACATCATCTATGGCTGCTTTCACTCGTTACTGCAGCATTGGGTGGACACAAGAGAAACTACAGGAGAGGAGGGCCTGATGTATTTACTACCTGGGCCCATACAAAAAAGGTTTTCTGACTCCTGTCTTAGAGGATGGTTTCTCCAGGAAGCTGTCCACGGCTGCCTCGAGGGATTTTAGGTGATTCTCATCTGTGCTCCCTCAGCCCTCGTTTCCCTTCCTCTACTCCAGACCTTTCCCCACTGAGCTACAAATTGATGTTTTAGGTCTGTCTTTTCTAAACCCGGAACTCCTTGAGACGAAAGCCGTTTTTTTGTTTTTTTGGGTTTTTTTTTTTTTTTGCAACTCTGCATCCCAGGCCTTCCACACAGACCCTGCACATCACAAGCACCAAATAATGAGTTCACAGAGTGAAAGAATGAACAAGTGAGTGAGTGTTTCGAGGCTGCGCTGGAGAGCCCAATAACACCACTAAACAGAGTGCAACCCCTTCAGGCTGCTGATGACGTGGCGAGGAGCCTGCCAGGAGCATTGCTTCCTTGGGACGAACAGAGAGAAGCGGGCAGGCTCACGTGTTTGTCCAGTGAACAAAGTGGCCCCAAACTACGCCCTGAGGAACAGCACCCAGACCAAACACAGGGGAGAAGAGAGGAAGGTTTCATGAACAGTTGGGTCCAGACTATATTCCACGGTGGGACCCATAGTCTAAATCCTAGTGTTGCTTCCCATGGCCCCGCGGCCCTCTTTATCATGCTCAGCACACATTACTGCTTTTTTCTGCTGACTTATCGCTCTTTTCTGCTCACCTGTAAGCTCCCGGAAGCAGAGGTATTTGCTCACCAGAGAACTCCTACAGGACTTGGCACCGTGTAGGCCAAAATGTATGATGGATGAATGAATGAATGAGTGAATGAATGAATGAATGAATGAATAAAACTCAATCATCTAATCCTTCCAACTAGTATACAATGGTAGAGAATGTCGGGAGGAGCCAGATTTCACTCTGGGGTGGACCCAGGACAGGCCCAAGCCAGCTGGGGATGTAGAAGTGTCCTATTTAAGGACGGTCATGACTGTTTCATGGCTACCTCACATCTGGCGGGCTGAGGCCACACATCTGGCTTCGAATGACTTCTCCAGCGTGGGCTCCAATTTCTGGAGCCATTTCTGGGGTCTCAGCTTGTCCTCAGCCTTTTTCCTAACCTCTATCTTGGCTTTCAAAGGCCTCACTCACCGCTTGCTTCTGGGTGACTGTTCCACTCCACCCTGATAACACTCTCTCATCCTTGTCCCCATTATCTTAAATCAAAGTGCTGGGCAGCTGCCCTCTATGACTCAAAGTTGCCATCCAGGAGCCAAGGCACAGTGGAGAAGCTGGCCCTGGAAGGAATGTTTATATCTCTCCCATTCATCACACTAAAAGGTTCATTTCAAATTCTATCAAGTCAGTCGAAAATCAAGATAAGAGAACAGTGCCTTCTCTTTGTCTTTTCCAGCAATGGCGCTGCCCTCTAGAGTTAATAGATTTTGGGCATTTCATTTGGCAAGCGACAGTCCCTCCCAGAAGGCTGGCGCCTGCCAGCAACACAGCAAAGAAAGGCGAGGGGAAGAAGCAACAACTCAACATGATTACCACGACGAGAGATAAAAAGAAACCATAAATTCTGCTCACAGAATGAAGTCCCTCAGGAAGCCCTGCAGTTTTCTGAACACCAGACAAAGCCTTTATTCGTAGGCACCTCAATCCTGGGTCTAATTCTAATGCTCTTCCCTTTATTACGGTAATAACAATAACTTTAATTACGTATTTGAGTAATTCCACTTGTAGTTAAGCAGCCCTTGGTTGGCATGAACAGGCCTGTAGGATGACACTTCTGGATGATTTGGGGACAGTACAGCTATAAGATAATCATGGCACCGTAAAACCACAGGGTGTCCTATAACGGCAGCTAAGAAAATATGTTTAACGACTTACAGATGACACTCTCCCCCCAGCATTTTCTTACCTGCCTTTGTTTCATATTCTAACTCACATCTCCATCAAGAAGAATCTGGCACTAATCAACAGAATGAAGGGCTTTGAGAAGGGATGGAAATCAGATTAATAGAATGTCCGGTTTTGACGGACTGATACTGACCTTCCCAGAGTGTTGTGTTGAGAAGGATTCTGAAGTCATACGAGAGTCGGTGAAAGATGTGTCTCTCTGGAACTGAAGGAGAAATGGCCAGCCTGATACGTAGCAGCTATGCCAGCCTTACTTTTGGTCATTTGACCATAGTTGAATCAGGTCAAAATGGGTACTGGCATTTCTCCCTATCTTCTGTACCCAGCCAATTCAAATGCATCCCACGAGGTATCACGGAAACGTCACCCAAAGTAACTTACTCACTTCTGTTTTCCTTGATATTCGTTCCTTCTGCTCAGGGCAAAATAAACACCCCCTTGTCTGTTAAAAACAATGTGAAGTGATCGAAGCTGTAAACTCCACATCTTTCCTTTCTCTAGCACTTTTGACGCTGACTAAGAGAATTTGCCTCCACACTCATCTCTATCCCAGTGCCTGGTCCCTGGAAGGAGCCCAGGGAATATTGCTGAATTCATGTTCCATTCAGGATGCAAACCCAGGCCACCTGGCTTCAGGGCCCAGGCCATCCCTCGATGCCGCCACAGACTTTGGGTGAGCAAGAACCCTAACTCTGGTACTTTCCTAGTCTGGATGAGTTTCGACAAGGCATGTTCTCTCTTAAAGCCAATTTCTTTGCCTGTAAAGTGGAATGTTGGAGGAATAAGTAAAATAAACCATGTGAAGGACCAGCACGCATTAAGCAATACAATACAGTGACAGTTATCATTCATATTATTATAATAATCATTCAATCAATAAACCTTTTAATTTAGTGCAAATGTGTCACAGCTATGTATAGAGCATAATGCAGTTATATTAATGATTACTTTTATTCCTTAGTTTGGGTTCCCCCAAAATTAGGCCCTGAGAGAGGTTTGGGGGTACAAGTAGTGTATTTTGGAGGTGGTCCCAGGAAGCATGAGACAGGGAAGAAAGGAAAGTCATGAAGGATGTGGTTTTTTCGGCAGGGAGGGGTCGGTACCACCATGAGCAACTGGGACTCAGGCCCTCTGAGGACCCTCCAAGAGAATGTGCAGAATGCGTATCAGAATGACCCTAACCCTCGTCCCTCACTGGCTGAGGCTTGCTCCTGAAGGCACAAATTCTCTGGCATCTCCTGTCTGCCAGGCACTCAGGCCAAACATGCTCCACTGGCCAAAAAAAGCTCACAGAAAGAGATACAGGTAGGATCTCGGTGCGCACAGGATTTGTCCACCGAAGCTAGTGACATCCAGCATGGACCTAGAAGATATGGGTGGGACCTCACCAGCCCTGGGCAGACACAGCCTCCTCTCTATGGAAAGCGACAACTCCTGTGTGACTGGCCTCCAGTCGCAAGGCTAGTTAGCAGCAAAGATGGGACTCACCTTGGCTCCGACGAAACTCTCAACTCCTTAAAAAGAGATAAAGAGAGACAGAGGCAGGCACTGGGTGAGCAAAACGACTCTACATATAATCGGAACACATCTCTCCAGAATATCGTCTTCAGTTATTCCTTGTCAATAACAAGGCACCTCGAAGGAACTGCCCTGTAACCCAACTCACAGAGCACCTCACAGCAGCAATTCACGATTTAAAAAACAAAAAAAAAAAAAAAAAAAAAAAACGCACATTGTTGAGCTAGTTTTCCACTGTGGGACTTCGGAGCTGCTATGTCAGAATGAATGTGGCAATGGATGACTCATCGGTGGTGTTTTCATAAGCCTCTGGGGCAAATACAAAGAGGTGATCCCTTTGATATTCAGAAATATTTTAAATGAGTCTCATGCCACTCATCTCAGGACTGAAAGATTCAGCAGCTTGAGGGAAAGGGCGAGGTCTTGGCGAAGGTAGGGGCCTATTTTTTCTTTGCTCCAGACCCAGGAAAGACAGCCTGGAGTCTAGGCTAGGAAGCCCAGGTCAATGCTGAATGGAGCTGTGAACGGAACTTTCTTATGCGAAGTAATGACCATATTTAAGAACCGATAGGCATAAATTTTATGAGAAAGAATTCTAAGTTATATAATATGTATTGCATACAGAAATTATAAAAGATCTTGTTAATAACCTAATTCAAAATAAGAAGATTTTCAGAGTGAACTGTTGACGAATTCACATTATGAGATTTTTTAAAGACAAGCTGCGGAAAAGGATGAACAGGATCTTTTCATCTTCTGCAAATGGGAATCTGACCCTGGGCTGACTTCCTAGCTCCAATCCTCTGAACACTGTTAAAAGGGGAATAACATCTGAGTAAGTAGGCCACACTGCTCACGGTAGAACTGCCGCGGGCAGATTACATGTGGACTGGGAGTTCTCGGGATGGACTTGAAAATACTGAGGAATCCACAGCCTTGGGGACCCTTGAGTAGCATGACTATTATAATTAGGCATGTCCCCTACAGGGAGGGACCCTGGGAACTATGCTGATGGAGCAGTTATAAGAGCTACTGTCCCCTAAGCCAGGATGGTTCCCACACCTGCTCAATAGAATCTCATCACCTGGTGCCTGAACTGCCATGTGGAGGTGGGGGCAAGGAAGAGGAACTCGTGAAGACACGCAGAAGAGATGCCCGATGATGCCCCGCATCCTTCTAGGTCGATGTGATGTTGAGTGGGCCCTGTGTTAATCTTGTGTGTCTGAATGCTTAGTTAGACCTAAAAGGACCCCCCACATGAGCACAGCAGAAGCCTTCCTACATTAACGAATATACTATTATATACAGACTAATCACTCCACTCTTGCTCTTATAAACACTTTATTGAGTTCGTTGTAATAATTAGCATGATGATCTGTAGGTGTGTGTCAGTGAATGTGAGTACCTGCATATAATTAGTTTTCTAAAATAAACAAAAAGACCCCCACTGGGAATCTCATTTACATGGTCAGTCTGTTGAGCAAAAGTTCTCATTCGAGCTAAAAATGATACAGATTTCATCTACAGAAATCCGAACAGGTTGGAATTAAGAATGAGGATTGAGTGTGGGTCTCGTCCAGCCTGGTTGTCTTTGCTCCCAAGCAAGCCGAGGGTTTTCACACACTCCCTCAGAAGGGCAGAGGTGAAATGTGCTCACACATAAACAATACAGAAGTCTGAAAGCAGAGATGGGTGCGCAGGAACGTTATAGATGTGCTTTGGCAGAGGGGACAGAAGCATTTCTAAAGGAGTATAGGGTGAGAAGGTCACAAATGGAATATTCACATGTATGCAGGACTACTAAAGGCAAGTCACGTTAGTAAAGGCATAAAGTGTCGCTCCGGTTCTGAAGAAAGGAAAGTGGATGTATTATGCACACGCGTACAAACACTACACCTGTGTGCAAGGGTTCCAACTAAAGTATTAAGAGCGGTTACAGTTCTTCTCTGTGGTGGGGGGAAGGAGGGCTTTGATCTTAGATGGCTTACATTTTATATTGCTTGTATTTCCGAAATAAAGATATAGCTTGGAATTCCTTCTGTAATAAAAACAAAGCTGTAATTGAAAATTATCTTTAAGAAGTGTATACAAAAGGGGAGTGGGGGAGACTTACAATAGAATTCCTTTTTAATGTGGAGCATCTCATATGTGTTTAAAATGGGATCCATTTAGAGAAATTTAAAATGGGATCCGTTTTCAGAAATCCGGTTTACCCTTCCAGATGCTCTGACAGGAGAGAACAAGTCATCTGTATTGTGGGCAGACAAACAGGGGAATCTGTAGACATACGACTTCCCGCACGCACAAGAACTGGTAGGTGTTTCTCTTTCCAACACCGTGGCCCGTGGACACCGAAGGTCACGATGACCAGAATCCCTGTGATCCGCTCCCTCTTAATTTTCCAGATGGCAGACTGCGAGGAATCGCTGCTAGTTTGCCCATGTAAGTGTGGCCACATTGCCAGAGGGAGAAGAAAGGCTGATAAGAATGCTGGGGAGACTCTTGATCACCCCCAAAGTTTATGTCTAACTCTATCTATAGGATTATATCCATGGATCTATGTGTTTCTCGACCTTTTTTTCCATTATGACTTAATAAGGAACCTTTTAAGATGGTTTTTTTCCTAATCATCACCCCCCAACTCCCAGCAAAATATTACTACTACATATATCCTGCATATCTGTTTATGCACGTGGCTCTCTGGGGGGGTCACTAACTATTGTAATAGCAAGTTTTTTGTTTCTCTCCCCCAGAGACAATTTTGCCCCAGTGGGGGTGTTTTCACCTCTATTGAGAATATACACTGTGTGTGTGTGTCTGTGTGTATAAAACGAAGGATCAGCATAAACTTTCCACTTTCCTCATCGTATTTCCTGTGCTGTCTCAATTTCCACAAAAATCAAGTGTTACTTTTGCCAGGAAAAAAAAACAATACAGTAGTATCCCCTTATCCACAGGGGATACAATCCAAGACCCCCAGTGATGCCTAAAACTAGAAATAGTACTGAACTATATATATGTACACAAATATATATGTGTACATATATATAATGTTTTTCCCCACACATACATATCTATGATAAAGCTTAATTTATAAATTAGTCACAGTAAGAGATTAACAACTAATAATAAAATAGATTAATTATAACAATATATTATAATAAAAGTTCTGTGAATATGGTCTCTTTCTGTCTCTGATAACCAATCTGATAACCTAGAAGGCTACTAAGTGACTAATGGGCAGGGAGCATATACAGCGTGGAGAAGCTGGGCAAAAGGATGATTCACATCCCAGGCAGGACAGACTGGGATGGCACAAGCTTTCATCGTGCTCCTGAGCATGGTACGTAATTTACAACTCATGAATTGTTTATTTCTGTAATTTTCCATTTACCATTTCCAGACTATGATCGACCACAGGTAACTGAAACTGCTAGTCTTTTTTGTATGTGTGTATGTATGTATGTGTGTGGAGGGGGCGGGGTGTTTCAGTAATGCCAACAGAGTAAAACTGCATGCTTAAATTCAAATGCCAAAAAAAAAAAAAAAAAGCAAGAAAAATGGTATTGACTAAGCACACTCCCAGCTGTTCTGATATATTACAACACACCTGGACTGCAAAGCTCCCAATGGAAATGAGAGACATGCTATAGCTTGTATTTTCTTGTGTTCTTGTCATACTATTTCTAAAAATGCCATTGAGATACTACTGGGGACAGGACTGAAACCCAAACGAACCATTTGATAAACACCACCATGAGTATGCCTGAGAGTGCCAAAGAATCAAGGGTGTAAAATTACTCTTCCTCCAATCCAAGAGCTACCTCAATGTTGCTACTTAGAAACTAACAGGAACCAACAGTTTTGAAAGATTCGGGTCTGTTCATAAAAACCCGTGACCTCTGAAACTCCACTTCATCCCATTAAGAGGAAATAAAAGTAGACTTAAGACTGTCAAGTTGGCAACAAAGAACCATGCCCAGCCAGGGAAGGCTACAGGGTTGAAGGAGAGAGCGGGAAAAAACATGAAACAGACAATGGAAACCAAAATGAGTCTAATAATATTGGTAGGGCCTTTGGCTACATTCTATAGGATAAAGGCCTAGCTTCTCAAACCTTTCTCACATACTTCCGGATGGGGTTTGTCAGCCCAATCAATGTGGAAGACCTTGAAAAATGGGCGATTCAGTCCTATCCTGACAAAATAAATCCCACAGAGGTCTCAGGAAAGCTTCATATTTAAAGTGTGCTATTGGCATAAAAACAGACACATAGACCAATGGAACAGAATCAAGAGTCGAGAAATAAACCCACACATATATGATCTGACAAGGGAGTCAAGAATACTTAAGAAGGAAAAAATAATCTCTTCAATAAATAGTGCTGGGAAAACTAGATATTTATACACACACACACACAAAAATCTTATACTACTCACGAAAATTAACTCAAAATGGATTAAAGACTTAAATGTAAGACCTGAAACTATAAATTCCTAGAAGAAAATATAAGGAAAAGGCTCCCTGACATTGGTCTTGGCAGCAATTTGGGGAGAGTTGACCCCAAAAGTACAAGCAACAAAAGCAAAATTCAGTAAGTGGGACTACATCAGGCTTCTGGTCAAGATGGCGGAGCAGGTAAATGCTGTGCTCACCTCCTGTCACGGACCACACCAAAGTTACAACTACACTACAGAGCAGGCACACCGGGAGTTGCCTGAAGTCTAGCTGAATAGAAGCCCTGTAACTGGGGACACACAGAGGAGGTCGCCTTGAGACTGGTAGGAGGGACGTAGAACAGGCTGGTCCCACACCTGTATGTGGCCGTTGAGAAT
The DNA here is from genome assembly GCF_000151845.1 of Pteropus vampyrus. Lineage (NCBI taxonomy): Eukaryota > Metazoa > Chordata > Mammalia > Chiroptera > Pteropodidae > Pteropus > Pteropus vampyrus. The sequence goes on from NW_011888804.1 coordinate 7,294,359, forward strand.
AGGGAGAAATACCTCAGCTGCAGAAGTCCCCCCGGAACCTCACTGAGTTCCCCAGCCCAGGGTTCTAGTGCTGGGAAGAGAAGTCCCCACAACTTCTAGATGTAAAAAAACACCAGAGATTGTGGCTGAGTGAGACGAAGGGCCTCTGGAGGTGTTCCTCTGATGGGGCCCGCACACAGACTTACTCACTAATGGGCTCACTCGCTCTGAGCTCCAGTGCTGGGGCAGCAGCTCAAGAGGCACCAGGGACATATGGGGAGGAACTGGGTTGTCTGGCACCAGGGGTGAAGACTGCAGGGGCAGCTTTCTCCCAGACAGAAGAGCTAGCAGAGGGCATTGTTCCCTTTGTTGAGCCCTCCCCCGCGCAGTTTACAGATGCAAGTGGCCGCCATATCTGAGTGTCCATCAACCTAACACTGGTCGCCCCACCCACATGATTCTCTGAGACCCCCCCCCTCCTAAAGGGCGGGGCCCTGCCACTCCCAATGTACGGGCCGCCCAGGCTGCTTTCCATACAAGCAGCCTATCTTGGCTCATGCTACGGACTTTCCTATAATCTCTCAAAAGTTCACAAAACCAGAACAAGCAGCATCTGGCATTGGATGCCCTATATCTCTTCCTGAGTATCCCCGAGCCTGGCACTAGCTACAGCCAGCCTCAGTTTGCAGCTTGGCCTCTTGAGGCACATCCAAGCCCAGCATGGGTGGCAGCCCTCTACAGATTGCTTGGTGGCTCATGCCATGTGGCCCTGAGCAGGGCACAGGCTGCAGCTGAATCCAGCCTATTGGCAGGGACCCTCCCAGGAGGCCCCAGCCTGCCTCTTGGTGGCCAGCTTTGGTCTGAGCCAGAATCCCTCTCACTGACTTACCAACAGCAACTAAGGCTCAACTACAACAGGAGGGCACACACAACCCATACGTGAAACATACCTGGAGCACCCGGCTCAAGTGACCAGGGAAGACTGTGCACCTGGGTTCTACAGGACACCTACTACGTAAAGCCACTCTACTAAGACCGGGAGACAGAGTAGCCCCACCCAATACACAGAAACAAATGCAAGGAGGCAGGAAAAATGGGGAGGTGAAGAAACATGTCCCAAATGAAAGAACAGAACAAAGTTCCAGAAAAAGGACTAAACAAAATGGAGATGCTACTAAGACCGGGAGACAGAGTAGCCCCACCCAATACACAGAAACAAATGCAAGGAGGCAGGAAAAATGGGGAGGTGAAGAAACATGTCCCAAATGAAAGAACAGAACAAAGTTCCAGAAAAAGGACTAAACAAAATGGAGATGAGCAATCGATCAGATGCAGAGTTCAAAGCACTAGTTATAAGGATAATCGATGAATTTAGAGGAAGAGTAGATGAACTCAGTGAGAACTTAAAGAGCTGGAAAACATAAAAATGGAGGTAGAAAACATAAAGAAGAACCAGTCAGAAATGAAGAACACGATAACTGAAATGAAGAATACCTTGGGAGAAATCAACAGATTAGATGAAGCAGAGCATTAAATCAATAATTTAGAAGGTAAGGTAGCAGAAAACACCCAACCAAAACAGCAACAAGAAAAAAGTGTCCAAAAATATGAGGACAGCTTACGGAGCCTCTGGGACAACATCAGGCATACCAACATTCACATCACAGAGATACCGGAAGGAGAAGAGACAGAGCGAGGAATTGAAAACCTATTTCAAGAAATAATGACTGAAAACTTCCCTAACCTGGTGAAGGAAACAGACATACAAGCCTAGGAAGCACAGTGAGTACTAAACCAGATGAAGCCGAAAAAGCCATACCGAGACCCATCATAAATAAAATGCGAAAGGTTGAAGACAATGAGAGGTAAAAGCAGCAAGAGAAAAGCAGTTAGTTATCCACGAGGGAGCTCCCATAAGACTGCCGACTGGTTTCTCAACAGAAGAGATTGGTATGAAATATTCTAAGTGATAAAAAGCAAGGGCCTACAGCCAAGATCACTCAGTCCAGCAAAGCCATCATTTACAATCAAAGGACAGATAAAGAATTTCCCAGACAAGAAAAAGCTAAAAGAGTTTATCACTACCAAGGCATTATTATAAGAAATGTTGGAGGGACTTCTTTAAGAAGAAGAAAAGAAAAAAAGATTTAAAATATGAAAAATAAAATGGCAATAACTACATATCATCTATCAACAATTATTTTAAACGTAAATGGATTAAATGCTCCATTTAAAACAGAGGGTGGCTGAATGGATAAGAAAACAAGACCCTTACATATGCTGCCTACAAGAGACTCACTTCAGATCGAAAGACACCCACAGACTAAAAGTGAAGAGATGGAAAAAGATGTTTCATGAAAATGGAAACAAACAAACAAAAAGCTGAGTAGCAATACTTACACCGGACTAAAAAGACTTTAAAACAAAGGCCATAATGAGACAAAGAAGAACTCAGTTATTCCACTTCTGGGTATTTACCCAAAGAAATCCAAAACACTACTTCGAAGGGGCATGTGACTCCATATGTTCATTGCAACATTATTTATAGTAGTCAAGATATGAAGGCATCTTAGGTATCCGTTAATGAATGAATGGATAAAAAAGAAGTAATATATGTACATATAATATATATATATATTATACATATACACACACACACACACACACACACACACACACACACACACACACACACACACACACACACACACACACATATTATATATAATGGAGTATTACTCAGCCATAAAAAAAAGAATGAAATCTCGCCATCTGCAACAACATGAATGGACCTAGAGGGTATTGTGCTGAGTGGAGTAAATCAGACAAAAACAAATGCCATATTATTTCACTTATAAGTGGAATCTAAAGAAGAAAATGAACAAGAAAACAAAACAGAAACAAACTCATAGATACAGAGAACATTTTGATGGTTGCCCAGATGGGAAGGGGTTGAGAGCTGGGTGAAAAAGAGGAAAGAATTAAGAATTACAAATTGGTAGTTACAAAATAGTCATAAGGATGTAAAGTATAATGTAAGAAATATAGTCGGTAATATTGTAATAACTATGTATTGTGTCAGATGGGTACTAGATTTATCAGAGTGATTACTTTGTAAGTTACATAATGTTTAATCACTATGTTGTACACCTGAAACTAATATATCATATTCCAACTGTAATTTAAAAATTAAAAAAAACAAGTGGGATTATATCAAACTAAAAGCTTCTGCACAGCAAAAGAAACAACCAAAATAAATAAAAAAGCAACCTACAGAATGGTAGAAAATATGTGTAAATCATATATCTGGTAAGGCGTGAATATCCAAAATATATAAAGAACTCCTATAACTCAGGACAAAAAAAACAAAAAAACCGAATAAAAAAAGGGCAAAAAAACCTGAATAGATATTTTCCCAAAGAAGATATATAAATGGCCAACAGGTACATGAAAAGGTGCTCAACATCACTAATCATCACAGAAATACAAGTCAAAACCACAATTATATACCATCTCACGTGGTCAGAATGGCTATTATAAGAAAAAATAAGAGATGACAAATGCTGGCAAGGATGTGAGGAATAGGGAACCCTTGCATTGTTGGTGGGCATGTAAATTGGTGCAGCCGCTATGGAAAATAATATGGAGGTTCCTCACAAAATTAAAAATGGAACTATCACATGATTCAGCAATTCCACTTCTGGGTAAATATGCAAAGATGAACTGTCATCTCAAAAAGGTATCTGCAGCCCCATGTTCACTGCAGCATTACTCACAATAGCTAAGACACGGAAACAACCTAAGTGTTCATCAATAGATGGATAAAGAAAAATAGGTATTTCTTTATGTGTGTTTACGCACATAGACACACATAAATGTAAACACACACAACGGTATATATACATACAATGGAATGTTATTCATCCATAAAACCAAGAAGGAAATCCTGCCATTTGCAACAACACGGATGGACCTTGCAGGCATTAATACTGAGTGAAATAAGCCAGACAGAGAAAGACAAAAATTGTCTCACTTCACTTAGATGTGGAATCTAAAAACGTCAAATTCATGGAAACAGAGAGTAGAATGGTGGGGGTGTGGGGAAATGGGAAGATGCTGGTCAAAGAGTACAAATTTCCAGTTACAAACAAATAAGTTTGGGGGATCTAATATACAACATAGTGACTATAGTGATAAATACTGGGGAATCTAATATACAACATAGTGACTATAGTCATAAATACTGTTATCATATACTTGAAAGTTGCTAACAGACACCTTAAATATTCCCACCAAACAATAAAAGGAGATAATTATGTGAGGTAATAAATGGGTTGACTAACCTTATTGTGATAATCATTTTGTGATACATATGTGTATTAAATTATCACACTGTACATCTTAAATATATACAATGTTATATGCTAATTATATCTCAATAAAGCTAGGGAACAAAAACAAAGGACAGCCTCTCTCATGTCACTCCTTCCTTGTAGACGAGAAGATTACGTGTCCATGGACCCGGGCTCCGCCTTCCGGTCAAGTGCATCTCACTCTGTGGTCAACACAGGGAGGGGTGAGGGAGACACACAGTATGGGGAGACCACAGCTATCAGACAGCAAATGCCTCCTCCACCTTCCACCTCAGCAACGTGTTCCCAGCCTTTTTGTGATCTTCCACCCACATCCTTTTCTTGAGGTCTCAGTAGCCCCAGAATCTCTCTGGCTCTCACAAAACTATGAGAAGAAACCCCAACTCCAATCAGAAGAGCATCTGTCCTCTACTCACATCTCAGACGTCCCAAACATGTCTGGTTAAGTGTTTCCAATCTAGATTTTACACAGACTTGATTTTACACAAGCTTGACTGAACTTTATAAAAGGTTATGATCATGTCTTCCACCAAAATCACTATAAGGCCTTCCCAGTGCCTTAAAAGAGAGAATCTCTCTCTACACCATGGCTTCTGACAGGGCAAACTACAGCCCATGGGCCAAACCCAGCCGGGCCCCCGTTTTTATAAAGTTTTATTGGAACGTCGCCACGCCTACTGTCTGTGGCTGCTTTTTGCTACAATAGCAGAGATGCAGCAGACCATGTGGCCTGCAAAGCCTGCAGAATTTACTATCTGCCCTTTTACAGAAAAAGCTTACCAACCCTTGGCTTTCCTAACTTTTTTAAATTGTTGTTGTAAAACGTATGTAACATAAAATTTACCATTTTAACCATTTTCAGTGTATAATTCAGTGGCATTAAGTACATTCACATGGTTGTACAACCATCACCACCACCTATCTCCAGAACTTCTTCATTTCTCAAACTAAAACTCTGTACCCA
>NW_011888804.1:7301044-7309621 GCF_000151845.1 Pteropus vampyrus
GGGCAGGTGCTACCCTGAAACCCCTGAAGGGCGGCTGCTGACACGGACGGTAAGAGGGGTTGGGTGTGTGTCCCAGAGTCCCGGGATCCTCACCAGTGCTCACCCCAGCACTGTGTCACACAAGTAACACGTCACAGGCACATGGGTTCTCTATTGCTCCAGGTCGAAGGAAAGGAGGGAAGGAGTCCAAGACTGTGGCGGACCCCCTGAGCCCCTCTGCATAACTGCCCCCACACAACACCCCCTCTTTCCTACTTATCTCTTGGTGTGTTTCAGCACAGCGGCCACTTTTGCCCCCAACAAGAGAGGCTACAGCTCCCTTGAGGGAACAGGAAGTGCTGCCTGCACGGGGAGGGGGTACAAAGAAGGAACTGCAGCAAGATGCCCCCACCCACTCATCACCGGCGAGGGCCATGGGGAGCGCCCTCACCTCAATGGCACTGGGGATTCTACACTTGACCCAGAGCCTTGGATAAATGCCTGAGGCAGAGGTGAATGAGTACAGCTTGGGAGCGGGGGTCTGGAAATCCTTGAGAGCCATTGCGATGTCACAAGAAGCCAAAGTGAAGGCCAGGTTCAGCCAGGGCCTCTGCACTTTATGTTCCCTGCAAAAGGCTGGGCCAGCCCTGTTTGCCTTTGGCTCATCCCAGAACGCTCTCTGGGGGTCTCTGGCCAGCCCCAGGCCTCAGATGGGCCCACACACACTGGAAATGCCATGAACCGCTGTGCGGCTCCCAGGGCAGGGGTATGGGCCTCTCACACACAACAAATTTAGACTCATTACCATATCTCCTAATAAGGTCATACATAATCATTTTACCTTCTTTCTATGCCTTAACTGCAATTTTGTTAAATGTAACTATTTGAAACATGCTACCCACTTTTGTAACCCTGTTTCGCATTTCTTCCATTCTTAATGCACTTAGAACCTCAAAAGAATGCAAGGGACCCAGACCACAGTCAGGCCCTGCAGAGACCTACCCCCATTCTCCCAAAAACCAGCACGTAGCTACAGATACTGCGTCACCCTCTGCTGGCAGCAAGACCCCTCAAACCAGAGCCAGGCACGCACTGCACTCATTTTCATGGTTTGCTCCCCTAGGTGCCTGTGGCCTCACCCTAAACTTGTGTATGATACCCTTTGCTCTGACACTTCATTTCCCCACTTCCTGAGCCACTCTCCCATCCCAAGCAGAACTGGACGTGTGTCTTAGTTATAAACACTGAGCATGTCCTCTGCACAGGGTCGGTCTAGAGCTATCCAGGACAGAAGCCACTTGCCTGTGTAGCCATTCCGCTTGGAATGCAGCCAGTTCGTACTGAGATGAACCATGTGTGTAAAATACATACCAGATTTCGAACTTAGAAAGGAAAAAAAAAAGGCAAACTACCTGGGTAATACTATTCTACATGGATTCCATGTTGAAGTGATACTATTTTGATATATTGGGTTAAAGGACATATTATGAAAATTACTATTGCTTCTTTTTACTCTTTGTAACATGGCAACTAGAAAATGCAAGGATGCATATATGGCCCACATCCTAGTTCTAGGGGCAGCACCAGGGTGGACCCTGCAGGGGTCGGCAAACTTTCCCGTCAAGGGCCAGATGATAAATATTTCTGGCATTGTGGGCCCTGTTCAACCCAGCCAGCGCAGCAGGAAAGTGGCCGCAGATCATACATACAACAATGAACTTGGCTGTGTTGCCACAAATTCAGATTCGGCCCCCAGTCTATGGTTTGTCCACCTCCACTTTAGAATATTAAGAGCATTAAGAAAGATCATTTCTGGAAAATTCCGTTCTATTCATTTTCTCACGGGCCCTCGGCAAAAACAAGAAACAAAACAAAACAAAAACAATTACCTTTCATTCAACTAGAGGAGAGAAACACAAGTGGGTGCAAGCCGTCCCTGACTTGGGGCCGTGAGACAGCCCCTGGCCACCCCGGGCTCCACTCCCCCAGGGCGCCCACCGTGCACTCACTTGGGCGTGTGGGCCTCGTCCACACGGTGACCCAGCTGGAACTCATGGGACTTGCTCCGGTGCAGGGCCGTGAAACCCGGGATCAAGTGGATCAGCTTCCGGGAGGAGGGCGGCGGGGTCCCTGGGGGCTTCAGCTTGTTCTTCCTCCTCATGGGTGGCGTGCCAGGTGGGGTCACGGTGGTGACGATATTGGGGGTGCGCGGTGGGGTGCGGACCGCGTGCCGCTGCCGGGGCGACGGGGGCAGGGAGCGGTGGCCCGGCTCCAGTGGTGGCGGCGGGCACAGGCCCGGGTAGGCGTCCACGGTGAGCCTGTCCACGTGCGTGTACACGGGGGCCCCGGGGGTGGGGCTGGCGTGACAGGAGTGCTGGACGCACTTGGACTGGACCCTGGGGCTCTGGGAGAGGTGGGTGCGGACCCACGGGGTCGGCTCCGGGGGGCACACGGGACTGTTCTCCTTCCCCGTCTCCGTGGCGGGCCACTGGATGATCCAGTCTTGTTTGGAAAGGTTGCCTCCTGAGTTGGAACAGAGGAGCAGAGAGACACGGAGAAACCATGAGAAAGCCAGGCGAGTGAGAGCGCATGCGCAGTACACCGCGTGCGCCCGCTACTCCGTAAGAGCACTTACCTACGTTCAACCACACCGCCCGGCCCCTCCAAAAAGGGAATGAAACCCCTTTGCGGGCCCTCTCACCCTAATCTCCGTTCAACAGCCCTGCCCTCCTCTGTCCCAGGGTTGGGGAGCCCCCAACTCAAATATCCTGAAAAGCAAAAGAAGTTACTTCTTGCCTTTTAAGCTTCCAAGGGTCCTAGTTCCAATAGTTTCAAGGTGACTTAAAGGATTTTCAAGGATAACCTTTCCCTGACATAACAATTTTGATATCTCAGTCTCATGTGAGATACGTGAATTCTGCAGAAGTCAAGTTCACCCCTGGTCACTCCCTGTCCACTATTCTGCCACTGCATACTTCTCCCCAATCTACGCCCGTGTGTGTCAACCATGCATTCACCCAAAAAGCACTTTCTGAACGTGCCAGGTGCTATGCTTAGAAAAGGCACAAGAAACCACACCCAGCCAGGCCCTGGTCCCTAAAGTTCTGTTCTGCTGAAGAAACATAATAGACAAGAAGACATACTCGTGAAAGGATTTCAGCTGGCCGTTACTGCTGGCAGGGAAGCAAACAGAATGACATGATGACCAGAGTATTGGCCACGATGAGTGGTTAACCAAACCGTGACACGTACAAACTACAGAACACTGCCCGGCCATACGGAGCAATGATGCACACAGCAACCTGGTGACTCTCCAGATATTATGCTGAGTGACAAAAGCCAGTCCCAAATGGTCACATACTGCTGGCTCTTATTTATATACCATTTTTGAAATGAGAACTTTTTAGAAATGGAGGATAGATGGGTGGTTGGAGAGGGGTTAGGGATGGAGGCCACAGGCAGGAGAGAGGCGGTTGGGGCTGTAAAGGACAACACAGGGGACACTTATAGCATTGGAACTGACCAGTACCCTCACTGCAGTGGTGGACGTGTGAACTCACCCAGGTGATAAAAATTGCATAGAATACACACACACACACACACACACACACACACACACACACACACACACACAGTAAAAATGGAGAAATCTGGACAAGATCAATAGGTTGCATCGACATCAATATTCTGGTTGTGACATTGTACTATAGTTTTGCAAAAAGTTATCACGGAAGAAACTGAGCCAACTTTATAAGGGATCTGTTATGAGCTGAATGTCTGTATCTCCCCAAAATTCATACACTGAAACCCTAACCCCCAAGGTGACGGTATTTGGAGGTTAATTAGGCTTTGGAAGTTAATTCAGTTTAGATGTGGTCATGAGGGTGGGGTCCTCCTGATGGGATTAGTGCCCTTATAAGGAAATGAAGAGATGAGAGCTCCAAGGAAAAGCCAGGTGAAGCATGAATGCAGCTGTCTACAAACCAGGAAGAAGACCCTCAACAAGAACCAAATCTGCCCAGCACCTTGACCTTGGACTTTTAGCCTCCAGAACTGTGAGAAATAAATGTCTGTTGTTTAAGCCCCCGGCCTATGATCTTTGTTATAGCAGCCCGAGCTGTGACAGAATCTCTCTGTATTATTTCTTACAACTGCATGTGACTCTACGATTAGCTCAATAAAAATTTCAGTAAGGGGAGGCTTACTTTAGGTAAAGTCATCAGCCTCCTAAGGAAGTGACGCTGAAGTCGATGACAAGATCACCAAGGAGAGAGAGTAGAGAGTGTGGCAGGGGTGAGGACAGGAGAAGATGATGGCAAGGGCTAACGTAGAGAGAGGAAGGGCTTTTTTTTTTTTTTTTTTAAGTCCTAGAACAGTTTATTAGAAAACATTGAGACATTAGAAAAATCCGCACGGTCCTGAATAAAACTAGAGGTTTTCAGGCCCGACATAAGTAATAAACTAAAATAAATCCAATAGTGCATTAACACTTCTTCACTCCTTTATTGTCTTGAGAATATGAATCCAGACCTGGGCTGCATGTTCAGACTCTCAAGATACAATGTGCAGCCTTTTTCTGCAGCCTTCCCGCTGAGATGGAAAAGCTTAAGGCTCAACTGATACCAGACCTATAGGCTCCACACCATCTAAGTTAAGGCAGGCACTTTCCTAGGCCCCTTTTTCGGGTACCTTCTTAATGGCAGTGTGCCCAAGGTATGGTGACAATGGGGCATCTGGTTCAAGGAGAGGCCGAAGGGACGGAGGAGGGACATACCTCCAGACCCAAGGGCCAAGGTACAGTGTAAATTTTATACCAAGTTCAGTCCACTGAGGGTTTTGATCTGAAGGTCACCTCTCAGAGGTTACTCGGGCTGCTGCCTGAACAAGGAGATAGATCCCAGTTAAGGGAGACTGCAGCACTCCAGGAGAGAGATGATGCTGGCCCTGAACTCAGTGGTGACAGCAAAAATGGAAAGAAGTCACCTGGCCAAAGATGACAGAGGGGGCCCTCCCATCACGTGTCAAGGAAGGAGACCTGAGCAGAAATAAATCACGACTCATAGCCAACTGGCAATAACAATAATAATTACTATAAGGACCATGATGAGAGCTAATTGATGGGGCATCTGACAGTTTACAGAGTGCTTCCATGAACACTGAGTCACTGCCCCATTTTTAATTAAAACAACTCATTTTGCTATTACATATTCATTATAGAAAAATTAGAAAATTCAGAAAAGGAAAAAGGCAATGTTCTATAGCCGTCGTCCCTGTCACCATTTGGCTGTGTAGCCTGCCAGATGGTCCTCTGTGCGTTTTTTTTTTGGTTTTGTTTTTTTTTTTTAAGAAATACCATAAGACCTTATTTAATGGTTTGTCGTCTGTTTTCCTCATTCGTTACACTGAGACCATTGTACATCTTACTTAATTTTCATAACTCTGCGTGCGAAGGACCATTTTGATCTCCGCTTTGGTAGATAAGGAAATGGATGTGCAGAGAAGAAGGAAGACACATCCACGGTGGGAACTGACAACCAGGTATCAAGCCCAGGACCTGGGCCGCCTCGACCACCGAGACACAGGGGTCTGTGGCAGAGAGCCGAGACCCGCATTTACTGAAGACCAGCAACCTTCATCCATCAGCCAATTGGGAATAGATCCTGGAACATTTCTTACAAGAGTCCCTTTTCCTTCATTTCAGACTTTGCCAGGACATTCTACCAAAGTCACCATCACTATGTCTATTCTCAAATACCTACAGATCAGCCCAGTGACTAAGACACCCCAGCAGTAGAGTAGAGTCGGATGCCTTAGCCCTAGGTCTGGCTCTCCTACTTACTGGCTGTGTGGCCTTGGGCACTCATCCAACCTCTCTGAATCTGAGCTTTGTCACCTGTGAAATAGGGCAGTAACAGGACCTACCTCGGGGGAATATGAGGATCAAATGCAATAACACAAGCGATGGGCTGAGCACAGCAGCCCACGGCAAGCGCTCCATAAACGTTAGCTACCCTTATTGTGATTCTCAACAATATGCTAATACGGTGCCAACTTCCATTTAAAGAGGGTGCCTTTGCGCTGAGGACTGTATGTGCAACAGATGCCAAGATCATCCTGTGTCCTTCTAGGAGACTGATGTTCAGAAAGGCAGAATAGCTCTGAGAGCCAGGGGCAGATAGAAAATCAAACCTAGATCAGCCTCTCCATCAACAAGCAAGCTCTGGATTGGCATATTTAGCTCAGGGAATACAAACTCATTGTCCAATTAGCCTGAGTAAAACATGTTTTAAGAAAGTAAATTTATTAAGTTATCTTAATCATATACTGCACACCAAGACCACAAAGAAGTGACTCTGGGCATTATTGCTATAGCTCTTAGCCTCCCTGAATGAAATGGAATATGGGATTGGGACTCACAGAGTTCTGGCTTAGAACTCTGGTTCTACCACTGACCAGCTCTGTGGCCTCGGACAAGTTATCTGTTCTCTCTGAGCCTCAGTTTGGGGGTTTGTAACATGAGAATGATCGTGATTCCCATGGAGGGGACAGTGAGGATTAAATGCATTCATTCACTCATCCAAGTATTTCCCAAATATTTGAATGCCTCTCATGTACCAGGCACTGTTCTAGGCACCAGGACAGAGCAATGAATACATGTTAGCCACTTTTTTCTCCTCCCCTTACACCCAGTCAAGACACTTGTCTTCATCTCTACCACCACGACCTTACCCCAGGCCATCATCTCCCATTCTGTCGCCTCCGGCAGCCTCAGGCCAGGCTTCTGCTACTACTCTGGTCCCGTCCGATCCTTTCTCCACATATCTTTCCACGAGGCTCCTCCGATCACCTCTCTCCCCTACACACAGTGGGGACCCCTGAGCAACAGGAATGGATGCCCACACACCTAGGCACCCGCGTCTCTGGGACACCTTTAATTGCACAGGAACAGGAGGAGTAGCGGGTGTATGCACTCAGGGCCAGCACCTTGGGCTCCGGCAAAATCCTATGGCAAATGGACCCCATGATTTTCAAACCACATCGTCAGGCAAGCACCAGCCCCTCCCCTGGTGTGATCAGGGGCTGGGATATAACAGTGATATTATGAGCAGAACCTTGGCCTCCAGTCCCAATTCCATTGCTCAGTATTTGCCCACTGGGAGAGCCAGCCCCTCCCTTGCATGACCATGGGGCTGGAGTCCAAGCCTCGAGCTTATAGCTGCATGACACGGTGGACCACAGCTTCCACTACCGGGTTTGACAGCTGTGAGCCCTCGGCTCCATGCTTTCCAGGAGCTCTGTAGGAAGCCAGCCTCGGGGGATCGATCAGTCATGGTGACCCCTACTTCTGAGCGTCCCCTTCCACTTAGGAGAGAAAACCCCTGCTTGGTGCTCGTTCGCCCTTCTTTCCAGCCTTGGCTTGAATTTCTGTCTTCTTCAAAGTATCTCCAGCCACACTGACCTACCTGCATTCTCCAAACTCACCACGGTCTGTCATCTCCTGGCCTTGACCCTGCTGTGTCCTCTTTCCCATCCTTCCTTCTTCACCCTCCACTCCACCCTATTCCTGGGAAGTTCTCCTTCATCCTCAAGGTCTGGGCATAGGCATCACCTCCTCCAGGATGCCCTCCTGGGTTCCTCTCTTCTGCTCACACACACCTGTGCTTTCTCTGACATTGGATTCCATTTTGTATTGGAGGACTTATATGATTAGTACTTCTTTGATTAGCGGGGGTGAAACTCACAAGACACCCAGTGAACCACTTTAAAGCAAACAGTTCCATGGCAGTTAGTACATTCCCTATGTTGGGCAATCACCATCTCTTTCAAAGTTCCAAAAAATATTTTTATGACCTCAATAGGAAATGCCATGCCCACTTAGTAGTCGTTTCCCATTTCCTCCTCCTCCCCCGGCCCCTGACAACCACTCTTCTGCTCTCTGTCACTACAGATTTGCCTATGCCAACATTTCATATAAAAGTGGTGCCACACACATACATAGTATGATTCATGTTTGGCTTCTTTCTCTTAGCATAATGTTTTTGAGGTTCATCCAAATTGTAGCGTGTATCAGGACTTCGTGCCCTTTTATGGGTGAATACTATTCCATTGTATGGACGGACCCCCTCTGGTTTATCCATTAGTCAATCAATGGACATTTCGGTTGTTTCCACCTTTCAGCTGTTGTGACCAGCGCCACTATGATCACTCTGAGTGTCTGCTTTCGATTCCTTCGGGTCTATACCTGGGAGTGGAATTGCAGTGGACACTGATTTCATTGTTGATCTTCCCACCAGACTGTGAGTATGCCGAAGGCAGGGGAATGACAGATATCAAATCCCAGAGGCTGGCACAGTGAATGACTGAGGAGCAAACTGGATGAGTTCCGGGCATCCAGAATAGATGTCTCAGTCATCCTCAATCACTTGCCCATTTTATCTGCATCACTGGTGGTCCAGACTCTGTGCTGATGGCTTTGCTCATTTTATCTCATTAACTCACTCCTCCCTTCACTCTGATATTTGTTTTGTTCAAATGTCCACTGTCATCTCCTCATGCTTCTCTGACTGAAGCAACCACCCCCAGCACTGTTTTTTTTTT
>NW_011888804.1:7309671-7310545 GCF_000151845.1 Pteropus vampyrus
TCTGGATTTAGCACCTCCCTCAGATAACGCCTTGCCACAAGAAGGATTTGAATCCTAGCGCTACCACTTACCAGCTGTGTGACCTGGAACAAATTGCTTAACCCCTCTGAACTGCAGTTTGTGCATCTAAAAAGGGAATAATAAAAGTAACCACGGTACAGGGTTGTTTTGAGAATTCGTGAAAACAAACAGCTGGCCTGCCGTGGTTATTACTACTGTCACTGTTGTTTCTTGGTAGTAACTCTGTTTCCTTCCCCTGTGTACATACATCATCTTTGATGAGACACCATGGACAGGGAAAATGATCCACAAGATGGATGGCTTCTCCATCCACAAAGAATTTATACTCTACATACCAGATTATGAAGACTTAGCAAGAAAAACAAGTTTAAGAGCTCATTAATCATTTTTATGCTGAGTACCTGTTGAAATGACAGTTTTTTGGAAATACTGGGTTTAATAAAATTTACTGCAAAATTTACAGTCATTCCTCAAAAGGTTAAACATAGAATTACCATATGATCCAGGAATTCCACTCCAAGGTATTTACCCAAAATAATGGAAAGCAAGGAGTCAAACAGATACTTAGACACCAAGGTTCATTGCAGCATTATTCACAGTAACTGAAAGGTAGAAACAAGTGCCCATCAGTGGAAGAATGGATAAACAAAATGTGGTCTATCGATGCAACCGAATATTATTCAGACGTAAAAACAGATGAAATTTTGACACACGCTACAACGTGGATGATGCTGAAGCTCGAAACGTTATGCTAAGTTAAAGTAGCCAGACATAAAAGAACAAATATCATTATGTTTCCACTTATGTGAGATACCTGAAGTAGCCAACTTAGTAGAGACAGGAGGTAGAATGG
>NW_011888804.1:7310595-7310997 GCF_000151845.1 Pteropus vampyrus
AAAAAAAAAAAACAGGCTAACATGTATTGAGAATTTATGATGTTCCTGACACTGTTATTCTAAGTAATTTACTTGTATCAAATTATCCAGCCACACGACAATCCCACCAAGGAGACAAAAATTACTCTGTTTTATAGACAAGGAAACTGAGGCACAGAGTGGTTCAGTGACTCACTCAAGGCCATACAGCCTGGAGGAACAGCTGGGGTTTGGGTCCACACACCTAACCAAGACCCTAGGGCACGGGTGACATCCTGGTGTCTGGCCTGGCTGCTAGCACCCATCAAAGCAACAAGAAACACGGGAGAAGGTAATGGAGCACAGAGGAGCTGGTGAGGTCAGGGTCAGACAAGCTGAGTCTGAGTCCCACAGGACATGCAAAGGGAGGGGCCTGGGGTGCAG
>NW_011888804.1:7318417-7318841 GCF_000151845.1 Pteropus vampyrus
AAAGTAGCCAGACATAAAAGAACAAATATCATTATGTTTCCACTTATGTGAGATACCTGAAGTAGCCAACTTAGTAGAGACAGGAGGTAGAATGGTGGTTGACAGGGGCTGGGGTCACTTAAAGGTTATAGTTTCAGTTTGGGATGATAAAAAAAAAAATCTTCCAGGAAGGGACAGTGGTGACGATTATTCGGCATTGTGAATGTACTTCCTGCCACTGAAGTATACACTTAAAATGGTTAAAATGGGAAATTTTATGTTACGTATATTTTACCATAATAACAATGTCACCTGTTTCTTCTCATGTTTTTTAATGTGGCAACTAGAACATTTCAAATTACATACATGGCTCGCATTATGTTTTCCTCATACTTATAACATCCAGGATAGATCTAGGAGATGAGGCAGGCATTAACCATGGAAT
>NW_011888804.1:7318891-7319276 GCF_000151845.1 Pteropus vampyrus
TTTTTTTTTTTTTTTTTTTTACAAAGACATGGCATGACTTCATCACATTCACCTGTCTGTCTCCTCTCCCATCTGATCCCCGAGTCTCCAGAGCAGACATCCCACGACTCTGAATTACAAGTCAGGAAGGGGAAGTCTGAACACATCACCCACTGCCTGACTCCCCCAGAAGGAGGCGAGACACCTCTGCATTTAGAAGACCTGCTTTCTGAACCAAAATAACACGAATTCATTCTAAGTAAACGTCAAGCAAGCAACTAACAGTTTCGATGTGCACAGAACACCCCAAACTTTGCGTCATCATGCTGAGACATTAACTCACCCCAAACTTTCCTCACTGTGACTCAGTTTCTCCTTCTGTAAAATGCGGGATAACATCAGAGAG
>NW_011888804.1:7319326-7319670 GCF_000151845.1 Pteropus vampyrus
TAGGCAGAGAAAGAGGGACAAGCGCCCTGACCAGACTCAGCATGTCCAAGAATGGGACCCACTAGAGGAAATGCAAGGGGCCAATAGTGCCAGAGTACAGATAACGGGGGACGATGGGCAACTGAGGCGGGGGCAGTTGGGTGGGGACCTGCAGGCCAAGATGGGAAGCTGTGGATTTATATCTGGAGGGCGGTGGCATCTGTGATTCATGGCACTGATGATCACCCCCTGGGAACCAAGCCCATCGCATCTGAGTTGGGGACCTGTCCCTGTCTGCAGTTAAACCATGAATTCCTGGAGGACAGGGTCAGGTCTTGATGCTTTCCACCTGCTCACACCATCTC
>NW_011888804.1:7319720-7321724 GCF_000151845.1 Pteropus vampyrus
TCTGAAGCACAGGTGACGCTGCACCAATGTTCGTGTAAAGTAGAACTACCTATCTCCCGTGATGCTGGTGAGGGTTAATTAGGAGAAGCATATAAAACACCTTGCATTCAGTGCCTATGCCCCTGACCTTGCCCTACAGAAAGCAAACCCATGAACCAAAAGCCACTGAGCCTTTACTGTGGTTGAACCGTATCCCCCAACAAAAGACATTACGAAGCCCTAACCCTCGATACCCGCAAACGTGACCTTATTTGCAAACAGGGTCTTTGAAGATGTAATCAAGTTAAGATGAGGTCATACTAGATTAGGGAGCACCCTAAACCCACTGACGGGGGTTCTTAAAAGGAGGAGAAGGCCATTCCAAAACAGAGGCAGAGACAAGAATGATACAGCTATCAGCCAAAGAACGCCGAGGACCGCCAGCAACCACCAGGGGCCAGGGGAAAGGCGTGCAATGGATTGTCCCCCACAGTCTTCTGAGGGAGCATGGCCCTGCTGGCACCTTGACTTTAAACTTTGAGCCCCCACAACTGCTGTTTTAAATCACCTACTTTAGTGGGGC
The DNA here is from genome assembly GCF_000151845.1 of Pteropus vampyrus. NCBI lineage: Eukaryota > Metazoa > Chordata > Mammalia > Chiroptera > Pteropodidae > Pteropus > Pteropus vampyrus. The sequence continues at coordinate 7,320,283 of NW_011888804.1, forward strand.
AGCTTTGCTACCACAGCCGAGGAGATTGATATACAGCCCTCCACTGGGGAGGGGGAGGGGGTCAACGACATTTAGAGAATGCAGACTGGGGAGTTAGGATATAAAAATTCACATTTGGACGGTACCTGCCAGACCCATTTAGGGGACTGAGTGCTTATCTTCCTGTCCTGTAAGGTAGGTGCTATTGATCCGTTCTACAAATGAGGTCTGGATGCGTGACAGGAATTGGCTAAAGTGCCCTGGTCAGTAGTAACCTACACCTCACTCTTCTCTCTTTATCACGTGGCATTGAGCAGTGGAGCTGGGACCCACTGCCCCCGTCAGCCTACAATTCACACACACACACATACACACACACACCCCTCTCTACCGGATTCAAGGAAGCACTGAGTTGCCCCCCAAGAATACCTGTCCTAAAGGTGTTTCGAAGTCTGAGAGATGAATAGAGAGAAAGAAGAGCTTTACCCCTGCCAATCCACATCTCAAATTCTCTTTTCTCCACCCCTACACTTCAAAATCTGAAGTTTGAGGTTGAACAAGCAAAGCTTCATTTCATCACCCAAATTGCCAGCTGCTCAATTGACGGGGATTCAACTTCTCGCTGCCGAAGCTTCAGAAGCGTTTCGCTGATGGGCTGTATTATATCAACTCTTCCCCTCTCTCTTTTGATCCTCTTTTTAATAAAGTCTGAGGGAAAAAGGTAATTTTTCATTTTAAATAGGGAAGGTGTGTACCGAGGTGCACTGAGGGTTATTAATCGTAACCCGTGCTATCTTGTCATCCATTTCTGGAAAACCATTTTATTTCAAGTCTTGAAATGGGTGGGGAGAAAGGAAATGGTTTTAAGAAATGAAAGGTCTGAGGATTGATTAAAGACATTTCAAGGTGCAGGGGTTTTTCTTTTGACATTCTCTGATAAGGGACGAAGAGAACTAAAAGGCATTCTCAAGGGAGAAAATGATTTCGGAAAGCCGAGGCGAGTGTCTAACTTCTTTGCCCCTTCCCATTAAAATTTTATAAACAGGCAAACGTGTGGCTTAGAATTCGTCTGAATTTCAGAGCCAGCATCAGATGCATATATGCTTTAGCCCTTTGGAGGAAGAACTGGCGAAGAGTCTAGTATTCCAGAATCACCACCGCTTGTAACTTTTGTGAATATTTCAAAGCACTTGTTAATTTAGTCCTCAAAACTTTCCGGCAAGAAAAAGAACTTTTAGATGGTGGTTGAATATATTAGACTGAAGTCACTGATGTAACAAAAAAGTAGTTTTTTTCCTTTAATCCTCATAACTTTGAAGCAAGAAACAGGATTTTTAGATGCTGGTTGAAAACTTTGCCTGGAGTCCTTGGTAATGCAAAAAGTAGTAGTGAGAACAAATATTAGTAACGCTATTAATAGTTACTGTTCAGTGAGCATTTATTATGTGCCAAATAGTATTCTA
>NW_011888804.1:7328929-7331200 GCF_000151845.1 Pteropus vampyrus
TCTGAGTTGGGGACCTGTCCCTGTCTGCAGTTAAACCATGAATTCCTGGAGGACAGGGTCAGGTCTTGATGCTTTCCACCTGCTCACACCATCTCAGCCCCTGGCACAATGTGGACACCAATGCCTATTTGCTGGCTTGATCTAAGGGAGGCCAACGCAAATGGGTCCATCTCCCTAGAAGCGAACCTTTCCTGGCACCCAGGCTGCCACTGGAGCCCCAATATCATGTCGACGATGGTCCCACAGGCTATTTCTGAAAGGAGATGCTGCCAAGCCAGAGATAAAAGAACAAGCACAAAACTGAACACATCCCTCCAGGTCCAGACAATAATTAAACCTTTTAAACAGATAAAAATCATAGACTGAAGCAGAACTAAGCGTGCCTGCATATCAGCAATGCTCGCTGCTAACACCCCTCCATGCCGAGTTACTAACCCCATAGGGCGGAATGATGCCGGCAGAGAAGACACCAAGCTTGAGTTGTTCGGTTGTTTATGCATCCTGCAAATGTTGACTGAGCACTTGCTATGGAGTAAGTACCAGTGAGATGCTGGAAGCCTCGGGGTCAGCTTCGGGTCAGCTGGATCTGGACCGTAACTCCTGTCTTAGATCTGGAATAACATCTATGACATTGCAGTTGGAACTTCTGGCTATCGTGTCATCAAGGGCTAATAAGGAAATTAATCTTTCTAAAGGACCGACTATGCCCCAGGAACTTTGCTAGACGTGTTGCCTGGACGAGCTCTTTTTAATTCCCGCAGCGACACTGCGAGGTAGAAATGATTCACAAGGTCCAGATGAGAGCGGCGCCAGGGAGGTGTCTACGTTTTACTTGATCTAAGCTACACGGCTCCTAAGCGAAAAGCCCAAATTTGAACCCAGAGCTCCTCCTTGCTCCTCTTGCGGTGGGGGATGAGGAGGAAGTGGATAAGTTCAGGAGAGCAAGAAAGAAGAAAACTGGGACAGGGGAGGGTGGACACAGGACACCCAGGCCCCCTACGAGCCTCCGGCGGGCCGTGTCGGCAGATGGGGGCGTGAAAGGAAAAACAGCAAAACGGGCTGACACGTTGCTGAGAGAGAAATGGCAAAGTGAAATCCGCCGTGTTTAAGGATAAAATGGTTTCGCCATGACTAAGCTCAATAAATATTCCCTGAGCCCTACTGTATGCCAGGCTCTGTGCCGCTTGGGGTTCAACATACAAGGAAAAACTAATAATGACAGCAACGACGATGGCAGTTCTACTTCATTAAGAGTTTACTGGGTGCCAGGCACTGTTCTAAATACTTACGCTACCTAATCCAATCCTTACAATAGTGTTACAAAGTAGATACTGATATTTTCCCCCATCTTATAGATGAGGGACAAGGTGGACGTGGCCCCTGACCCCAAGGGTCCCCTAGCGGAGCAAGGGAAATCAGGTGTCCAGGTAAGCAGTTTCAACACCATGTAGATGTATTAGGCAAGACACCAGGTAGCATGACGATGGCAGTCAGGTGAGGGTTTAAATCCTGACTTCACCTCTCTGAGCCTCAGTTTCCGCATCTGTAAAATGAGGTAATGTCACTCACCTCATAGGATTGTTTTGAAGGTCTGGTGAGTGCACATTTACAAACCGTCCACCCACCTCAGTCCTGGGTCTGGCCATGATGGAGCAAGCCCAGCTTAGGAGCCTATTTCCCCCACTGATTACAGCCAAAAGCTCTGGGGAAAATGCAAAAGGCAGCTACCTGAGGATTCGAACAGACAGAGGGCAGCTGGCAAACAGGAGAAGCGAGTAAAACTTTGAGAAAACCAAAAGGCAGTGGTGAGCTTCCTCCATCTCTCACTTCTGCTTTGAATCTGGTACATAGGCACTGAGCGCAGGGAGTAAACATCCCAGAGTAACCCATCTTTCCAGCCGAAGGACGGAGAGATGGCGCCCTCCTTTTTTCTTTTTCCTCTCCCAGCCCTGCCCCCCTCCCCGCTCTAAAGCTGCACTCACTCATCCTCCCAGAAACAACACACACACCTAGGACCCCAAGAGAAAACCCACCCCTTTGGACAGAGGAAGTGGGAATAGTGGCCAATGTCACGGGGCTCATGTGAGGAGGGACCAGGGGGCTATTTTCCACTCTCTTTTTTCTCTCACTGCTTCACCCCAAAAACAGGATCACTCATTCAGGCTGTGCAACAGGACAGGAGGAGAAAATTTTTTTGACCAGAACAGGAGAAAGGAATCCTTGGGAACCAGAGAACATGGAAAATATCCCCTAAAGAAAGAGCTGGAGAAG
>NW_011888804.1:7331250-7332642 GCF_000151845.1 Pteropus vampyrus
TGGTAATGCAAAAAGTAGTAGTGAGAACAAATATTAGTAACGCTATTAATAGTTACTGTTCAGTGAGCATTTATTATGTGCCAAATAGTATTCTATTTTATATGCATCGCCTCACACTACCTTCAAAAGACCCGATGAAGAAAATTCTGCTATTGTCTCCATTTTACAGCGAAGGAAATGGAGGATGATCTAAGAGATCAAGGTCACACAAGGTCTCACAGCTGGTAAATGGTAGAGTTGGGATCCCAGTCCAGCTGTGTATCCCTCACCACCGCAGCTCCCCTGGGACCCTTCTAACTCCCTTGGGAACTGAGAAGCCCATCCGGAAAGCCCCCCTGAAAGTCTGAACAACTTTACACAGACCTTTTGGACCAGCACCAGAAGGAGGAATGCCTTCTGACCCTTCAAATACAACACCCGTTTTAACCACAACCCCTGAAAAGGTGACATCTGAAATCGAGGAAGAATGTCCAAATTTCTAGTTTGCAGTACTTGCAAAAAGAAGCGAACAGGGACAAACGAAAAACATACAGTTGCCAAAGCAATATGACCCTGGCAAGAATCTTAATCTAAGACCTCATTAATGAGCTTGGCATCTGGCCAAACCGTAGGTCCCACTGGGCATTGTCCCCGCCCCAGGACGTCCCAAGGCAGAACCAAACAAATGCACTGCCCTCAGTCTATGCAGGTCAGTCATCTGGGAGACTGGACAGGGCAGGGAGCTTGGGTTCTGACCCAGTAATGCTTCCCAGGTCCTGCTCCATAAGGCATTTGTGATTTTATTACCCATCAGGAGATCTGGCCTTCAATCACTAACTTTAAGATAGCTTTTCTGTTTTAACAAAGCTCTTTTTATTTCTAATTTGTTTCTCATTGAGGCAAAATTCACATTAACCATTAAACAGGGTGGAATTCAAGTGGCATTCAGTACATTCACAAAGTTGTCTTTATCAATTTCAAAAAAAATTTGCTTTGCCCCAAAAGAAAACCCCGTACACCTATTAAAGCAGTCAGGCTCCATTCTCTCTTTCTCCCAGCCTCTGGCAAACACTAACCTACCCTCTGTCCCTATGGATCCACCTATTCTAGATAGTTCATATAAGTGGAGCCATACAATACGTGGTCTTCTTTCACTTTTCATAATATTTTTAAGGTTCATCCACATTGTAGCAAATATCAGAATCTCATTCCTTTTTCTGGCTGAATAATATTCCACTGTATGGATAGACCGCATTTTGTTTATCCACTCATGAGCAGATGGACGTGTCGGTTGTTTCTGCCCGTTGGCTATCAGAAACGGTGCTGCCATGAACATCTATCTGCACACAAGTAATTTGTCTGAACAACTGTTAGTTTTGGTGGCTGTATACCTAGGAGTTCATATGGTAATTC
>NW_011888804.1:7332692-7336240 GCF_000151845.1 Pteropus vampyrus
AACAGGATCACTCATTCGGGCTGTGCAACAGGGCAGGAGGAGAAAATTTTTTTGACCAGAACAGGAGAAAGGAATCCTTGGGAACCAGAGAACATGGAAAATATCCCCTAAAGAAAGAGCTGGAGAAGGGGATCCCTAGTTCTGTGTGTGAAACGTTGCACATGCTCTAAACCAACCAAGAGAAAAAACAGCAAAAACTTTAAGAAATGTCCTGGCATTAGACCACCACTCACAGAAGGCGAGACAGAACGTGCAGGCCGAACCTAACCAGATTGATCGCTTAAGGAAATCAAAACAAAAGAAACAAACGAAAATCAATATTCTCCAGTTGAGACTCAGAATCTCACAAAAATATTTCAAAGGTCCAGGAGATACTCCCAAAGTCCTCCCGTGTTATTGATGTAACTAACACAGAGGACAACGGACACAAAAAGGAAGAACAAAAACCCAGACGAAAGTAGATTTAATAAATGACAACATATGTTCTCCAGTGACTCTGATAATGTCTTGTGGATCGCCTGTCCGCACAGAGAGAATTGTTCCAACCACACCTGAGACATCCGGGTCTTTCTAAACATCAGCCACAACGCCCAGGTCTTTGTGCTAAGCACAATATGAAAATCTAGTCCCCTCCCTCTGGGTCCTTATCATCAAAGACTGATTGTAATGATATAAACGATCAGATGGAGTTAAAAATCAAAACGAAGGGGTTATAATTATGCACGTCAGCTCGGCTCCAGCTTCAAGCATCCTTCCCTGACTACCTTATTTAGGTGGGTCCCCAATGCTTGCTATTCTCCATCACTGCCTTTCTACTTAGCACAAGCTTAAAATGTGTATTTATGGGTTGTTGGGGTGTTTGTTTTTTGTTTTTTGTTTGTTTTTTTCATTTTATCATTGCTCTCTTCCTTATAGACCGTAAGGTCTGTGTGGATCGAATTGGTCTCGTTCAGCCTTGGCTCTATAGCACAAAGATGTTGGGATGAATGAATGAATGGCAGGCAGGAAATCAGTTGATTGGTTCGTTAGTCAAAGTGAAGTGCAAATACATTTTAAGAAAGGAAGGGCGAGGGAACCACGTGGCGAAGCACAGAAGGAGCTTTCAGAGGAGCAGAATGGCAGGACTGCACCAAACAGACTGATGAGAAAGACTGCTCTCCGTACGTCTTTATTTACAAGTTGGACAACTGTCCGTCTCAGATCGATGGAATGGGGGTAAACTACAACAGAAGATTCCTGAAATGCTTGTCAGCTCCATGATACGTGTGTGTTCTCTGTAATCACCTCTACGAAAGAAGCCATTTCAAAGGAGCGATTGCTCGATACTTCACTAACTGTAGGAGTCAGACCGGATCTATGAGATGGGAATTGGAAAAGAGAAGGCTTGGGAAGAGATTGAGAATGGTCAGCTCTCTTTCTGATGCCGTCAGGCAAAAGCGGAATTAGATTTGTCCTTTGTGCTTCCAGGAGTCAGAGCTAAAACCTATAGGGAAAAAAATGAAAAGAAAGCAGATTTGGCTCAGTATAAGTCAAATGCTAATAGTTACCAATAACTCCTTGTTTCAAAAAGCTTTTATGAAAGGCTGAATAACAAGAAATTTTTAGATAGGACTGTCCGTCCGATGAGAGATTAGACTGGAACTATATTTCCCAAACTCTGTGCCATGGAATATGAGTTCTGAAAGTAAATTTGAGAAAGACCTTCTGCTATACGCCTCCATTGGAGATTCACAAAGTACAATGAATATTAAAGGCTTTGACAAGTCCTGCAGAGTAGGACTTGAGCTCAATGAAACTCAGCATGTCTCAAACTTACATGATCACAGAACCCAAATTACCTAACTTTCACCACTAACACTCAGCTAGGATATCATCTACTAATGATGTTCCACAGAACACATTTCAAATAACCTGGGCTAAAAGATAACTCTGATATTTTCAACTTGAACTTTCTGGTTCTCTCTCCTCCACTGAAGGGAAGTAACGGAGGCTGGAAGCTCTAGACCAGGGGAATCTTCAAAGTTGAGCGTGCCTCCAAATTCCCCAGAGGGTTTGTCAAAAAGGCGATGGAGGGGCCTACTCTCAAGGTTCTGACGCCTTGGGTCTGGGGTCTGAGATTTTGCAGTTCTAACAAGTCCCCAGAGGGTGCTCATGCCCCTGGTCCGGGAATCTCACTTTGAAAACCACTGGTGTAGACTCTGAGATTTAGACCTTTCAGTATTTCAACCAACCTGGAGTCGGAAAGCTTCACACATCTCACTGTGAGTTCGTCCCCGAGCCTTTAGAGTTCTGACCTTTTCTTCTCATTCCGTGACTGGGAGAGCGAGAGGGAGGGCAAAAATAAGAATCTGACCTCACTGATGGCATAGATACGATCTGCGAGGCCCTCCCTGCCAGTCACTGTGACCATAGAAAACCCAGGTGACATTACCAGAGCAGGCTGATGACAGCCAGCCCTGCTCAGATCCCCACACGTCATGTAGATGCTTCCACTCACGTTGTCTCGTTTATCCACTACAGCAACCTTGCCAGAAAACTACCATGATTCCCTTTCTACCTATAGCAAAATTGAGGCTCAGAGAGGTGGAAGGGGTGGGCCAACTGGCAGCCCCCCCCCCCCCCCCGCCTTCTTTCCTATCCGCCAACCCCCATCTTGCTATAGGGAATTCATTCTTGAGGGAAGCCCCTCCCTTCTGCTGACTCCTCCCGTAATCGACTCCTTTCGGTTCCACTAGGAGCTACTAGATGTCAGGTACCTGGAGACACAGCCGTGAACAAGAAAGACAAGGTCCCCCATCCCGGCTGGGGTCAGGGCAAAGTCACGCCGACAGACCATGGTCATAAAACGAGCAACACCTATCCACACACTGACACTCGGAGCGTCTGGCAGTTCAGACAGGGTTTCTGGGAGGAGAGGATGTCTTAGCTGAATCTTAGAGGGGAAGTTAAATTAGCCGGAGGAAGGGACATGCTTCAAGCAGAACCCTGGACAGACTCCTGCACTGGCACCCTCGACACCCATCATTCTCCCATGGCTTCCCGACTCCACAAATGACTCTGCCACCCACTCGGCTGCTTGGGGCCAAAACCTAGGAATCATCCTTAAGGCATCTGTTTCCCTACTTTTCTCCCACCTAGAACTAGGTGAGGCACAAAACAGGCCCTCAAATATTTACTGAATAAGTGAGTGACTGAGTGGCAAAACAAAACAAAACAAACAAACAAACAAACAAAAAACAGCTCAGTGTGACTGGAATATATAGTCTGTGGAAACGAGGCTGACTGACTTTCAGCCAAAAAGTGACAGGATCAGAGGTACTTTCTAGAAAGATCGCTCTGGCTGCTGGTGGAAGGGGGTGGGTGGGTGGGCAGGCTTGACAGCCGGAAAATCGCGAGGAGACGGACATGGATATCCAGCAGGGAGACGAGGGTGGCGAGCTGAGCCGGGGGTAAGGGAGGAGTGACGAACATCAACTCAAAGGCCATTTGGACCAGACGTGTGACTGACAAGATGTGGAAAAGGCTGAAGAAAAGAGGCCTCGGAGATC
>NW_011888804.1:7336290-7337551 GCF_000151845.1 Pteropus vampyrus
TCCCCACGCTTATTTCATTTAATTATCACAGCAATCCTGTGAGGTTGGAAAGCACATTAGGGCTTTGGAAAAGTTGAAACACTTGCCCAAGGCCAAGGTCCAAACCCCCCAGGGAGCGTGTTCTCCTGGCTGCTACATGACGTATGACATACATCTGAATTCATCCTCACAGCCACCCATGGGGATACAGGGTATCAGCTCCATTTTTCAGATGGAGAAAATGAGCCTCAGAGAGAAGGAGGGACTTTCTCTACGTCCACCTATCTAGAAAGTTCCATGTCCATCCGACTCTGCACCCCACATTCTTTCCCCTCCACTGGGTAAATACTCTTTTACAATATTGATTTTTTTTTTAATTATCGAGGACAAATAAAATTGTGACGAGGCCACGTCCAGTCACCTGAATGGACAGAGCGATTGCCATTGTCTGTTGGACATTTGAAACTGGAAGAAAAAAAAGAAAAGAAAAAGCTCTTCCTGGTCAATCACAGTGAGAATCAGGAATACTGCAATCACACACCTTCCAGAGAATCCTGTGGTCTGACAGAGCAGCACGCTTTGGAAGTACTGGCTGAGGCCCAGAACCACACAAGGCCAGATCGGGGGGGGGCCAAGGACAGAGGCAGTGCTGAGGACGCCATCTCCAACGCCAACCATTTGCTGGTGGGGACCTGGGTCCAACCCCATACGCGGCAGCTGTCTCCTGAATCCCATCATTATACCGCAGTGGTTCTGAACCCCATCATTATACTGCAGCTCTGCACAGCCTGGCACGGACAGCAGGCAGAGGAGTTAGCATAGGGCACTGGATGTCACGGTTCCTGGCTTCCCCTCGGCCTTGGGCACAGCCCTGTCCTCACTTCCCACAGCACCGAGAGCTCATCATGGTTCTCTAATCTCACCTCCACCCTCCTCCTCTCTCTCCCCTCCTCCTCTTGTTTCATTCTCCTCTCAGCCCTTACCAGTGGAACTATTTTGTTACATAGTCAATTCTCGTTACTCAGTTATTACATTCTGTATAGTCGCCGCAAACACTGAATTAGCAAAGACTGAACCATTGCTTCCGGTGGCGACACAGCGTTAGATTCCTGTGAGCCTCTGGTCACGTTCTTGTCAACTGCTCCATGTATCATTTTGTTTTATGTTTGTTTCTGTTTGAAGAAACCTTACTTAATGTATATTAACATTGAATCTGTGGCCAAGACCTCTACAATTCATGCCTGAATGAAGCTTATCTAACATACGTGTTTTTTTCATGAGG